>NC_064857.1:93011395-93345895 GCF_024139225.1 Suncus etruscus | reverse complement strand
TTTTTGACTGGGCCGTACTATAATTCTTTTGTTTTTTTGGGTGGCTACACCTTGTGCTACTCAGGGGTTACTACTGGCTCTACACTCAGAAATTACTCCTGGCAGGCGCAGGGGATCAGAAGGGATGCTGGAGATGGAACCTGGGTGGGCCACATGAAGGCAAACATCCTAACTGCTTATTGACTTTGGCTCTTCTGCACCTCACCCCCTAACCAAGCTGGCTAGCAGTTTTAGGTTTTATATAAGGGTCCAAGGATATGATACGGCCATGTTAAATTTACTATTAATCTCATTCGATATACATTTCACTTTAGATATTATAATCTCAAATTTCAAAATCTAGTCACATTTAACTTTCTGTTTTTAATTTTGGGGGGGGTTGGGTCACATTCGGCTGCGCTCAGGGGTTACTCCTGGCTCTATGCTCAGAGATCGCTCTTGGCAGGCTCGGGGGACCCTATGGGATGCCGGGATTCGAACCACTGACTTTCTGCATGCAAGCAAACAAACGCCTTACCTCCATGCTATCTCTCTGGCCCCATGTTTTAATTACTGTCTTTATCTGGTTCTTTTTAAAAACCTTTTAGAATATATATAATAATTTTTGCTATGTGCTATTGTGATTTCTGCTGGTAGATTTTTCTCCTCCCTCTGTCTATATACTATGGAGACTTTATTTGGATGCTGGATATTTTAAGTTTTTTGTGTTTCTGTGAAAATTATAGGATTTCAAATTTTGTGTTTAGTTTATATATATTTTTTCCCCAGGACTCAATATGGTCCCTTGAGCACCTCCAGGAGTTATTTCTCAGTGCAGACAGAAGTAACCCTGAGCATCATCAGGTGTGGCCCCAAACCTATATTAAAAATATTGTTCTGGGGTTGGAGCGGTGGCGCAAGTGGTAAGGTGTCTCTGCCTTGCCCGTGTTAGCCTAGGACGGACCACAGTTCTATCCCCCAGCATCCCATATGGTCCCCCAAGCCAGGAGCAATTTCTGAGTACATAGCCAGGAGTAACCTTGAGCGTCTGTGGTTGTGGCCCAAAAATGGAAAAAAAAAAAAGTTCTTTTTCTGTGGATCTTTCCCTGACCTTGAGGTAATGCACAGATTAGATATTTAGAACCTGTTTATCGTCTCTGGCAAACCTCTTAGGTGATATTTCCCTCTGTTTGCCCCCCCCTCCAATTTCTAGCCTTTTTCAGTTTCCTCATGGCTGATCCTGTAAGATGCTGGTTATTCCTTAGGGTGGTCTTCTACAGTACTACCAGTCTGGGAAACATTCCTAGAGGAATGAATCTGTCCTAAGGCATGAATTTCACCTTGCCTTTCTTCCTCTCCTCTCCCTCTCTCCTCCCTCCCTGCCCTCTTCCTCCCTTCTCGCCTTTCTCCCTCCTTCCTTTCCTTCCCATTTTTATCCTGTTTCCCTCCCTCCGCCTCCCATCCCTACCCTCCCCTCCTCGTCGCTCCCATCCTCGACCGTCCGGTACCGCCCTAGCAGCGTGGCCGGTTGCCTAGACCTCTCCTTCCACCTTCCCTCTTGTCCTTACTTCCTTCCCTACCTCCCTTCTTTCCTTCCTCACCTACCTCTACTGTATTCATCCTTTTCCTCTAAGCTAGAAATTTGGCATTCCTTGTTTGTTAATTTTTTCACCAAAATCTGTATTTTAGATAGCCTTCTTACTTTTGTTATAAAGAAACATAGAGGTCAAGATCTGTATTTGCATCTTTGTATATAACACATCTTAAATTTTTTTTGGTTTTGGGTGCATTCCCACAACACTCGGGTTGCTCCTAGCTCTGTACTCAAAAATCACTCCTAGCAGGCTTGGGTGACCGTCATGTGGGATGCTGGGGATTGAACCCAGGTTGGCCCTGTGCAAGGTAAATGCCCTCCCCACTGTGCTATTGCTCCAGCCCCTTTCTAGTTCTTCTTGAGACGTGCCATTCTCTGAGGTGTGAGGTGATTTGCATTTTCCTGATGATTAATGACGCAGAATATTTTTTTCATGTACCTTTTAGCTATCTGTATTTCTTTGAAAAAATTTCTGTTCATCTTTTCTTCCCATTTTTTGATGGTGTTAGATTATTTTTTCTATTAAGCTCTACTAGTTTCTCATATATCATAGATGTTAATCCCTTAGCAGTTGGGCATTGGATGAATAGTTTCTCCCATTCCATGGGCAGTCTTGATATCCGCTCAGCGTTTTCTCTGAGGTTCAGAGCTTCTTAATTTAAAATAGTCATATTTTCCTCCCATTTGTTTGTTCAGTGGTGTTTTGTCTTTGTTTCAATATTATGGCAGTTAACTACTGCTTTGTAATACAGTTTGCAGTTGGGTAAGATAATGTTCCCCATCTTCTTTTTCCCAAGGCTTGCTTTAACTATTTATGGTGGTTTATTATTCCATATGAATTTAGACGTGTTTGATCTACTTCTTTTAAAAAGATCAATGGTATCTTTATAGGAACTACATTGTATCTGTACAATGCTGTCTAGGGAGTATTGCCATTTTAATGATGTTAATCCTCCCAGTCCACAAGCAGGGAATGTGTGTCCATTTTCTTGTGTTCTCTCTTATTTCTTGAAGTAATGTTTTGTAGTTTTCTTTGTATAGGTCTTTACCTCTTTATTTAAGCTGATTCCAAAGTACTTGGTTTTCTGAGGTGCAGTTGTGAATGAATAGTCTTATTTTTAAATATCTATTCTTCTCTTTCCATTATTTGTATATCAGAAAGGCTAATGGACTTTACATGATAAATTTTGTAACCTACTAGTTTACTATACAGTTCCATTGTTTTCTAGCTTCATTTTCTTAAGGGTTTTTCTAGTGTATGGTATCATATCATCTGGTAATAACGAGAGCTTTAATTCTTCCCTTCTTTGCTGGGTACCCTTGATATCTTTTTCTTGCCTAATTGCTATGGCAAGTACCTTCCAGTACTATATTGAATAGAAGTGAAGAAAGCAGACAACCCTGACTTTATGCCAGATCTTAGAGGGAAGGGCTTTTAAGCTTCTCCACGTTGAAAATAATGTTTTCTGAGGGCTTGTGGTAAATGCTGACTTGTAGCTTTTTCATCTTAATATGATCATTTCTCCGTTAGCATCATAAAGCAGGAGCACCCCAGTGAAGAACTTTCCAAGGATGAGATCATTCTTCAGTTGAAAGCTGAAGCGAGGCATTTGTTGGGGAGTAACTCAGTGAAGCGTCATCTGTTGTCTCGGTTACAAAATGATCTCAAAGACTGTCGCAAGAAAATCGAAGATCTGCAAAGAGCAGAGAAGGATGAGAAAAGCATGGAAATTGAGGTTTGTAGAATTTATTCAGATAAGCTATTTTTGAAAGGGTCAGTAGAAACAGAATTTGCATATTTAAAGTAAGACTTTTCTTTTAAGGGTTTGTTGGAATTTTATTTTATTTTATGTTTTTTTTGTTTTTTGTTTTTGGGTCACATCCGGCAGCCCTCAGGGGTTACTCCAGACTCTATGCTCAGAAATCACTCCTGGCAGGCTCGGAACCATATGGGATGCTGGGATTTGAACCACCGTCCTTCTGCGTCTAAGGCTAACGCCTTACCACTGTGCTATCTCTCTGACCCCATATTTTATGTTTTAAATGGGGGGAAAACACACAAACAGTGGTACTCAGGGATTACTCCTGTTTCTGCATTCAGAGATCCCTTCTGGCAGGCAGGGCACGGGTGACCTTATGTGGTGTCTGGGGATCAAACCTAGGTCGTCCACATAGTAAGAAAGTGCCTTACTCACTGTATTATTATTTAGTCTTGATTTATTTATTTAAGAGGAAAGAACTTTTTGGGGGGGGCTCTCAAGAAGTATTTAGGAAATCTGGGGCTCCATTGGTAGTTCTTGGCCAGCTTGGCCTGTCGTTCAATGCAAGGACCTGAGGATGAGATGCTGAACAGGATCTGTGGTGCAGGGATTCCTTGAGCCATCCCTTCCAGGCTGAGGTGTTGACAGGACTACACTTGGTGGTATTGAGGGATTTCCAGGGTTGCATCTGGGTATGTTTGGGGACCAGGTGCCAGGACTTGAACCTGGGTTGAGGATAAGTTTAAAAACAGAAATGCCATTTCAAATAATGTTTCCTGGCTGGAGAGTTAGTACAGGGTTAGTGTGTTTACCATGCACATGAATGACCTGGGTTTGATCCTCAGCAACCCATATGGTTCTCTAAGCTTTGCCTGGAGTGATCCCTGAGCCAGAACCAGGGGTAAGCTCTGAGCCACTGCTGGTTGTGGCCCTGAAACAAGAAAAAGGGGTGTGAGTGGCAGGGCAGTAGCATGGCTGGTAGAGCACTTTCCCTGCAAGTGGTAGACTTGGGTAGTAGACCCGGTGGTAGACCATTTTCACATATGGTTGGTTCCCTGAGCGCTACTGGGAGCAGTTGCTAAGTGGAGCCATGTGTAATCCCTGAGCATCATTGGGTATAGCCCAAAAACAAAACAAAACGTGAAAGAAAGAAATCTGTTTTCTCATTATAATTGGTACTTAGTAAGCAAGATGTTAGTCGATTCATTTCCTTGACCACAAATCCAAGCAAGCACGTTGCATTATGAGTTATTGCCATTTCCGTATACTAATAGTTCTTTAAACCTTCACATTAATATTTCATTAGTATTATGTATATGCAATTCCTGTGATCCCAAACTATTAAACAAACTATTTTGCATAAGAAAATTGTCTTACAGGTGGGAAAGGCAAAGCATCAAATGTGATGCCATTGAAATTCATCTCTAGATTTTTTGTTTTTTGTTTTTTGTTTTTTGGGCCACATCCAGAGACGTTCTGGGATTACTCCTGGCTATGAGCTCAGAAAACGCTCCTGGCTCAGGGGACCACATGGGATGCCGGGGATCGAATTCAGGTTTGTCCTGGGTCAGCTGTGTGTAAGGCAAACGCCCTACTGCTACGCTATCTCTCTGGCCCCATCTCTAGATTGTTTTATATATAGCAGAGGAACATGTGGTGACTCTTTTTCTGTGGTTATGATCTCTAGGAAAACTGAAACTTGACCAATAATCTGACCACTAAGTTGGCCAAGAGGTCAAAGTTTGTTTCTCCAATATCTTGGATTGTTCTTTTATGAACAGTGTCCCTTGAATATGTCATAGTCACAACCTATGTATCCTGCCAAAAGAAAGTATCCGAGACCTTGTAACTGAAAAAGAAAGGACATTGAAGGGGAATGAATGTGGAATTTTTGCTTTGCATTATTTAATCTTCTGATCCTGTAGGAGGAGGAATCATTAAAATAATCTTTTACAAAACAAAGTATGCAGTGATTTCTGTGGTTCCTATCATAATGGAATTTTAATTATGTCTAGCTTATTTTCCAGAAATAATAGTGTTTTTACTAATTAAAAACCCTGCCTCATCTGATTGCTTTTGAGGACATTACTGATTTCAATGTTAACAGCCAAATGGGAAATAATTCTTTCCCACAGCATTTTTTAAAATTTTTGGACCACACCCAATGACACGTAAGGGTTACTCCTAGTTTTGCAATCAGAAATCGCTGCTGGCAGGCTTGGGGGACTATATGGGATGCTGGGGATTGAACTTGAGTCCGTTCAGGTTGGCAGCATGCAAGGCAAATGCCCTTCCGCTGTGCTATCCCTACTGCCCCCTTCACCCCCACAGCACTTTCAACACTTTTGAGTGTTCTTTTTTTTTTTTTTTTTGGTTTTTTGGGCCACACCTGTTTGATGCTCAGGGGCTGCTCAGAAATCGCCCCGGGCTTGGGGAGACCATATGGGATGCCAGGGGATCGAACCGCAGTTGCGATCTTTCCTTGGCTAGCGCTTGCAAGGCAGACACCTTACCTCTAGCGCCACCTTCCCGGCCCACTTTCAACACTTTTGAAGCAAGCCATTTGGTTTCAGTGTTTCTTCAAAAGAAAGGGAATAATATAGCACATCCCTGTTTATGCTAGATTCTAGCTGATGAGTGAAACAATAGCCATTATTTAAGGCACTTAAAATCTAGAGCAGCACTATCTAATAAAAAAAGAAAGTGGAGCCACATAAGTAATTTTAAACTTAGTGGTCTCAAGTCAGTGAAAGGTGAAACTGAAATACAGTGAAAGGTTTTGTTTAACTTAATATTAATTCCTATAACTATGTAATCAGTCTAACATTATTATGAGTTTGCATTTGTGTATGTGCTGTGGTTCTTGAGATCTGGCATACAGCTTTGATTTATGGAGCATTCCAAGACACCATGACCATAGGTACTTAATGGTTAACATTTCACAGTACAGATCTATCAGGAGATGGACATATTTAATTGTGTTATATGACTGACTGGCAGGTGCTACAAAAGTCTAGTGAAAAGGATTATTAAGTAGGTCTAGAGATGTAAGTAAGACAGATTAGTGAAATAGTCAGGGATAAAACTTTTGATCTCCATTCAAAGAGAAGTTGAAAGGGATTATTTCAGCCCTGAGCAGTAGTATATAAAGGAATGCAGCAAATTAGTAACTGTGATTAAGCCGTATGAATAGATCTCTTTATTATATAATCTCAACCTTTCTGAAAGCTTTAATGATATACATGCCTCAGTATCAATTTAAGGAGGTCCATGCACTCTTGGCACAGTGCTTGGAGGCAAGGCCTGACTGCATATATATATATATATTTTTTTTTTTTGAACATTTCAGAGGTATTGATGTGATGAGTGCCAGTACACAGGAGCATATAGTGTGATAATATGGCAAAACTGAATTCTGTGGTGTGTGAAAGAGAGAAATAGATAAGGAGAGAGGAGAAAGAAAAAGAGTGAAAAGAAGGGAGAGATGGAAGAGAGAGAGAGGAGAGAGAAAAAGAGAAAAGAGAGGGGAGAGACGGGAGAGAGAGAGGAGAGAGAGAGGGAGAGACAGGAGAGAGAGGGGAGGAGAGAGAGGAGAGAGGAGAGAGAGGGAGAGAAGAGAGAGGAGAGAAGACAGGAGAGAGAGGGCATGGACGAGAGAGAGAGGAAGAGAGAGAGGGGGGAGAGACGAAGAGAGAGAGATGGGTGGGGAGGAGAGAGAGAGAGAGAGCTTACTTGATTCTGTAACTCTGGTTCAAATCCTCAGTAACACACTCCTGATTCTCTGAGCAACACCTGGGGGTCATTCCTGAGCAAAGAGCCAAGAATAGTTTTGTACATTGTCCTGTTTGGCCCCTACTCCCTCCCACCAAATTGTGGTAGGAGGGAAGGAAGGAAGGGAGAGGAGGGAGGGAAGGAGGGAGAAATGAGGTACTCGAAACAGTTTGAAAAAGAGTTTATTAAAAAAATGAAACAAGTATCTCCAGTGGGGAAAGAGATACAAATGAATATGATAAACTTCAAAAAATGGAGGTAAAGTTCAAATAAAAGAAAGTTCATTCTAAGCCTAGAAAATATCCTTTAAAGTCTCATTAGCACCGCCAGATATGGAGATACGAACAGGATAGATATTCTTTTTTTTTTTTTTTTTTTTTTGGTTTTTGGTTTTTGGGCCACACCTGGTGACGCTCAGGGGTTACTCCTGGCTATGCGCTCAGAAGTCCCTCCTGGCTTGGGGGACCATATGGGACGCCGGGGGGATCGAACCGCGGTCCATCCTAGGCTAGCGCAGGCAAGGCAGGCACCTTACCTCTTGCGCCACCGCCTGGCCCCAGGGTAGATATTCTTAACATTTCCCCCTTCTGATTGGGATTGAGGTAATGGGAATATGGGAAAAGTCAAGAGGAAGGAGAAAAGCCACCTACTGGAGCAGGTTCCTCCCAAGGGACCTCAGGATTCTGTTGTCCTACTTTGAATCTGAAGGCTGAAACAAATCCCTGGTGTTTTGTCCTTCTACATAGGATAAAATAAATATACTTCGCCCCTTTTCTGGAATATACAGTGGTTCTTGTTCCTTGGGGGTAGGGGGTACATTGTAGAAGAGCTCAAAGTGCAGGTAAATACATAAGCCAGCAATCCAGTAGCATCAAGCACTTAAAACACCACTACTAACTAACAACACAATTTTTTTTTTTTTTTTTTTTTTTTGTGGTTCTTGGGTCACACCTGGCAGTGCTCAGGGATTATTCCTGGCTCCAGGCTCAGAAATTCTTCCTGGCAGGCACGGGGGACCATATGGGACGCCGGGATTCGAACCGATGACCTCCTGCATGAAAGGCAAACGCCTTACCTCCATGCTATCTCTCCGGCCCCACAATTTTATGGACCTTTTAATAAATAAAACTCATTAGAAAAAATAAGGAGGTCAGGTACTTGATTTGCATGCAGCTTTGCTGAGACCCTGGTTTATATCCTCAGCAACTCATGTGACCCTTTGAGCACCACCGGGAGTCCTTTCTTTTATCTGGTTGTAAGAGGAAATGATATATAAGTAGACATAGCTGAGAGAATCAAAAGACGAATGAAAATGAAGGTTAGTGGGGTCCGGAGAGATAGCACAGCGGCGTTTGCCTTGCAAGCAGCCGATCCAGGACCAAAGGTGGTTGGTTCGAATCCCGGTGTCCCATATGGTCCCCCGTGCCTGCCAGGAGCTATTTCTGAGCAGACAGCCAGGAGTAACCCTGAGCACCGCCGGGTGTGGCCCAAAAACCAAAAAAAAAAAAAAAAAAAGAAAGAAAGAAAGAAAATGAAGGTTAGTAAGAAGTCTCACAATACAGAACATGCAAATTAAAAGTTATTACATACTTTCCCTATCCAATGTGATCTTGGTTTAGAATTTTTTTTAAGCAATGCAGACTAAGTCCTACCTGAGATTTCATAGATAACTTTTGTGGAAACATTACCCAAAGTCTATCAGAAAAGCTTGAAAATTGAACACACTGAACGGCAGTGATGGGACATAACACGTTAACTACATTTGAAAGATTTTAGGGTTATACTCCTAAAACATATGCTATAAACTAGCTTCAAAAATTTTATTGGGGCTGGAGAGATAGTACAGCAGTAGGGAATTTGCCTTGCACACGGCCGATTAAGTACGGACGGTGGTTCGAATCTCATCATCCCATATGATCCCTATGCCAGGAGCGATTTCTGAATGCAGAGCCAGGAGTAACTCCTGAGCACCACTGGGTGTGACACCCCCCAAATGATCTATTGAATTAAATGAGTCAATACCAATTCTATAAAGAAATACAGAATAGACACAAAATTTAGTAGATGTGAAAGTATGATAAACATTAAACATTTTTTTTCACAATCTCAAAATTTTTCTTAAGGCACTCAGTAGAGAATGTGATTTAAAAATGGAGGTGCCAGAGATACCACTTCACAACTAACTGACTATCACTGACCAACTGACCATCACTGATCAGACACATTTTTAAAAGCTCCTCTGTCACTGTTGGGGGATTTGTACCAGAAATTAGAACCTGGATTAAAGCCCCATGCCTTAATGAACTCAGCTAACTGGCCAATTGTAACATGGATTTAATAATACCAGGAAAGCCAAGGTTGAGGGACATCCTATAAAATAATTAGTTAATACTCGTTAAAAATGTAGTGCGTGGATTGTTTGGAAAAATAATACAGGCATTAAGCCCTTGCTGGGGTTCCTCTTTGCTATCCTTTGCTAGTCATACTTTCTGCAGTTCTGTCTGGGAAAGAATATGAAAGATATATTAAAAGTTCTTTGCAATGTTTTTGCAGTTTTAAAAATATGTACAAAATTAATTCAAAGTGAGTACTTAAGGTTTTATTCATCTGAAAATTTTAATCTATATTTTTTGACAATTAGGCTAAAGTAAAAGCTTCTGAAAGAACCGCTCAGCAAGTACGTCATGACTCTTCTGCTTGTGATTTGATAGTGAAAGATGATAATTTGCGACTACAAAATGAAATTCAAGTTTTACAACAACAAAATCAGGTGATTAAAGCTATACTTTATTTTTTGTGACAATTTTTGTAGCCATATTAACTTTCTTCCAAGAAAATAGTTTGATTTTATTTTTCCCTGAAAATACATGAACTATTTGAGTTAGTAGGTATGTACATCAGTCAGTAATTATTCTAGCTTTTTTTTTTTTAACTTAGTGTACATCATAGGGTAGCAGTTTGCTAGGTGAGTTAGTAGAAACTTACTTTTCTTTTTATCTGAGTATGACTGATCAAGGTATTTTTTCTTCTTCCTGGTGACTGCTGAAGATTTTTGATTCTAATACACATTTTCTTTTGTAGTTGTTAGTTGAGGGGTTAGGGCTGGGGTTTTCTAGTCGTGCTCAAGGGCCATGTGTTAATAGAGATCAAATCCAGGGACTTACACACACAAAGCCAAATTCCTCACTTTTCTGAGACTGTACAGCATGAGTCAGCCAAAACTCCAGCTAAATGTTTTCCTTTAATATATTTTAAAATAAAGACAACAATTTTCTTTTTACTTCTGTAGAAGTATGTATCCAAGAAATGAGTTTATATTCTTATCAAAGCCCCAGAACGTCTTTTCTTCTATAGAATTTTAAAAATCTATGTGTCAAATACTACTACTATGTCTGAAGGATATTTAAATATGAAATTAGTCAGATCAATTAAAATGTTTATTTCCCCTTAATGCTCTATTCTTTTTTTTTCAATTTAGGAACTTAAAGAAACTGAAGAAAAACTGAAAATTAAAAATCAAGACTTGTGCAACCAAATGAGACAAATGGTACAAGATTTTGACCATGATAAACAGGAAGCTGTGGATAGGTACAGACTATAGAGGCCAATATCTTCCTGGGAATACTTTCTTTGCTTTCCAAATGTGATTCAAGAGAAGTAATTAAATCCATCTTTTCTATCAAGATCTTGGTTTGGAGATGAGTTTCTTGCTTCTAAGATTAGAATTTGGAATGTTTTCCATAGAAATGATGTTATGTAAATAAATAGTTGGTTTCTATAGCACCATCAAAACTGTATTTTACTTTAATAGTACAGTTTAATGGTATTTTAAAGGCAAATTTAGGAAACTGTTCTTTATAGGGAAGAAATATGTTGTCCCAATACAAAATCATAAATTTGGAAACAGACTTTTGGAGCATAACTTACTTGTGAGTTGAATATGAGTTGACTTGGAATTTGGATTCACAATCTCAGTTATTTTAATCTTTTTGTTTCTAAACAATTCCTTGACATGGGGCTATTATCTGTATTTTAAGTCTGAGCACATTCATTCTCACATCTAAATTTTGGTTTTCCTCTGGTAGCACCTGGAGAAAGACTATTTGAAATATTTTCATAAGGCCACCAGCTGTGAATGAATTATTGCTGCTTTGATTGAAGAAAGCCAGTTTGACTTTATAATCTGTTGCGGGAAGGATGGTAGGAAAACAAATGGATGCTGGTGTTGCAAGTCATGGAGGGCGTTGTCTTAGATACTTCTGCCCACCATCTCTTTCTAGGTGTGAGAGGACATATCAGCAGCACCATGAAGCCATGAAAGCCCAAATCCGTGAGAGCCTGTTAGCAAAGCATGTTCTGGAGAAGCAGCAGCTCTTTGAGGCTTATGAAGGGACTTGTTTGCAACTTAGGTGAGTTAACGTGTTGAACCACATTCTCCCATCATTTGAGGTAAAATGGTTTATTCTGTATCCCTTGCATTATGTGGTCATTTTGTGACTTGTGTTCTGTATCTAAGGTCTGACTTAGATAAGATGAACAAGGAGTTGACCTCTGTTCAGGAGTGTTACCTGGAAGTGTGCAGAGAAAGAGACACTCTCGAATTAAATATCAGGAAGACCATGGAAAAGGAATATCATGCGAAGGAGAAGAAGGTACAATATGCACATGTTATGTTGGCTTCCTTTTGTTTCTCTGGCCTTACAGTTACCATTTTAAGCTGCACACTGTTTTCTAGAGCGGGAATGCATCCATAGACTTTATTTTTTAAATATTATTTATTTATTGATTGATTGATTTTGGAGCCATACCCAGCAGTGCTTAGGGGTGACTCCTGGTTCTACACTCAGGAATTGCCCCTGGCAGGCTGGCGGACCATTTGGGATGCTGGGAATCGAACCAGGTCCCTCCCTGGTCGGCAGCATGCAAGGCAAATGCCCTACCACTGTGCTATCTCTCTGACCCCTTTAGACTTTATTTTAATGCTTTTCTTTGAAATTTATTACTCTGATAAAATTCACAAAGCATATCAAGCTGTGAAATGGTAGCCAAGACCTTCGTAGAAACTGAAATATATGTACATATATAGTTATTCTTTTTACATTTACTCTAGAAGGTTAAATAAATAAATTTAAAAAAGTGTCAGAATAAGCAAGAGTGGACCAGTCTCGTTTTCAGTCTGGCGCTTCCTCTTGCTACTCAGGTGACTCTGCAGTGACTTTGTTCTCTGACTCGTTTCTCTCTCAGTACCTCACTTGATATCTAGGTCTTCCAGGAAACAAAAGAGGTGGGAGGTTCAAACTGGATCTCATTGTCAGGAAGTGGGAACATGCAGACTGGGCAGAAAGATCCCTGGATTTCCCTTTCAGGGAAATTTTTTGTTTCAGGGAACTGTGAGCACTCCAGTAGCCTTTCCAAGTCACCATTGGTGAATGACCTGGAGTGGAATCACATGTAAACCTCTGGCCCTATCCCTTTCCTGTCCTGGCCTGACTCTCCTCCAGACCCATCTGATCCATCCTTCCATGCCAAACCAGCCTGCAGACCACAATTGGAAAGCCACCTGAGTCAGGATTAGAAAATATTTTTAAAGGTCTGAGTAAAACTTAGTCATTCCAGGGGTTTCTGAAAAAAGAGTTCTATTAAAGCTAGTTGTTAACCTCCACAAACTCAAAAAGAACATGAAAGAGCACAGGAAGAATTTGGTTCCTTGACTATTTTAACTGATTATTTTTGAGTAGGTTAGTTAATATGGTAAAAACAAACAACAAACAAAAAACAAAAAACAAACAAAAAAAAACATGCCTTGTATACATATATAGTGGGAAAAGAACTTCTAAAGGGAGCCCTTGTATTTTAGTTAGTCCTGGCTGTAGAAAAGTTAAAACGGATTCTAAATTACTGAGAAGCGACCAAATTCATTTTCAGTGATGTTTTAAAAGATGAAAACTGAGGGGCTGCTGAGGTGGCACTAGAGGTAAGGTGTCTGCCTTGCAAGCACTAGCCAAGGAAGGACCACGGTTTGATCCCCCGGCATCCCATATGGTCCCCCCCAAGCCAGGGGCAATTTCTGAGCGCTTAGCCAGGAATAACCCCTGAGCATCAAATGGGTGTGGCCCGAAAAACCAAAAATAAAATAAAATAAAATAAAAAGGATGAAAACTGGGAGACCATCTGCAGTCTAATTCTTTTTTTTTTTTTTTTAATATATAAATTTGCAAGAACATAAGGATAATTTTCTAAGGAAGATCTGTTCTTTTTTTTTGGGGGGGGGGTCACACATGGAGCTCTCAAAGGGATACTCCTGGCTCTGCATTCAGAAGTCACTCCTGGCAGACTCTGGGGACCATATGGGATGCTGGGATTTGAACCGGGGTCCGTTCTGTGTTGGCTGCGTGCAAGGCAAATGCCCTACCACTGTGCTATTGCTCTGGCCCCAGATCTGTCCTTTTAAAAAAAATGAATTATTTTTAAATAATCACTTTGGCTGTAAACTTGAATCTCATATAATTGGTCAATTGTAATTAATAGCTGCTACCGACTGATATTTTGACTCAGGAAAACTATCTGTGCACTGCAGTAAAGAGGAAAGTTGAAGCTGTTATTTGGTCATTCTCCCAAAAGTTGTTTTTTTTTTCTTCTTCAAAGCCCTTCTCTCCCTCCCTCCTTCCTTCCCTCCCTCCCTCCTTCCCTCCCTCCCTCCCTCCCTCCCTCCCTCCCTCCCTCCCTCCCTCCCTCCCTCCCTCCCTCCCTCCCTCCCTCCCTCCCTCCCTCCCCTCCCCTCCTTTCTTTCTTCTCTCTCTCTCTCTCCCTTCTTAGCAAGTCCAGATAATACTTCTTCATGTTGTCTTTTTGTTTGTTTGTTTTTTGGGCCACACCCGGTGGTGCTCAGGGGTTACTCCTAGCTGTCTGCTCAGAAATAGCTCCTGGCAGGCACGGGGGACCATATGGGACAGCAGGATTTGAACCGACCACCTTTGGTCCTGGGTCGGCTGCTTGCAAGGCAAACGCCGCTGTGCTATCTCTCCGGCCCCATTCATGTTGTCTTTTTATATTCTCTGTAGTAGGCAAAGATGGGCCTGTTTTCCTAGGAATAGTACCACGCTCAGAGAATGGAAGAATCTGGAGGTGTTTGAGGTAACCCTTTTCTGCAGATCATTTCTCTGCAACTGATCTTCAGATACAGAACTTTGGCTGGATATAGAATTTCTAAAACAGAAACACTCTGTCCAAGGTTGTATCTTCTTCCTGTTTGATAGGTGTGCTTTTCTGAAACTACTGAGTTAGGCTCTAGGTAATATGGCAGCTTAGTACCTAGTTGTGTTTTTCGGGGGGGATGGTGGTGAGTGGGGAGAAGGGAGATGGGAGGGATACCACCCAGGTGGTGCTCAGGAGACCCAAACCCCCTTTTAGAATTTTCTACCAATAGAACCATGGTGCAATATCCTGGGGGTGCCAGGGATTATCTGGGTCACACTGATGCTCAGAGGTCTCCAGGGATACACCTGGAGGTACTTCGGGGTCTATATGGTACTGGGGCTTGAACTAGAGTTGGCTCCTGACTAGCCATGCACCTTAACCCCTGCACTGTCTCTGGCCCCTAGTTCCAAGTTTTTAAAACTTTCATTAACTTGTAACACATGTTAGCTCAGAGCTTGTCAACTTGGCTTGTTTAGATGAAGGTGGGGGGCGGGGTTGCGTGTCATGCACCAAAAATTTTAGACTCTTAGATAAGGCAAAAATATCAGTATTTTCATTCACGTGCCAATCTTAGGTATATTAAGAAGACTCATATATACTATTGTGATACATATTGAAGCAATTTTCCAAAGATTTTTGCTCTCTGAGAGTCATGCAAAACAAGTTTGGAAGTCCAAAAACTACCCAGATATCTCCTTCATGTAATGTTGAAACTTTTTTATTTTTTATTTTGTATTATGTTTTTTTCGTCATATCTAGTAACTCTCAGGACTAACTCCTGGCTCTGCACTCAGGGATCACTCCTGTTGGGACCATATGAGGTGCTGAGGATCGAGCCTGGGTCAGACATGTACAAGTTTACATGCTGCACTCTCTTTGGCCCGGGCAAAACTTTTTAAATCGCACATTCCGTGGCATATTCAAGTGACAGCTCCTTGAGAACTATAAACCTGCTTTTCTTCTGTATAGAAAGGAAGCAATGGTCTTCCCCCCCCCCCCCCGTGGATTGTATAAAGGACTGCACAGTCTTTCCTGAATATGTTTCCTGTGCCCTTACTTTGCAGCTTTTCAGATGTAGAGTTTCTGATTCCTTGAATCTTAATTGGCCATATGATAGGTTGCTAAGTGGGGGCATTTCCAAATATTATACCAAAATATACTTGAAGAATATTGATGCATTGGGGCTTGCATGCTTATGCTCTGGGGAACCTAGAGATCACTGCTGTGTGAATGATTGAGTCATCACCATTTCTATTCGATATGGAATTCACCTGGAATTCCATATGAGGCCTTTCCAGACTGTGTTAAATAAAGGTCAAGCTTAGACCGAGACGACTTAGACTAGAATTGATACCAGCTGATCCACCCAAGAAAAGGAAAAGATTTTTTTTCTGTTTTGGGGCTACAACCAATGGTGCTCAGAGCTTACTTCTGACTCACTTCAGACTGCTTATAGAGATCACTATTGGCAGTGTTTTGGGGACCATAGTGCTGGGTATCAAACATTTATCAGCTGTGTGTAAGGCCAGCACCCTATCTGCTAGAGAATTGTTCTGGTCCCTGACTATATTGTTTTCGATCACTAAGTTTTGGCTGGTATATTCTATTATCAATAATGCCAGGTGGCATTTTTTCCTCTTTTGCATAGGTACATTAAAGTGGGAAAATACTATACATACAAACAAGTTCTTATCTAATAGAGATAGGAACACACAAATCTTGTAACGCAATGGGACCTTACACCCTGAACATTGTTATAATGACCTGGCTCAGGCCTGAACCAGGGATGCCATCTACAAAACAACCAAGGTTGTCTATAACATCACCTGGAAGCAATCCTCTACCAGGGAAGACCCTACCACTGCTTTGACATCAACTTACTCAAAGGAGACTTCCCTTAACACCAAGAAGAATTAACAACAATGACCTGTTTTCAGGATAGGGTTCTCTGCATTGCCCTCTAATTGTGAGGTGAAACTAGAGGACGCTTCACATCATCCTAACTTCGATGTAGGATATGCACAGATTCCAGGATCTTTAACTACAGAAACCTGATACCAACAACAGTGACTGTGTGAAAAATAAAAGTGTATTGGCACTACAGACAATGACTTGGGTTGGACAACCTAGTATGCCTGAAGCCTAGAGTTGGTCTTATGCCAGAAAACTTCAGGGGTAAGGTCTCCTTGTATTTAGGCCAAGGCTTTTTCCTTTCCATATTCCCCATATTTTGCTGGGCGTATGCAAACAATTGCCACTCTAACACCGTTTTTGCTGTGCTCCTTTGACTCTAATCCTTAAAAAAAACACACTTTTGAGGTTAACTTAAACTAATATGCATGTGCATGGAACTGTAAAAAAAAATACTGTGCCTTCAATGTTAAAGGAGTTACATAAATTTTGTGGCTTTAGATTGCTCTGTGTACTGTTAAGAAATGCTATAATATACTACAGTCTGGGACTTGAGGGACAAAGTAATTGTGCATGTGTTTTGTTTAATTTTTCTTAATGTTCTTTGGCTGAGAGTTCAAAATTAAGGTGTCAGCAAGGGGATTTCTTCTGAGAATTCTGTTTTTGGGTGATTGTCTTCCCACTGTAACTTTACCTTGTCCTCTATCTTTGTTCTCATAATAATAATAATAATAATAATTCTTAATGCAGCTCTGGCATTAAGAACTGTTGGCTTCTGTGAGTTCTCAGGGCATCTCAGTAGGATCTTTAGAATACCATTGCAAAAAGTTTTCCAGTAGAAACTCTCAAAATTTCAATTATTTCTCAGTCTTATGGTGAGTGAGATATAAATATTAGAGTAAGTCAGGTTTCCTAAAAAAACATTTTGATCTTTTGAGAATCATTTGTATTTTATGCTTTATCTATCTATCTATCTATCTATCTATCTATCTATCTATCTATCTATCTATCTATCTATCTATCTATCTATCTATCTATCTATTTTTGGTGTTTTGGGCCACAGCCATTTGATGCTCAGGGGTTACTCCTGGCTAAGTGCTCAGAAACTGCCCCTGGCTTGGGGGGACCATATGGGTCGCTGGGGGAATCTAACCGGGTCCTTCCTTGGCTAGCGCTCGCAAGGCAGATACCTTACCTCTAGCACCACCTCACTGACCCCTATTCTATCCTTTTATCCCCCTCATTTGTTTTTATTTATTTGTTTATTTATTTATTTTTGCTTTTTGGGCCACACCCAGTGAAGCTCAGGGGTTACTCCTGGCTGTGTGCTCAGAAATCACTCCTGGGTTGGCCCCATATGGGACGCTGGGGGATCAAACTGCGGTCCATCCTAGGTAAGCCGTGTGTAAGGCAAATACCCTACTGCTTGCGCCACTGCTTTGGCCCCTCCCTCTTTTAATTTTTTGGCGAATGGCATTTGGTGGTGGAGTCAGTTGGCCATTCTCAGTGAAACAGGCTGTTGTTCAGTACAGGAACTGGGGAGGTCATGCTGCTTTAGCTCTGTGGTAGTGTGGATACCTGGACTGTGATAGTATTGCTAGGAGATTTTAGGACAACACCTAGTGGAGCTCAGAGGACCATGCAGTGCTAGGACTTAAACCTATGCTGAATACATCTAGGTTAGTCTTTCCTCTCTATTAGCTCCGAACTCACATGCTTTGTATTCTCATAAAACCATTTTAGGATTCAAACATCTTTTGGAGTAAAAGGATTAAATCTAGGGCCGAAGCTATAGCACATCAGGTAGGGCATTTGCCTTGCACGTGCTGACCCAAGTTCGATCCCTGGCATCCCATATGGTTCCCTGAGCCTGCCAGGAGTGATTTCTGAACACAGAGCCAGGAGTAACACCTGAGTGTGGCCCAAAAAAATAAAAAGCCAACCCAAAACAAACAATAAAAGAATTAAATCTATCCTTTGGATTAAACTATTTTTAATCAAGCATTTGAGATGTAAACAGACTATTACAAGACAATTTATTCAAGTGATTGAGTTACAGTTTAGGAGCATCATTTATCTCCTGTTGTTCTTGATTATATGAATATAATCATTATTTTTATAAATATAACTAGGAGACTGGTGGTATGGCTCAAAGATATTTTACTTGAATTTTGTTTAAAGGGACAATTATTATTGGAGGAAAGAAATGAATATGTGAGCCAACTTCAAGATGGTACTTGAAGAAAAGTAACAAGATACCATTACTATGGAAAAAGATAGTGGCTAAAAGAACAAGTAATTTATATTAAACAGCAAGTTGAAAACAGTGATGTTAGCCAAAGCACTCTGGGTGCTTTTCTTTCTAGTTAACTAAGTTTAGAAATACATGATTAATTGATAATAGTTCTTCCTGAACATGCATATAATTTGTAATTGATAATTTCATTTATAATTATCCTCCCCCCCTTTTTAATATTGCCCCCACCTTGATTTTTCACCCAATTCAAGATATATTGGGGCTTGTGGTGGAAATCAAATTCAAACCATGACCTTATTCCATATTGTAAAATGGTTCTGGCAACTGTATCAAACTAATTAACAGTTAAATAATCTAGATTATGTATTAGAAGGAAGAAATGATGTTATAGGCTTAGAAAAATGAACAGTACCTTTTATTTAAAGTAGCAAATAAGAGTAGAAATATTGAGTTTCCTAGAGAATTAAGAATCAAATTGTGACCTTTAAAAAACTCATTTCATTTGAGAAGTGAAAGTAATTCATAAGATTATTTATATAGATTTTCCTGCCCAGAAGCTTGTTATTAATTATAATTGAGGCAGCCTGTAGGTGGAATAGTAGATCATTGTTCTGTCTTTTGGTCTCACTCCTTTGCATCATCCATGACTTTCTTTCCCCCAAAGAGCATTTTATTAATCCAGTGCTGGCACCTGGATTTTTTTTCTTCTAGTCATGTTTTTATTTTTATTTTTTGTTTTTTTTTTTGCATCACACCCGGCAGTGCTCAGGGGTTACTCCTGGCTCTACGCTCTGAAATTGCTCCCGGAAGGCTCGGGAGCCAGGATGCCAGGTTTCAAACCACCGTCCTTCTGCATGCAAGGCAAATGCTCTACCTTCATGCTATCTCTCTGACTCATTCTAGTCATGTTTTTATGTACATATATGTATACATATTTTGGATCTGATATTGTTAGTATATATGTATACATACATATTTTATGTATTTCTATTTGTATATACACTGACATGGTGTTTTTCTTTGGTTTGATTTTGGTTGTTGGCCTCTCCTGGTGGTGCATAGAGGAGTCAGCTCTTTGTGGCAAATACCGGGACCACACCTGAGCCTGCTGTATGCAGTAGATATGTTTCTTGCAATTCGAATTATATATGTAATACATGCCTATTTCTCATTGTATATAAAAGTATATTTGCACAGATAAGTATATTTCAGGAAAGTCTGAACATAATAACTGAATAAAAATACATCTATATATAAACATATAGGTGGCACAAAATCTCTGTGTTTAAATTGCTGCAGATTTTTTTTGTGTGTCCTTAGCCTATTTTCCCAGCTAAACAGTGACTAATCATTTTTGTGAGCATGTCTGGACCCTAAACTACTTATGCAAGTTGGCCTTTATAAGTGACCCAATCCTGTAGGGACTCTGTTAACTAGAAAAACAGTTTGAGAACCCAAGACATCCAAGTGATAAGAAATAAGAAAAGGAAAAGCAGTTTTTTTTTTTTTTTATTTTACAGCTTTCCCTTAGACCGGATATATCCTGCTATTGCTTTGAAAGTGGAGACATATCAGAAGAATGCTCTGCCAATATACCCTCTTGAATGAAGTTTTCAGAAGAGAATTTAATAGTGTAGCAAACAGATTCTAATATAGTTCTTTTTTTTTTTTTTGGGCCACACCCGGCGTTGCTCAGGGATTACTCCTGGCTGTCTGCTCAGAAATAGCTCCTGGCAGGCATGGGGGTCCATATGGGACACCGGGATTCGAACCAACCCCTTTGGTCCTGGATCGGCTGCTTGCAAGGCAAACGCCACTGTGCTATCTGTCCGGGCCCCTAATATAGTTCTAATGTTAAAGTAATTGCAACTTTGAAAAATTAATCATTTTAAAGGTTGTATTAGGTTCTTTAAATAAACTAAATTCTTGCTTTGTAGAAATCCTGTTGATGGTTAAAGCAGTTATTGATAACTCTCTCATTCCCACCACCCCCTGTTTTTTTGAGTGAGTGAGTGAGTGAGTGAGGTTTCCCAAGCAGTGATCTGGAAACCCTGTGGACATTTACACATTCACGGTGATATTTGGCCAAACTGGGAGACAGCCCAACGCTAGGGCTTCTGGATGCTGTAGTGCCAAGGGATGACTAGAGCCAACCTGAGCATAAGTCACAACCTCCATGCTGGTCCCTGCATTCCTGAGGTTCTTTCCCTTGTGTAAAAATTGTGTCTTCTCTGCTGTGACAGCGTTAAAGCTCTCATTGGTATTCATAGCTTCCACTATTGCAGGGCAAGATAGCTTAGCCTTCTTATTTCTTGAAATTTTTTATGTCATCATGGTCATAGAGATCATAACGTCAAAGAATAACTTGATGGTTTTATCTGAGGATATGTTTTTATTGACTGAAGTTTTAAAACTTATGTAATTATTCTAACAGGGGCTGAATGGTATTTAGCCATAGCTGTGGTTGCCTTTTTGGCTAGCTGTTCATTCTAGCTTTTACTTATTTGAATATTTTTCTTCTCATCTGAAAACAGTTTAAACAAGAACTTATTCAACAACTTGAAAAGGAGTGGCAGTCCAAGCTGGATCAGACTCTAAAAGCTGTGAAAAAGGCGACCTCAGATTGTTGTAGTCAAACCGACCAAGTGACCACCATTGATATTCTCTCCAAGGAAGGGATGGCAGCTGTATTAGAAGAGCAGAAACAGAAGATCCATCAAAATATAGAGCAAGAGAAGGAAAAAGCTGTCAAGGGAGGCGTAGAGAAACTGGAGATGGAACTGGAACTTAAGTATTGTAAAAATATTGCCAAGCAGGTAACATGCAGGTCTACCATAGTAAATTTATTGGAATGGCCAGTATTAATGAGTCCAGTACTATACAGTTTCTGATCTATATTCATAACTTAGTTTTTAAAAATTTGTTGTATCCTTGGCTTAAGAGCCTTTGATGCTGTTTCTAAAATTTTCCTCATATTTCTGCCATAAAGCTGGCACCCCTCTTTTTCTATATAATCTTTCAGTTTATAAAATATTCAGTTGAGGTCAATCTTAGTTTTAAGATGCATAAGGTTAAAGATGGTGTTTTTATAGATTAATGAGTCACAGTTTAATTATGGATCTTTCAGATCTCATTTTATAGACAATATTTCACTAAAACAGTTATAGTTAAACAACCTTATGGTGAATAAGATACTTAACAGTATTTGTGTTGAAGTTTTCCAGGTTGAATCTGCAGGCATACCCCTAAAATGGATCTTTATGTCTATAAATTCCTTATGCTGCCAAAAATCAGTGAATGCCATTAGCCTCTCATGGAAGCACTCAACAAAGCCAGCACCCTCATAATCATAGCAAATTACTTGGTCTCCCAAAAATATCATATGTAAATAAAGTTTGTATAGCTCTGAGTTAGTAGAATAGTAAGGTGAGGTATTGTTAGTGTTTCTATATTATCTATTATTACGAACCTAGATATTTTTAGTCTTATGATAAAACATGCATTTAAATGGGAGGACTTGAAAGAATTTTTGCTTGTTGAGCTTATATCTACTTACTGTGTTTGAAGATTTATCTGTGGAATTTTTCAAAACCAAGAATGATTCAACATTTAACTGAGTGACAAAAAGTAACATAAAATAGCATGTGGTCTCTGAAGGTGTCCTATGTTTGCACATGAGGAACTGGGAAAGAAATATATTGTCTGAATATCATTGTGAAAATAGTTTTGACTTCACAGGCCAGTTGTCAATTTCTAATCTCAGAGTTTCTTTTCTTTTTTTTGGTTTTTGGGCCACACCTGGCGGTGCTCAGGGGTTACTTCTGGCTGTCTGCTCAGAAATAGCGCCGGCAGGCACGGGGGAACCATATGGGACACCGGGATTCGAACCAACCACCTTTGGTCCTGGATCGGCTGCTTGCAAGGCAAATGCCACTGTGCTATCTCTCCGGGCCCCAGAGTTTCTTTTTAGATCTAATAAGAAGTCTCTAAAAAGCATCATTAGGGTTGCTACTTTAGAGTTATGAAATTATAGATTTTATAAAAAACATTTAGTAGACAGTAGAAATACATGTTTGTAATTTGAAAATATTGTGGAGGTAATATTGATAGGTAAGGATGTTAAATACTATAGTTTTAGGTACACACACAACAACAATTACCAAATTATTAAATCCCTTTAAAATATGCCATAAAACATTTCTGTCCATCCCCCTGACACCATTAGTAAGGTAAACTCTTCTGTTCTTGATATATAACTGTTGTTTATTATTAGCCTTTATATATTCCCTTTCTTTATATATCATATCACTGAGATCATCAAGTTTTTTCTTTCTCTTATTTTAACATTCCATCTATATTATTACAAAATGCTAACATAACCGTTTTTCTTTTTTTTCTTTTTTGTAGCTTAGTAGCTCCCATTGTGTGTCCATACCATAGTTCTTTTATTTACTCATCTATTATTGAACATTTAGGATATTTCCAAATCTTGGATATTGTAAATTGTTCATATGGTTGTTTCGTTTGTCCTTTTTTAGTGAAGCAAAGTAAATTTTAGTGAACAAAATTTGCTTAGAATTGAGAGATCAAAAGACTAGAAATTGAGCTTCCATATGATCCAGCAATACCATTCCTAGGAACCAAGAAAACAGTATAGAAAAGCCCTTTGTTACTCCTATGTTTATTGCAGTACTATTTATCATAGCCAGAATCTGGAAGCAACTCAAGTGCCTGAAAACAAATGAGTGGATAAAGAAACTGTGGTATATCTACACAATGGAATACTATGCAGCTGTTAGGAAAAATGAAATCATGAAATTTGCTTAAACTTGGATAGATTATTATACTGAGTGAAATGAGTCAGAGGGAGAGGGGTAGACATAAAATGCTCATATTTATTTGTGGAATATAAGAAAAAAAAGAGTATGGTAATACTATCCAGAGACAATAGCATAGAGATTTGGGCCAGGAAGACCATTTCATGGTAGGAAGCTTGCCACAAATAGCAGGAGTACAGTTAGGGCAGAGAAGGGACCATTATGACAATGATAGTTGGAAATGATCACTCTGGACAAGAATTGGGTGCTAAAAAGAGATAAAGTGATATGCATGGTCCCATTCATTAACAATAATGCAAACCATAGGTCTAAAAGGAAATATAAAGGGAGGAGAGAGAGGGAAATAGAGTGAGAGAGATTGAGAGAGAGTATGTGTGTGCATGTACACACAAAGAGGAGTAAAATGCCAAGGGAAAGGCTGAGAGGGAGACTGGGACATTGGTAGTGGGAAATTTTCATGGGTGAAGGGTAGTGTACAAACTCAATCATGAACAACTTTGTAACCATAGTTTAAATAAAAGAAAAAAATACATGAGAGGAGAGAAAGAGGGGAAATAGATTTGAGAGAGAAAACACACTTTTCCAGGTTGGAAATAAGGAAGCAAAGAAACAGTCAAGCAAGTGGGATATATATATGTTCAAGGAAAAATATGGATCTGAGCAGCAAATTGTTCACACACGTGGGCGCATGCACACATGCACTCTCTCTCTCTCTCTCTCTCTCTCTCTCACACACACACACACACACACACACACACACACACACACGCACACACTCACTCTTTTTTAAAGGAATATAAACTTTTCTAGGAACTTTACCTTTTCCTTTATTTGAAGCTCCCTGGAATTTACCTGTAAATGTCCTTGGCATTTTAGTGAAACTACAATCTTGAATACCAAGTATGCTTTATGTCTGAATGTACAAACAGCCTCTCTTTCCTTTCAATATCCCGCAGGTAGAAGTAGCTGTGCAAAATGCTCGTCATCGTTGGCTGGAAGAGCTGCCAGATCTGGCAGAGTATAAAGCACGAATAAGGATGGAACAGAAGAAGTGGGAAGAGCAGCAAGAGAACTTTGTGGCCCAAAAGGTAAGTGCCCTTTTGAGCACAGAGACAGGTCTGTGGGCCTCTCCAGACATCCTCTATCACTGCCATCAAAAGTTTGTACCTCCTCCCAGAGTTACTGATGAATTCCCATAATGCATGTGCAGTTTTAGCTCAGAGCCTGCCTTGAAGTACCTTTTCTTATTCAGTATCCCAGGAGAGGGGCTTGTATAGCATGTAGGACGTCATAACTGTGAAAAGAATCCCATTCTGTCTTTCTCTGTCTTAAGGAGTTGGGAAGGGCCTGAGTGATAGTATAGCGGTTTGGGTGTTTGCCTCCCTCACACGTGGCCAACCCATGTTCTATCCCCGAATCCCATGTGGTTCCCAAGCCTGCCAGGAATGAGTGCTGAGTGTAGAGAAACCCTGAGTGTTGGTTAGGTGTGGCCCGAAAACCAAAAAAAAACCAACCCCCCCCCAAAAAAAAAAGTTGGAAATAGGTCTTTGTCTCTTTATTATTAGTAATAATATCATTTCCTATTTTACAGATTATTCATTAATCATACAGTATACTTTTCTTTGTAAATAACAATTGCCAGAGGACCATGCAGTTGAACTGAGGCCGCTCATGTAAAGCATTCCCGCCTTTTGAGCCATGTCTTCCACCTCTACACTATTTTGATGTCACGTTCTTTTAGAAAATAATTGTAGTATTGCACATAATACATATGTTGCATTAATTAACTTTTCCTCAATTAGGGAAATAAGTTTAAGGAAATAATTCAACCTAAATGTAGACTCTGTTTTAATGTTTTTGTAAGTAATATAGTTTATAAGTGTCTTTTACCTTATTCTCACATCTTTTAGTATGCCGAAATATTTTATAGGGAAATTTAAGGGGGAAGAAACAATATGGTGTGTATGTGTCTCAGAGCACAGAAGTCAGGAAGAATAATAAAGTTGGGTAAACACAGAATGATCACTTATACATGGCATTTAGAATAAATGGATGAGAGAATGCAGTGATTTAAAGGGGGAATGCCAGGATCACCCTTAGCCCCTAAAAATATAGGAAGAGAAGAAAAGAGAGCAGAGGGGGAGAAAGATGAGAAGTAACAGGAGGCACAAGGATCAAGGGGATTCAGATATATAGTTGGTGTTAAGGATTGATAGAACTAAGTATCCAAACCACAGAGTCGACAACACTGAAATCATGAGATCCAAACTTTAACAACTGAACTTAAAAAGGTGCCTGTCTGATGGCTGTGTGTGTGTGTGTGTGTGTGTGTGTGTGTGTGTGTGTGTGTGTGTAGAGGAGGGAAACTGGAATCATTGGTTGAGGGATGTTGATACTAATGGTCAGATCAGTGATGGAACAGTACATGTCTAAACTCAACTATGAAAACTTTGTAAATCACAGTGCTTGAATAAAATTAAAATAAAACAACAGAATAATAAAGTTAAAATATAGAAAATAAAACAGGAGAAATTTTCTTATTATCTTTCTTGAGTCTTGTCTCCTCTTAAAAGAATAGGACCAGTCCAAGGGAGGAAGTTGTCACAAAGAGTGGTGAGTGCAGTTAGGGTAGAGAAGGGACGGCTATGACAATGACAGTTGGAACCAATCACTTTGGGCAAGAACTGGGTATTGAAAGAGGATATTGTGATATACATGATACCCCTTCCTTAACAATAGTGCCAACCCTAGTATCAAAAAGATGAGGGGGAGGGAGAGAATAGTATTCCATTGTATCAATATACCACATTATCTTTATTCAGTCATCTAATTGCTAAGACGATTGATTGATCACCTTATCCCATAATTTAGTAAATTGTACTGCCAACATTTGAGGTATGGATATATTTTTTTGTGCTGTTTTCAGTCTTCAGATAGATACCCATACTTGTGATTGCTGTCTTAAGGAGGCTCTATATTTTCCAAAATGGGTACACCAATTTACATTTTCATCAGTAGAGCATGAGAGTTTACTTTTCTCTACATCCTTTTCATTAGTTGTATTGTTTTTGATGTGACTCATTCTTACAGTATGAGTGATCATAATTTACATTTCCCTGAGGATGAAAATTTTTTGATCTATCATCTGTATAACTTATTTGGGAAGTATTTCAAATCTTCTGCCTATTTTCTGGTTGATGGAATTTTTATTATTTTTATCATGCATTCTTTACATACCTTTATCAGATGTTTAAAGAGCAAATATCTTCTCATTTAGTAGGCTGTCTTTTCATCTTTATTCTTTTTTTTTTTTTTTTTTTTTTTTTTGGTTTTTGGGCCACACCCGGCAGTGCTAGGGGTTACTCCTGGCTGTCTGCTCAGAAATAGCTCCTGGCAGGCACGGGGGACCATATGGGACACCGGGATTCGAACCAACCACCTTTGGTCCTGGATCGGCTGCTTGCAAGGCAAACACCGCTGTGCTATCTCTCCGGGCCCTCATCTTTTCATTTGCTTATGAAAGACTTTTTTGTTTTTGTTTTTTGTTTTTTGTTTTTTTTGGGGCCACACCCGGTGACGCTCAGGGGTTACTCCTGGCTATGCGCTCAGAAGTTGCTCCTGGCTTGGGGGACCATATGGGACGCCGGGGGATCCAACCGCGGTCCGTCCTAGGCTAGCGCAGGCAAGGCAGGCACCTTACCTATAGCGCCACCACCCGGCCCCTATGAAAGACTTTTTAATTAAATCTAGTTCCAATTATTTTTGCTTTCATTTCCCTTGTGGGGTTGAATTCCCAAAATATTTCTAATGCTAAGGCCACTTAATCTTCTATGTACATTATGGTTTGGATTTTATGTTTTAGGCCTTTAATCCATTTTGAATATATTTTTATGTAAGAGTTAGAGCGTAGTCAAACTTTATTCTTTGCACAGAACTGTTTGTTTTCCCATCATCCTTGAAGAACCTCTTTTTTTTCAGTTGTGAGATCTTAGCCCTTTTGTCATAAACTAAATATCCATAAATGTATGGTTTTATTTCTGGGCTTTTATAAATTACTGTTGCTTTGTTATTGTTTTAAATCTGCTAACTATGCTTCCATTTTTCTTTGACTTCCTCCAGATTGCTTATAGCTATTTGATGTCTTTTATGATTTTATATCAGGTTTAGTTATTTTGCCCCTTTTCTTTAAAAATTACTATTGCAACAAGCATCAGTATTTTTTAAAAGCCCCTCACGTGATTCTAATGTTTAGTGACTTTAAGAATCGCTAAGTTAAGTACTGCTGTCAAATTCTTTTTGTAAAACTTCATGTATCAGGACATGTACTTTTCCTGAGGTTGGGGTGGGTCATCTAAATTCCATAGGATCCATCGCCTCCACCCATATTGTCTGGTAATGACTTCCAGGCTTTCATTGTGACATGCTTTCCCTAAAATTAATCTTAAATGTTTCAAGTCTACTGAGTCAGACTGCTAGTAACCAAAAGGTTAGGAAATGATTTCCTTTGTAAGCTCATCTTAGGTAGTGGATTACTTGAATAAACTAAAAATACAATTCAAAAAAAAAATTTTTTTTTATGGTTTTTAGGCCATACCCGGTGACGCTTAGGGGTTACTCCTGGCTATGAGCTCAGAAATTGCGCCTGGCTTGGGGACCATATGGGACGCTGGGAGATCAAACCGCGGTCCATTGCCAGGCTAGCGCTGGCAAGGCAGACCCTTACCTCTAGTGCTACCACGCCGGCCCCCAATTCAAAATTTTGTATTCCTCTGCATGTATTCAAGAGGACATAGATGGGGGCCTGGGAGACAGTAGGAAGTAAACAGCTTGCCTTGCATGTGACCACTTCAATTAACTTAATTCTATCCCTTGTACTGCAGGGGTCACTCCTGAGCACAGATCCAGGAATAGCTTCTGAGCACTGTCAGGTTTGCCCCTGCCTCAAATAGAAGACTAATAACATGTATTTTATTTGGGGGGGGGTGGGTCTCACCTGGTGGTACTCAGGTAATTCCTGGCTCTTTGATCAGGAATCACTCTTGGTGGTGCTCAGGGGATCAAACCCGAGCCATCTGCATTTAAGGCAAGTGCCTTAATGGCTGTACTGTTGTTCTGGACCCTAATAACATATATTTTTAAATCTAGATAGATGATGATGTTCCTCATAATAGCTAAAAAAAATTAGCAGATAAAAGAAAATTGCTTTAATGGAAAAATGACCTTGTCTATTTGATGTTGTCATTTAATGAACTGAAAATTCATCAAAATACTATTATCATACTTAACAAGTAATGTTCAGGCATCTGTTATATATATTTTAGTAAGATTTCGATGTCACTCTGGTTTTGGTTCCTTAAAGAGATACTGAATTTAAAGGGGCTCAGGTAAAACTGAAAGTGCATCTGTATTGAAAACTATGAATTTCTTCACTGAAATTAGCACTTTCTAATTACATATATTTTGTTTAGTTCTCCATTCAAAAGTGGCTATTTTTATTTATTTTTGTTTGGGGGCCACACTGAACAATGCTCAGGGATTATTCATGCTCTGTACTCAGGAATTACTCCTGGCAGTGCTTAAGGAATCATATGGGAAATGCTGGATTTCTAACCCAGGTTGGCCTAACCCAGATTGGTCACTTGCAATCTAGTACCCTAATCACAGTACTATCATCCTGGCCTCAAAAGTGGCTGATTTCAAGCAACACAAGACTTGGTGCTTTAAAATAAGGAAAAGCTCCATAAGTTTTGTTAAGTGTATAATAGAAATGTCCTCTTTAAACTCATGTGTTCTACCCCTAAATTGACTTAAATGCTTTATCCAAGTCAGAGCTTAATCTAAATAGTTGCCTAGTTGCCTTAGTTTTTTTTTTTTATTGCGGATTTTACTATTACTTTTTTAAATATACATTTGGTATCCTTTAGATATTAGTTGCTGTTTCTGAAGCTAAAGAGAAATGGAAAAGTGAGGTTGAAAATATGAAGAAAAATGTACTATCTGGAAAGGAATTGGAAGAGAAGATTCAATTTCTCCAGAAAGAACTGGAGTTAAAGAATGAGGAGACCCCTGTGGTGGTCCGGGCTGAGTTGGCGAAGGCCCGGAGTGAGTGGAATAAAGAAAAGCAAGAAGAGATTCAAAAACTTCAAGAACAAAATGAGGAAGATTACCGGCAATTTTTAGATGATCATCGAAGTAAAATTAATGAGGTGCTGGCGGCAGCTAAAGAGGACTTCATGAAACAAAAAACAGAATTGCTGCTTCAGAAGGAGACAGAATTACAGACTTGTCTGGACCAGAGCCGTAGAGAATGGACTATGCAGGAAGCTAGGCGAATCCAACTGGAAATCTATCAGTATGAGGAAGATGTCCTAACTATTCTAGAATTTCTCTTAAAGGATACCCAGAAGGAATTTGTCAGTGATTCAGAGAACACACAACTTCTAAAGGTTATGTCGATGTGCTCATCAAAATGGGTATCAGTGCAATATTTTGAAAAACTAAAGGCCTGTGTACAGAAAGCTTTTCAAGACACACTCTCTATAATAGAAAATGCTAACCCAGAATTGGCAAAGGTAGGTGTCTGAGAAGGGAAAACCTTGAAGATTAGTGTGAAAGTCCATGGGATCCCACAAAAGTCTATGGAGTTTTTTGTTCTTTTTTTTTAATATCTTACATTTTATTATTATTTTTTTAATATATGTTTTATATTTTAAAAAGGGAAATAACTCAAAGGACTAGAGTGTGTGCTTTATATGTTGGAGACCCAGCTTCAATCCCTAGCACTTTGTGTCTTTCCCTCCCGAACCTCTATACTAAAAGTAGCCTTGAGCATTACAAAACAAAACACCCCCCTCCCCCCAAAAAACGGTTTTTCTTCTCTTTAAAATTTTAATGTTTGGTGGTTTGGGGACCACAACAGGTGGTGCTCAGGGCTTACTCCTGGCTCTGCTCAGCAATCATCTCTGACAGGGCTATATGGAGTAAAGGTAATTAAGCCTGTGTCTGCCACATGCAAGGTAAGTACCCTATCCACTGCACTGCACTGTACAATTGCTCCAGCCCCACAACATTTTTTTTTTGTTTGTTTGTTTTTGGGTCACACCCTGAGCAGTGCTCAGGGGTTACTCCTGGCTCTATGCTCAGAAATCGCCCCTGGCAGGCACAGGGGACCATATGGGAAGTTGGGATTTGAACCACCATCCTTCTGCATGAAAGGCAAATGCCTTACATCCATGTTATCTCTCCAGTCCCACACAGTTTTTTTTTTTAAAGAAGCCAAAGATTATTTTTTTTGGTCCCCAGTTTTTAATTTTCCAGTTGAAGAAGATAGTACAGCAAATAAAGCACATGCCTTATGCTCAGTTGACCAAAGTTCGATTCCTGGTGCCACATATGGTCCCCTAGCCATGGCCAGGAGTTATCCTTGAGCACTACTAGGTATGATTATCCTTCTACCCCACCCCCAAGCAATATAAATCTTTTGGAGAGATGGGGCATAGGATTTTTATATGTAGCCACCCTGGCTTCTATCCCTGGCATAACAGCTGGTTCCCTAAGCCCTGTCATGAGTTATCCCTGAGCACAGAGCTAGGAGTAAGCCCTGAGCACTGCTGTTTTTTTAATTTTTAGTAGTGCTTAAAAATAAAGCATTAGGCTTCTAGGTAGATTCCTTTTTCTTAACAAATATAATATGCAATTTTTTGTAAAGATCTGAGATTTTAGAATTAAAATAACTTTTTGTTTTTTGGGCATGACCACTTACAAAAGTATGCATATAGTTTTTAAGTCAGGTTTTATAGAAATTTCTTACAGAAAAGTTTTGGAAGCCTTTTTAAATTTATTTATTTTTTGCCCTTAAGAAATTTATATCTCTTGGGGCTGGAGCAGTGGCGCAAGCAGTAGGGCATTTGCCTTGCGCTGACTTAGGACGGACTGCAGTTCTCCCATATGGTCCCCCAATTCAGGAGCAATTTCTGAGTGCATAGCCAGGAGTAAGCCCTGAGCATCACAGGGTATGGTCCAAAAACCAAAAAGGAAAAGAAAAAGCAATTTATATCTTTTGTTGGCAAAAAATACCAACTATAAAAAGAATGGTGATTTATAAACAAGCAAATAGAGGTATAGCTTACTTGCTCAAAATCCTGAATCCTAGGTTCTTTTTTTTTTTTTTTACATACAGAATGTATGTTCTATGTATACAAAATAGATTGTATAAATACTCTCTGACACTCTCTTTAACTTTACTTGGAAGATCTAAAAACCAGTTTCACAACTTTATGGTTATGAAAGTTAGGTCTGATGGAAAAAATGTCCAGAAGATTAGAGGTGAAAAAAAAAGTTTGATAGATATTAAATGTAAAAGTTAAGGTTCATTATGAGATTATAATTAAATATTTTTATGACCAGGATTTGTGATTTAGTGCTAATATCTATTAAAAAGCATAACAATAGGGCAGGAACAATGGAACAATGGTAGGGTGTTTGCCTTGCATGTGGCTGACCTAGGACGATTCCCCAGCATCCCATATGTTCCTCCAAGCCAGGAGCCATTTCTGAGCACATAACAAGGAATTAACCCCTGAGTGTCACTGGGTGTGGCCCAAAAAACAAAAATAATAATGAAAAAAACGGGATAAAGGAGGGAGATATGGAATGCATGCTGGGAACAGGGGAAGAGGGAGGACAACACTGGTGATGGGAATGCCCTCATTCATTGTGACTGTGTACTTTAAATATTACTATGAAAGATTTGTAATTCACTTTGGTCACAATAAAAATTAAAAATAAAAGCAAAACAAAAAAAAGGCAACAGTATAGGAAGGAAAATCTGAGTTTCTCTTCTACATTTGAGACTTCCTAGCATATCCATATCTATATTTGCTTATTGAAAAAATAAGTATTTGGCTGGAGACAGAGTGATTGTACAGCAGGGAGGGCGTTTGCCTTGTCTGTGATGGACCCAAATTCTATCCTTAGGTACCCACATATGTTGCCCAAGCACTACCAGAAATGATCCCTAAGCATAGAGACACGAGTAAGTCTGAACACTGCTGGGAGTGCTCAGGACTTTGCTTAGAAAGCAAACAAGCAAATAGCAAATCTCTAGCCCATCTAATTCCTTAGTTTTTGATAAGTTATGCATAATACAGTTTGGTTTTTCTGTAGCTTGCATTTGAAATGGCATAGAAATCATGAGCTGAAGGAACCTGAAAGATCTAGTTAACATTTTTTATTTGTCACTTCTATGGAGCAATTGCTTTTTACTAAAATATAGCCGATCAAACTAAATTTGACTGAATACTGCTTGTAACACTTTAAGTTTCTCTTTTCTGAAAAACATGAAATTAAGGTAAGAATTCAAGATTATCATTAAAGCAAGTACAAGTATTAAGATTGAGAAGAGATGGGCAAATCATTATGCACTTTCAAGTTTTCTTTTCTGGAAATGCAGTCTGCCGAAAATCATGATGAAGCAGTGCCTTTACCCATCATTAATATACAGAAAAAAAACTAGATGGTTTTATTGGTCTTATGATTGTACAAACAGTATGAGATCATTGAGTGACTTATGGAACTTAGATTTCTGTGGCAAATAATTTGCCTAAGAGTTTAGGGGCTCTGTGACGTTTATTGGGTAGGATCAGATTCCATTCTAAGAAAAGATTACATTCAAATATGTAATCTGGCTTTTGTCAGAGTAATTACTTGACTTCTGCTGTTTTAGTGTCAACTCAGTTTAGAACATGAGGCAAAGCAATAATTATGAATTTATTATAGTAACTTATAAATATTAACTATGAAATCAATTTTATTAAATGTATAGCTTTTTAAAACTGAAAAATTAAATGAGAGTACATATAAAATGTACTCATTAAAATAAGATAATGGGCAAAAGATTTTTTAAGTGGCTAGGATACAGTTTAAAACAGTTTCTAAAAATTGCCATTTAAAATATATTAATATGGCAATTTATAATGAATAAAAGAAAACAAATATGACTGGAACAACATTTTCTAGCAAATCTCAGATGTACTTTCTCTTTTTTACAAAGTTTGAACTAACTAGCTGTTTTTCTGCCATTGCTGGTTATGCTGACTTGGGCCAGTTTTAAATAGAAATCAAAACATTGTCTTATTCCTGTTTACCTGATTGCTTGAAATTTGCTTTTTCTCTGTGTATGCTGGCCCCTGCTACACCCAGCAATGCTCAGGCATCACTCCTGCTGGGCTTGGGAATTCTTGGGATTGAATCTGGGTGAACCACATGCAAGGCAAATATTCTACCCACTGTACTATTTGACCTCTCATAGGTAGATTTTGAGAGATAGTATCTCATAGTAAAAAAATAAAAATCAAGACTTCTAAAATGAAGTACTGTATTTTTTGCACTCCCCCTCAAAAAGATGGGTGGAAATGTCTCAGCATCTTATGGATCAAATGCTGACTAGCGATGAGGGGTTCTTGGGGTTCCCAGAAAACTAGTAGAGAACTTGAAACTTAAACTCTCTCCATTTGTTAATGACAGTCATAATGATTCTTTTATATTTTGGGGCCACACCCGGTGGTGTTCAGGGGTTACTCATGGCTATGCGCTCAGAAATCGCTCCTGGTTTGCTTGGGGGACCATTTGGGACGCCGGGGATCAAACCACAGTCTGTCCTTGGCTAGTGTGGGCAAAGCAGAAGCCTTACCACTTGCACCACCACTCTGGCCCCCAGTCTTAATGATTCTTTTTTTTTTTTTAATAATATCTTTATTTAAACACCTTGATTACAAACATGATTGTGATTAGGTTTCAGTCATGTAAAGAACACCCCCTACACCAGTGCAACTTCCCACCACCAATGTCCCAAATCTCCCTCCACCCCGCCCCACCCCCACCTGTACTCTAGACAGACTTTCCAGTTCCCTCATTCATTCACCTGGTTATAATAGTTCTCAGTGTAGTTATTTCTCTAACTGTGCTCACCACTCTTTGTGGTGAGCAGTGATTCTTAATTTCACATTGATTGCTGTTCACTTAGCATGGTAGAAATATTATTCTGTTACAGGTTATTAGTACACTATTTGTTTTAGAACATTTTTTTTTGTTTTCCTCGTCTAACAACGATGTGCATTTTATGGTCAGGTGCATCTCGGAGCACGAACAATATGATATTTAGATTTGTTGTAAGTAATTAAAAAAGATTATTCAAGATCATTTGTTCAGTTCCTTTGGGATTTAGTATTGTTTCAAAATTTGAAAATACTGCTTTAAATGAATGTCACACTGTTCATGACTTTAGTAGCTGTATTGCTGTTATTAGAGATTATCTATCAATAAATGTTAAAGAGAAATGGGCTTGTCCATGACACTCAATTGCCTTAATTTTGGGATTTATCTGGCATGCCTCACAGCATATATTTAAATAATAGCAACCAAGAATGTATTTTCTAACTGTTGCTACTTTCAGTTCATGAAAAGCCAAGGTTGACATTAGTTTTTAATGATTTTTGATCTGTTGTAATGAAAATATTCTGAATCTTTAGAAGAATTCTGGTTTTATATAATTCTCCTATGGTTTGATCAGATAAGCCACTAATGCAGTTTACATTTATTTATGTACATAAACTATTTAGTATATATAAATTGTATCTCCTGTCTTTCACTGCTGGTTCTCTTTTTTGGATTTTGTCAAATAATGTCCTGTGTTCTGATTTAGAAAATAGGATGACAGGACACTTATTCTTTGTAATGGCAGCATTCACATGACACCTAATGAAAAATAACAGTGCTTGTGTAGGTGAGCTGTGCTTTTTGGAGAGAGGGAGCAGTTTGGGTTTGGGAGCTTATGCAGTGTTGCTCAGAGGTCTCTCCCAATGGTCCTTGGAGGATCTTTTGGTTTGGGGTATTGAACTGAAGTCAGCCTTGTACAAAGCAAAAACCTCAACTCCTAACTGTTCTAGGCAAGAATTTTTAAGGCAGTATTTCCTTTTTCTTTCTTTCTTTCTTTCTTTCTTTCTTTCTTTCTTTCTTTCTTTCTTTCTTTCTTTCTTTCTTTCTTTCTTTCTTTCTTTCTTTCTTTCTTTCTTTCTTTCTTTCTTTCTTTCTTTCTTTCTTTCTTTCTTTCTTCCTTCCTTCCTTCCTTCCTTCCTTCCTTCCTTCCTTCCTTCCTTCCTTCCTTCCTTCCTTCCTTCCTTCCTTCCTTCCTTCCTTCCTTCCTTCCTTCCTTCCTTCGTTCGTTCCCTCCCTCCCTCCCTCCCTCCCTCCCTCCCTCCCTCCCTCCCTCCCTCCCTCCCTCTCTCTCTCTCTCTCTCTCTCTCTCTCTCTCTTTCTTTCTTTCTTTCTTTCTTTCTTTCTTTCTTTCTTTCTTTCTTTCTTTCTTTCTTTCTTTCTTTCTTTCTTTCTTTCTTTCTTTCTTTCTTTCTCTCTCTTTCTCTCTCTCTTTCTTTCTTACTCTCTCTCTCTTTCTTTCTCTCTCTCTCTCTTTCTTTCTTTTTTTTTTTGGCGGGGGGGTCACACCCAGCAGCGCTCAGGAGTTACTCCTGGCTCTGTGCTCAGAAATTGCTCCTGGCAGGCTCGGGGGACCATATGGGATGCTGGGATTCAAACCACCCTCCTTATGCATGCAAGGCAAATGCCCTACCTTCGTGCTCTCTCTCTGGCCCTTCCATTTTGTATTTTTAACCATTAACATTTTAGTCAGGTTTTTTTTTTTTTTTCATTTCAAATTGAAATTGCATAGAAGCTTTGCTAGGCATTAATATGGAGATCATCTGTTTCAGACAAATATGGTCAAGACCACAGGGGTCACTGACACAGGAGACTCTGGAGCACTGGCAGTACTTCCTAAACCCATTTCTGGACACTACGCTCAGCCCTGGTCCTTGCAAGATGCAGCTGTAGAAGATGGTAATGGATCTTTTTCCCTATCAGTATTTGTAACACACATAGTCCGGAGTCCAGAGGTTGGTGTAAGCATAAAAGAAGAAAGATATTTACAGTCTTTATGAGTGACCAAATTTATAATATTACTGCCATGTGGTATATGTCTTTTCTCTTCCTCTCCGATTTCACCTTTATTTTTGAGAGGATTAATTTAGTTTCCCTTATCTTTCATGACCTTTCTTCCATTCATGATTCTTAGTATAAGGAGCACAAGAAGAATATCTTTGTTTTTGGACCACACCCGGTGATGCTCAGGGCTTATTCCTGGCTCTGCACTCAGAAATTATTCCCAGCAGTGCTCAAGGTGCCTTATGGGTTGTCAGAGCTCAAACCTGGGTTGATCGTGTACAAAGTAAGCAAGTGCCTTTACCTGCTGTACTATCTTTCTGGTCCATTAGAAGAATTTATTTTTTTATATTTATCTTTGACATATGACGTGATAATTTAGTAAAATCAATTAAATTATTCATGTATGTAAAGATTCAGGTAGGATCAAAAATCTGGCAGAAAAACAAATAAAAAGGTCTTAAAGGAGAACTGTTTTGGAATGTTTGGAAGGACAATCTGGTTGACGAATTATGGGACAGTTGTTATGGGACAATTCAGGATGTGATATGGGAGGGAGTATAATATAGGGGGAAGATTCTGATAGTATTTTTACATGATTATGAGAGATTTTGCTCATAGTTAAAATAGATACATCATTTTGAGAGTACCACTTTTATGGTGAGACAAATTCATACTGTATTAGTACTATCGTAGAACAATTATAAACTATAAAAAGTCAATAAAACACCCAAAATACAACTTTCTAAAGTCATTTGCATGTGTATTAATGAAGACATATTTTCGAAAAAGAATAGCAAGACTTAGAAAATGGTTCATAGAGGATTTTTTCATTTTGTGGTTTCTAGCCTGAGGGCAGGATACCTTTAGCAAACAGAGAGCTGTAAACTTTGCTTCTTCCTCAACTTTGAAAATTAGTGTTTGGGACAAATAAAACAACTATAAATTTAAGGTAGTGCTTCAGCTATTAGAAAGACTAGGTAGTCAAGGTGGTGGAAAGATTAGAAAATAATTTATTGTAAATAATGTCTAAATATCATAAGGTCACTAAATTACTTGAATATGAGTCAAAGCAAAGTATGCCAATGATGGATAAAAGAATTGAGCAGAAATTTTAACTTCTAACTAAGAGAGAGATTTTATACAGTGGTGCAACTTACTGACTTGAAATCTAAAAGTAAGAGAAGCAAAAAGGAACAATTTCTCAGAGGAATTAAATAGAAAAATCCAAAGACTCAGAATTGAGTATATCAAATACTTTGTGTACAATCAAATTATTCAACAAAAGAAGTATTAGAACAGTATTTTAATAAGAAATTAGTATAGGTCAACCCTGATTTGAGCCAAATGTTACACTGATAAAATATTTTGCAACATTAGTTAATACAGTTATATTGAGAATACTGGGATGGAAAATATGTTAATGAAGCTATATGAAATCTCATCAGAAAAATAAAAATAATTTTAAAGGAATCAAATATAAAATTTTGAAACTCAGTTTCTATTTGAAATATAACAGGATAGTGATGTCAAGGAAAGAATCTATAAACTTGAAAAAGTCCTTTGAGTATTATTCTTTCCTATTTTTTTAAAGGTACTTCCCTACTCCCAGATGATATTTCTCATCCATTTATAGATATCCTTTAGGTTTTTCTTGGATGGTCAGTTCTGTTGTGATGGAGTCCTTTGACTGTTTGAAAAAACTCTAGTTCTCCTTCACATCTGAGGAATAATCTAACTGGCATCTTGAGTTACTTTCCATTTAATATCATTGGATAATTTGAGATTGTTTTCATCCAATATTATTCTTTTTGTATATATCATGCTTCCCTCTCCTAACTCTGAAATTTTTATCAACAGCTGCTGATATTCTACCATGTTTTCCTTTTTGTTTGTTTCTGGGCCAGACCTGATAGTGCTTGGGACTTACTTCAGGGCTTATTCCTTACTTCAAGGATCACTTCTGCAAGTGTGAATCATATGGGGTGCTAGGGATTGAACCTGGGATGGCCACATGCATCCCAGGTTCTGTGCCACTTTTTGCTTTGACTTGGACTCTCGTTTCATTTAAGGATTCACTTTATCTTTGCTTTTAATGAAATCTTCCATTTAAATTATAATATATTTTTTTATTTGTTTTGGTTTCATTTGCCTTTTTTTTTTTTTTTGAGATCTCAAGATCTGAGCATCTAAATTCTTTCTCAGTTTGGAAAAGTTCTTGGCTATTATTCAAATAAGATTTCTGCCCCTTTCTCTTCCCTGCTTTGGGAAATCATGTGTTGTGAATATTTCTCTAGATATTGTTACATTTCTCTAGATATAGTTTTAATTTTTTGTTTGTTTTTGGGCCACATCCAGCAGCGTTAAGGGGTTACTCTTGGCTCTGTGCTCAGAAATTGCTCCTTGCAGGTTGGAGGGCATGATCATATGGGATGACGGGGACGGACACAGGTCTGTATCAAGTCAGCTTGTGCAAGGCAAACACCCTACCACTATGCTATCGTTCCGGTCCCAGTTTTAAATTTGTATTGGTCTTTTGCATGTCTTCTATTTCACTTTTGAGCTCAGTAATTTGATTTCCAGTTTCTTCTATTCTGCTTTGGATGCCTCTATTTATTTGTTTTGTTTTGTTTGGGGGGACAAATGTCAGTGTTCACTGATCAGTGATGCTTGGAATTTAGGGAGCCAGGTGCTGGGGATCGAAAAGGGGCCTTCCACATTTAAAACATACACTCAACCCTTTGACTTATTTCTCAGACCTCATTGTATTTAAAAAAAAAAATACTTTAAGTACTATTCTCTTAAGCTCTGTGTCCTTAGGGCTTTTTAAAACTTTCATACTTTTCTCTTTGTTGAAGTTCTCTTCCTTAATAAGCATTATTAAAAGTGTTGTTTGGAAATCTTCAGGTACCTTGCAGAGCTATGTTGTATTAGAACTTCTTCCAGAATATTATCAAATTTTATTAGATGGCTGATTTAGTTCCTTTCCTCACTGGTGATCCGGGGACATGGTACCATTATGGTGGGTTGGGCAATGACCAGGGTTTCAAGAGCAAGATGCCAGTTTGGCAAGTTTGAGAGGATCTGGGCAGTGATTAAGGGTCAGAGGTCCTCAAGTGGACTGCATTTTCTTGGCTATCTTGACTGTGCAGATCTTGAGTGTAACTGGGGAACTTCTAGTACGGATGTAAGAAAAGGTTGGGGACTGACCTCTTGCTTCTGTTCAGAGTTTATACTTTAGAGCTGACAGCGAGCAGTCTTGCTGGCCCCCAAGGATTGTTAGAATGAAAAGTGAGATTCAATATGTTGTCTATATCATCAGCACTTCATCAGAAGGTTGCAGGAAGTCATCAAGGATGGCATCTGCCATGCCCCAGATTCCTGTCTCTGCCCTATAAGTTCATGTATCTTATTCCAGCACTGTGTAGGATCATAGGCTTGGAGTGCAGTTCCCCTACTACCACTCCCTGAAGTAAATTTCTCTACCTTGCCAATCTCTCTGCAGTTGCAGCTTGTTGTTCGGTGGCAGGATTTCTTCCTGAGTGGTCTCTATTTCCATTTCATTTCACTTAAAAAAATTGGACATATAAACACTAATAGAAAGTATAAAGTAAAAAATACTGGCAATACTAGAACCTCACAAGAAGATGGAGCAATTGGCTATTTCATATATATTGCAGATGAAAATAGAAATGGGTACATTTACCTAGAAAAAATTTTCTTTGTGAAGTTAAAAATATACTAGCTACGGGGCTGGAGAGAGATAGCAGATAGGGCATCTGTTTTGCACGTAGTTTACCCAGGACAGATGGTGCTTCGATTCCCAGTATTCCATATGGTCTCCCGTGCCTGCCAGGATCACGATTTCTGAGCACAGAGCCAGGAGTTACCCGAGTGCCGCCGGATGTGACACAAAAACTAAAAAAAGAATACAATAACTACATTAGTTAGTCTTTTAGTCCTGGGTATCAGTGCTAGAGAAGTGAAAACTTATACTCACCCATATATAAGAAGATTGTGTGTAGATCCTTATAGTTGTTTATAAGTGCCAGAAGCTAGGAAAAATGTCCTTTAATAAGTAAGTAAACTGAGTACATCCATATAATACAATACTACTTAGTAATCAAGGAAAAAATCCTGCTGGATTATTTTGTTTGTTTGTTTGGGCCACACCCATTTGATGCTCAGGGGTTACTCCCGGCTAAGCGCTCAGAAATCGCCCCTGGCTTGGGGGGGGGCCATATGGGACGCCGGGGGATCCAACCGCCGTCCTTCCTTTGCTAGCGCTTGCAAGGCAGACACCTTACCTCTAGTGCCACCTTACCGGGCCCCTGCTGGATTATTGATATATGCCCTGGGAAAGTTTCAAAGACATGCTGAAGGAAGCCAGTCTCAAAGGTATTGTTTTAGTCTCCTGTTTATATTTTCATTTTGTAAATTAATGCATCACTATATTTTGAAGCATTTTTTTCATCTTTTTATATACCTTGTCCTAATATTGAAACCATCTATTTCTTGAGTATTATTGATTCTAATTGGTAGAAATGGTATTCGATATTAAGTCCTGAGCATTAGTCTTTATCACAATTTTTATTTAATTTTAATTTCATTGAAATCTTTTTGGGATCAGGTGTTATATTTCATCATCATATCTCTTTAATATATCTTGTATTATCCTTAAATCTAGAATATTTTCATTTCCCCTTTTCTTTTGTGGCATTGATGTTTTTGAAAGACATATTCTCAACAGTAACCTACCTACTTCTCTGACTTTTGATAGGACTTTGCTTGTTTTGGGCTGGTTTGACATCTCTTCATGATTAAGTTCTGATTGTGTTTTTTTTCCTGGAACACAGCATGTGCTATGTGTTATCACATCTGGATGGCTGACTAAGTCTATGACCTTTTATGGCTTAGCCTCATGAACCCTGATTAATTTTTCCCTGCTTGAGTCTGGATTATATTTGTGTATTTTTGGTCATGGCATGTAATTTTCTTCAGTGCATAATTATTGGGTTTCCTCTCCCCTTGCAACTATAAACACTCAGTGGGGAGAGACTTTTAAGATCATGAAAATATTTTCCTTCTCATTAAAACTTTCTCCTAGATTTAGCCTTATTGATGTTGCTTGCTTGATATAGTCTTTACAATATGACAGCAGCACAGTTATAATTTCTTTTGCTCTTTACCTTCCTCTACTTTTAGCAGTTAGCACTTGGCAAATTGTTATACATGAGAATTCTCTCTGGGGCCTGGTAGGTGGCGCTGGAGGTAAGGTGTCTGCCTTGCAAGCGCTAGCCAAGGAAGGACCGTGGTTCGATCCCCGGTGTCCCATATGGTCCCCCCAAGCCAGGGGCGATTTCTGAGCACATAGCCAGGAGTAACCCCTGAGCGTCAAACGGGTGTGGCCCAAAAACCAAAAAAAATAAATAAAAAAAAAAAAAGAATTCTCTCATAAATCTGTAGTGATCTTTTTAGTTCTATCTATCTAATTCTATCTACCCCACCATCAGTCTGACCAATTTTGGTAGAATTATTGATATGACTCACACATTTTTTTAACATTTTATACTTAATTCCTATACTTTATACTAGTCAATAATTTGTAATTCATCACTATACTCCCTATACTCCTCATGTTTTAGATTTATCTAGTGAAGCCCCTTCTCTGGCTTTTATATCCTTGTGATAGATCACTCATATTTTGAGTCATTTCTTATTTTTGGCATAGGAAAATATTCAATCTCATCTTTTAAAATACCTTGTCCTAATACTGAAACCATCTATTTCTTGAGGATTATTGGTTCCAGTTGGTGGGAATGATATTTGATACTAAGTCCTGAGCATTAGTCTTCATAGCAATTTTTTTTCTTCAAAGCAAATGTAAAAAATGCAAAGTATTAGTCAGTTTTAACTGAACTAAGTCTCAGAGAGGATATGTCATTCATTGAGTCACACAGCCAATAAATATTAGAAGTAGGACTTAAATCCGGATCTCTCTCTTTTAAGCACCAGGCTTTTTTCTGTTAGATAGTAACTTTAGTCATGTCTTCTGGATTTCTTCCCTGTTAGGGGATGTTGGTGGTGGTAGTTCTTTGCTCAAATTGATATAAAAGCTTGCTATCATTTAATTTTTTCAGATAAGATCCTTGAAATTAAAGATTCATGCTGTGGACCCTGCTTCCAAGAACTTGGAAAGGCAAAGCAGGAATGCCAAGATCTGAAAAGGAAACTGGAGAAATGCAGTAGGCATCTTCAGCATTTAGAAAGGAAGCACAAATCTGTAGTGGACAAAATCGGAGGTTAGCATTTACGGGAGCTCTGCTTCAAGTATTGATCAATGATCAAATATGGCTTTGTGTTGTTGTTAATATGGGAACTGATTCTTTTTGGGGGACTGATGTAAAATAATCTGGATTATATTTTTACTAACCAAATTATTACTGAATTGAAAAAGAATAATATTTGAACTGTGATTAAAAGGGTCATATTTCTTTGTTTTGTTGTTGTTGTTGAACTAGATATATATTCTTCAGTATTCTAATCACTGGAAAATGGCATTGAATATACCAGACAAAATTCTATAATTCCATCTATCATGAAGTCATACAGGACCCTTCCTTTAAGAAGCTTATTATTTTCTTTAAGAAGCTTATTATTAAGGGAAGCAAGCCAAAAATAGATGAATAGTTGCATTTTTGTGTGCAATTGGTAGAAGTCTGTTGATGAATTCTTCCAGTTAGAATTAAGAAAAGTTTGACTAAGCCTTTGCTAGATAGAGCAACAATATTAAAATGGCCGGAAGGTGGGAGGCAAAGCATATGGGTCTGGTCTGGTCTCCATTCAGTTGTGATCCTTCAGTTTTTCCTTCATGAACTTTCTGCCACCTCTCCTTTGCCTTTGGAAGAAGGGAAACTATTGAGCATTTTTTGATTTTGCTTTTTTGGGGGAGGGTAAGGGGCCACACCTGGAGGTGCTCCGGAGTTACTCCTGGCTCCATGTTATATACTCCTGGTGGGATCAGGGAACCATAAGTAGTTCCAGGGATCAATCTTAAGTTGACTGCATCCAAGGCAAGTGCCTTATCTGTTTTGCTGTTGCTTTGGCTTGCTGTTTGACTTTTGGGGCCAATTCTTACTGACTTTCCCTTTTACATTTAGACTCTATGTTCTGTATATATTGTATTATAAAAACTTGATTCTTGAACCAGTCAGGAAATTTACTACTGGATCTTTCCTAAGGATTATCATTCTGTGCTATCTTTGCCCTCTTATTCTCAATTTGGCCTAATTCTTCCTTTGCCTTTATGATTCACATGAGAAGTTATCTCCTAATCTCCAGAACCCTCTTTGATTTTTCCCGTGTCGATTATATAGGCCACTTCTATAGAAGTGTTAATAGAGTATTGGATTCCTCTGCTGGAATCCTGCATTTGTTTTTTCACTTGCTTAATTTGCTTTCTAATCAATACGTTCCTTGAGAATAAAGAATAGTTATTTGTATGTTCATGGGACCCACACATACCAGTCAGTACTAAACGCTTCAGTGAATCAAGATCACATATACCCACATTGCAAATAATCCCAAATATTACACCTTTTAGAATAATCCAGGTGGATTCTCTGTTATCCCCTTCCTTTAAGGCCCCCATCCCAATTTACCGGTTTTACTTATCTAGAGAGCAGGACACCTTCGAGTCAGTCTGCTTCCAATCTTGAAGCTTTAATCCATTCTCCAAAAGACAACTAGAGTGGCCTTTCAAGAAAAGTAAATTGGGCCATGATACTCTTGATGGAAGCCCTTCACAGAGTGACATGTCAGTGTAAAATACAAACTTTTTTTTTTTTTTTGGTTTTTGGGCCACACCCTGTGACACTCAGGGGTTACTCCTGGCTATGCGCTCAGAAGTTGCTCCTGGCTTCTTGGGGGACCATATGGGACGCCGGGGGATTGAACCGCGGTCTGTCCTAGGCTAGCGCAGGCAAGGCAGGCACCTTACCTCCAGCGCCACCGCCCGGCCCCAAATACAAACATTTTATTTAAAATAGTTTTAAAGCCTTTCATGACGTACATTGTCTACAGCCCTTCCAGCATAGACTTTCCTTCCACCCTCAGCAGAGTCTAGCATATATTTCTGTTATTTTCTCTATACTTTTTTTTTTTTTTTTGGTTTTGGGTCATACTCAGTGGCACTCTGAGATTACTCCTGGCTCTGCGCTCAGAAATCACTCCTTGCAGGCACAAGGGACCATATAGGATGCCAGGATTTGAACCACTGTCCTTCCTGGATTGGCTGTATGTAAGGCAAATGCCCTACGCAGTGCTATCTTTCCTGACCCTCTCTATGCTTCTTTAATGCTCTCAACTAAAATATTTATTATTAAAATTACAAGGACTTTTGGATATGACTATTATTTATAAATGATAATAATTAACATCACACAGGATGTTGTGTTCTTTTGAAGTTGTCCTTTTATTCCTTTTTGGATTTTGGGCCACACCCAGTGGAACTCAGGGATTACTCCTGGCTCTGCTCTTAGGGGTTACTCCTGGCAGGCTCAGGGGACCATATGGGATGCCAGGGATTGAATCTGGATCGGCTGTGTACAAGGAAAATATTCTACCTGCTGTGCTATCACTTCAGCACCATTTTAAGATTATCTTATATAGTTACTAGGAAATAGTTAAGGAAAATTAGTATTTAGTTCTAAACAGCTATCAATGAAGGGTAAGGATGTGCATTTGAGTCATTTGATAGTTTGATTTGGATTTTTTTCTATTACACATTTATTAAGTGATAATGTTTTTCGTTATTGTCACTGTTTAAATTTTATTTCCATGGTCTGGATAGCATTGCAACATTAAATGGATTATATGAGTGACTAGTTTAAAAATGTACAGATTAGGAATGGGGAGATAGTACAGGAGTTAAGACACTTGCTTTGTATCTGTCTGATCCCTTGATCTTTGCTAGGACTAGCTCCTTAGGCCTCATAGGACATGGCCCATTCAACCTCCTTCTAATGTTACATAAACATTATTATTATAAGAGGTGCTGTACATATGCTTTTTAATTTTATTGTAACCTTCAAGGTAAGAAAAATGATCCCATTTAGCAAGTTCAATAATTTGCCTAAATCTACCCATCTGGTAGGAAGCAGAAACAGAACTAAGATTTAAGCCTATGTCCTTTCAGTTTGAAATCCATCTTTGGCTGTATATGCATGAACTTTATTAGCTGCCTTGTTCTTTTTGAAAGTTCAAAGAATTGAAATCTTTGATTAATTGTGAAATGGCAGCTGCTTTAACTTTTTGTTTTATTTTGTATTGAGATTCAGTGATTATTTATTCATGTTTAGAGAGAGCACTAAGAGCCACGAAAAATCTGAAATTAGAAAACCTACTATGTTTCTTTAAAGTTCCAGTCTAGGTGGGAAACAAAATCTATGCATATGGATCAGCCAGAAACCTATTCCAGAATAGGTCATAACCTAAGAAGATGGTTGGAAACAGATTTGAAATGCTGGGACAGCAGAGAAGAGAGTAACCTTCAGGGAATGGTTGAGACAGGGAGCACCTGGAAAATACTTCGTATCCTCTCTAAACATTTGAGTTGGGAACAGAAAGAAAAGAAAGCATGAGGGGGGATAAAGAGATTAATTGATCAATGTAATATCAACTTTCTCTTTTAGAAGAGAACAATAAAGTTGTCGAAGAATTAATAGAAGAAAACAATGACATGAAGAATAAGTTGGAGGAACTGAGAATACTTTGCAAAGCACCACCAAGGTAGATTTGTTACTATTTTAAAGACATACTTTATTTCTCTTAACCTTACATGGCCAAACTGCGATAACCAAGCAGGTGGGAAAGAAAGGGGGAAAAACAAGAGGTACACTAGAAGTTCTATAGAACAAGGATATAGGTTCTTGGACACATTGTGGTGGTTGATGTGTGGTAACTAGTTATATATTAAGACCATAAATGTTAACATTAGAGTAAACTTGTTACCCTAAGCTGCAAGTAATAATAAGAAAAGTTGTTTATTTCTAAGTATCTTACTTAATATATTACTCCTGGTGGGCTTGGGAAGACCATCTGGGATATTGGGGATTGAACCCAGATTGGATGTGTGCAAGGCAAGCAGCCTATTCCTCTATACTATCTTTAACTTATTTTTTCTGTTAAACTACTTTATACACACACATCGTGTATAAAAATACTGAGATGTAAGTTGGTTGCTTAAATTGAACATTTCCCCCAAATCATTTAATAATTCTACTATACTTTGTTAATTACTGTCCATTTTTATCATATAGATATACTATGATTTACATAAGTAACTAACTTTAAGGGTATTTTAAATAACTATTTTAAATAATTGTATGATGAATATTCTATGAATTTTTTAGCATACTTCAGTTTACTTTATTAAAATACATGTTATTCTTTGCCCAAATGAAGTTTTACTCTTACCATCTGTTTTTGCAATTATTGCTTTATTTTTAGGTCATTATCAGAAGGGGCCATTGAAAATAGTAATCAGCCATGCAGTAGGAACATTTTGGAAGAACTTCGTGGGCAGTACATTAAAGCTGTAAAAAAAATTAAACGTAAGTTCCTCAAGATAATCCTAAAACTTTATAGATGATTCGAGCCTTTTGTTGTTAAAAATCTCAGTATCAACTAGAATTGTGATTTTGGTGCATTTTCCAAACTACCATTTTCTGGAATCTCACCTGCTTTTAGAAAAGGTCTTTGACTTCTTTATAAATTATGCAATCATGAGTCATTTCTTCCAAGTACATCAGGTTAGCGTAATTTATACATTGTTTTTTTTTTCATCTTTGAACACATTAATATTAAATTCAAAAATTCATAATCTTATTTAAATAGCTGGTAGCAAAGTATCTTGAGTTTCTGTTTTTTGTGTGTGTGTGGTGTGTATTGTGTGTTTGTGTTTGTGTGTGTGTGTGTGTGTGTGTGTGGTGTGTATTTGTGTATGTGTGTGCCAGGAATTGAACCAAGGGTTTACTATATGGCAGTATATACTGTCGGTTTAAAGCTACTTCCTGAAGCTCTCCATGAGTTTAAAGTTCACAATTATTATTTCCCAGCATAAACTTCATTTCATACTTGTTTGTTTTTTGTTTTGGAGCCACACCTGGTGATGCTCAAGGGCTACTCCTGGCTCTATACCCAGGAATTATTCCTGATGGGTTTGGGGGACCATATGGGATGCTGGAGATCTAACCCACGTTGGCTGTGTGCAAGGCAAATGCCCTGCCCCACTGTACTATCTCTCCAGCCCATTTCCCAACATAAACTTTCAAGGATCATGGAAAATGGGCCTAGTTAGAAGTTCTGTTGTTCTTCATTATTTTGATATTGGATTAAGCCATAAATTTAAATATTTTCCAGTCCAATGTAGTCCTAGACAATGACATACCCTGAAGAACATCTGTCTTATATTTTCCAGTAGAGTATTTTGTTGGGTATTATGTATATAATATTGCATGACATATGTGTTATTCCAGAATGATTGCCAGTGTTTAGATAGAATGCATAAATGTATATTTGCCTTAAACTTGCCTTTCTTTATCTTTTTTTTTTTTTTTTTTTGGTTTTTGGGCCACACCCGGCAGTGCTCAGGGGATATTCCTGGCTGTCTGCTCAGAAATAGCTCCTGGCAGGCACGGGGGACCATATGGGACACCGGGATTCAAACCAACCACCTTTGGTCCTGGATCGCTGCTTACAAGGCAAATGCTGCTGTGCTCTCTCTCCTAGCCCACCTTTCTTTATCTTAAACTTACCTATTGTTAACAAAACAAATAGGATAGGTCTCATGTACCAGATATAACTAGTAGATTTTCAAAACTGTGGGTGTTTCTAAAACCCCACTAAATATCAAAGGGAGAATATGCTTTTCAGTTGTTACTAAAAACTCAGTTAAATATGCACTAGTGTTGCTGAAAGAATCAAAGAAAAATTAAGCATGCATTTCAGAGCAGTAGTAGAATTAGAAAGTTTACTGGTCCTGTTATCCCTTTGTTTGTTTGTATTTTCTTCCTTTTCTATTTTTTCTTCCCATATGTGGTACTGAAAATTGAATCCAGGCCATCCATATGCAAGGCAGTGCCTTACCTGCTGTACTATATCTCCAGCACTATTTCTTTTCTTTTTAACTGGCTATATACATCTGTGACATATGATTGAAATGCCTGTCTTTGTGTCTCAGTAATACGATTTGTTTTTGTAATAGTGTTTTGAAATATGAATAATTTCCCTCGTGTAAACACTATGTTTTCTTAATGTGTAGCTGCCATCCTTTTAAAAAGACTTTTTGATTGCTTCTCTGTGGGAAAGTATAATTTTTAAATATGCCTTAGATGCTTCATCTCTTGGAAAGTTGGTCTGAAGTCTGTCTTCCCTTTTTTTAAGAAACTGCTAATAAATATGCAATCTCCCTTCATATCTCCCTTTGGTACTATTTACTTCCAGGAGATATGCTTCGTTATATTCAGGAAAGCAAGCAAAGAGCTGCAGAAATGGTGAAAGCAGAGATACTGAGAGAGCGGCAAGAAACCTCCCGCAAGATGCGCAAATATTACTTGATTTGCCTCCAACAGATTCTGCAAGATAATGGAAAACAGGAAGGGTAAGTTCCGTCTAAACAAACAGTGTGTCCCCAAATAACCAGGATAGCATGCTGTCATTCGTTTTCATGCATTTTCCTTCACCACCAGATTAACTATTTCTACGTGATCAGCACTGAGGATTGGGAGAGGCTTGTAACCGTGCCACCCGAAATGCTGGCAGAGGCATCAGGAGAATAAAGATCCTGGGGCTAAGCAGACTAATTTTTTCCCTTTAAGCTCTTATTAATTTAAGATTCTGGAATTCCTATAGGGCCGAGAAAAAGATTTTCAATGCTGCTAGCAAACTGATTACAATGGCAAAATTGCTGGAAACGCCTACATCTATAGCTGTGGAACACACTCTGAGTAAGACAGTGGAGCCAGGTATGCCAGAATGTGTCAGATATTTCTCACCCCTTTCCATTATAGATCATAGTTAGCATAAAGATGATAGGTAGTTAGAAGGGTGTGTAGAGCAAAAGAGTTCGTTTGTTAAGTTGCCCGTGTGACTAAAATGGGAAATTTAACAAAATTTAAAAGTATCGCATTCTCAGTTCTAGTAATCTCGGCTGAGCATACCAGCTACTCCCTATTGCTACTGCCCTCCTTAGAAATGACAAATGGTTTTAAACAACAAGAGAGAAAAAAAAATTATAGTCGTAAAAAGATAACAATGAGGAGCTGGAGAGATAGCATGGATGTAAGGCGTTTGCCTTGCATGCAGAAGGACGGTGGTTCGAATCACGGCATCCCATATGGTCCCTGAGCCTGCCAGAGCCAGGAGTGACCCGAGCGTTGCCGGGTGTGACCCAAAAACCAAAAAAAAAAAAAAAAAAAAGATACCAGAAACCATGAGAAATCTTTGACAGTTAAAAGATAGTTTAGTTTAAGTATGTAGTCCAAAACCGAAGTTCCAAGCTGTCAGAAAAAGAGAAAACTTTTGGTTTGTGTGTGTGTGTGTGTGTGTGTGTGTGTGTGTGTGTGTGTGTGTGTGTGTGTGTGTGTGTGTGAAGTAGTATGCTTTAGAAATAGGTCTGGCTGGTGCCAGTAACATGTTCCAAAGGAGCAGTAATCTGAGGCAGTTACCCTCTCTTCCTTTCCTTTGTCTCCCAAGTCTGAAATTGTGCTAGGAAAGATCAAAAGAAATGATGTATCCCCCTGACAGGGAATACTTTATTTATATGGATAAGTTGCAGCTCAGAGCCACCAAGAACCCCCCCAGGCCCAGAGCTACTAGGTCTGGTCTGTCTGTACTGCAGTCCATTTGTTCCCACGCTTATTTCCACTGCCTTTTAAAAGAAGTAGGTGAATCAAGTATAGTCAGGAGTAGTCCTCAGCTTCACCTCTGGGTGTGCCCCACAGTCTCCTACACCTCACCAAAGTCAGATTCCACATTTAGAGCATCTCATCTAAATGATGAGACATCATTATATAATTATAGAAAGCAAGACGCCAAATTAAAACCACGCAACAGGGGCCGGAGTGGTGGCGCTAAAGGTAAGGCATCTGCCTTGCCCGCACTAGCCAAGGACGGACTGTGGTTCGATCCCCCAGCGTCCCATATGGTCCCCCAAGCCAGGGGCAATTTCTGAGCGCATAGCCAGGAGTAACTCCTGAGTGTCAACAGGTGTGGCCCAAAAACAAAAACAAAAAAACAAACAAAACCAAGCAACAAAACATGTACCTAAGACATAGAACTCACCCAACATAGACTGCTCTCAGGAAAATGAAAGTGTAATATCAAGTTTCCTCATTAGAAATGCTATGTTGGGGGAGAGGGGAAAAAAAGAAAGAAATGCTATGTTGGAAGCCAAACAGAAGTGGCTTTTCTTTTCATTGTGGTTGACTCTTGATCATGCAGAAAACATTAGATCCTGTGAAAATCGATAACAATATGCCAGATTTTATACCAGAATTTAATAATAGGCTGACTACCTAAATTTTATTTTTTAAATTTTTTTGTTATTTTTTGGCCACACCCAGTGATAATTAGGGGTTACTCCTGGCTATACACTCAGAAATCGCTCTGGCTTGGGGGGACCATATGGGACATGGAGGGATCAAACCGTGGTTCATCCTAGGTTCGTATGTGCAGGGAAAACGCCCTACCGCTTATGCCACTGCTCCAGCCCCATACCTAATTTTTTCTAATGGGTTTTTGTAAAGGAACATTTTAAAATGATGAATTAGCATTGATGCATTTTTGAGAATGATTTTGAGAATGATATGGGAATGTGTCAAAGTGTATTTATTTTTCTTCCCTTTCAATGTTAGTTTTTCATAATTGTGTATTCTCCCCCCAACTTTGTTTTCTTTTGTATATAATAGAAATGCCTCTGCCTTCAGAGATGCTGACTAGAGTTGAAAAATCAGAAAGAAATGGTGTGAGCCAGAATATACTCTACCACACTGCAAACAAACCAAACGGAATAGCACCTGTGCCATCTGACCAGGCCCCAAAGAGAAAGGCTGCTTGTAACTTGGAAAAGTGGTTGGAGGGCATGCAGCATGGGGACAGCAAGCATCGGGGCTCCAAAGGGTCACACACAGACCTTCAGTCTGCTTACAAACACCTAGATGCTTTGCCAAAGGCGGCTCCTCCTGATGTTCCTTGTGAAAGTGGTTTTGGTTTGCACCAGAAGAAAGACCTCGTTGGTGACACGGGCTCAGAGTCACTTCAGTGTTCTGCCGCATACTCCCTTCATGGATCCAACGGAAGCAAACCGTTGCCTAGATATACCCCGAGTCTTTCAGAATCAAGACCCATGCCCACAACCCTTCCAGTTCCTAATGAAAGACATGGTTTAAAAGTATATAAGCATCTTCCTTTAGCAGTAGGTGGGATTGTGGCCTCTGAGGAAAATCAGGAAGCTCCAGTAAAGGACAGAGGGGACCTTAATGACTTTGTGGGAAAACCTTCCAGCTATGCCACTCTACCCTACAGCAGTCAGGAAGTGTTTTTGCATAACAGGTCCCAAGAAACTCTTGATCCAATTGCTGAATCTGTTCATTCTAAACCGTTTTCAGCATCTAGTTGTCATGCACTGCCAGAGAATAGTAAGACTTGTCAACCAGTGAAATGGCAGAGTGGTCGTACTCTGGACCTGCGAGAAGAATGTGGATATCCCCAGCCTCGTCATACCACTGATCTGTTAAAGGCAGATGCCAAGAAACTGAGCAGTGCAGCACCATTCTCAGATCAGCAGCCGCCTCTGAAAAAAGCAACAGCCCCTCTGTTGAGCCAACAAGATAGTGGCTTTGATAGCCCAGTTATTAATCTAGACTAATTGCTATAACTTAAGAAGAATCATTAATATATTGATCAAAAAACTGGATGGGAAGACTTCTGACTCAAAATGGCCTCTGCTTATTTTGAGATGTTTTGATATCATCTATCAATCACATAAGTAAAGTAGTCTCATGAAATTACGTGAGATATTGACGTTGCCTTAATCTTCCTAAGGCCTGTTGGTATATGTGTAGTCTGCTTCTGTGTGGTGATTGTATTTTTGATAAACCATCTATTTTTATACCTCTAAATTAGCTCTATGCAATGTCAAATTATTTGAATAAAGTTGCATATGGCCTGTAGAGATTGTTATGAATTTTTTGTAATTCATAATATGTCAGTGTGGGTGTATTTAACATTTGTATTTATAATAGGCTGCATTTAATTTTTGAAATTAGCTACGTCAAATGAAGCTATTGTTGAATTGCTATACATATACATTTCATGGAAATACTCAAGATTTTGATCCTTGTTTATAATTAGAATATTTTGTGGGGCTGGAAAGATAGCATGGAAGTGGGATGTTTGCCTTGCATGCAGAAGGACAGTGGTTCGAATCCTGGCATCCCATATGGTCCCCCGAGTCTGCCAGGAGCGATTCTGAGCGAAGAGCCAGGAGTAACCCCTGAGCGCTGCCAGGTGTGACTCAAAATCCCCCCCCCCCCAAACGTATTTTGCAAAGATTATCACAAAATACAGAGCTATGTCCAGGCTTTTTTGGTTATGTAAAATATTAGTCTGAATTTTTTAAATGATAGTTGCATAACTTAATGCGACATTTCAAATATCCCATGACATCTAGATGCTTTTATGATTTCATAGTTTTGCATACTTTATAATTTAAAATAACTAATATGCAAATGATTATATTAAACTGTTTGCTTATTATAATGCAGCTTAGTTGTTTTTTCATTCTAAGCTGTATAGAAATAAATGACTGCCTAAATATTTTACTTCTAGATGAAAGTATTTTCATATTCCCAGAGATGGAAATAAAAGTTTTATATATATATATGTTTTATATATGTAATATATATGTGTATATTATATGTTACATATATACTTAACAGCTTTATGAAAATAGTAGCTATCATGTTTTTATCATTCTTTATTCCCAACAGCGTTACAGGCTGTTTTTGTGGGTTTATCCAGGATTCGTTTCTACCAAGCTAACTTGGAGGGTAGTAAGATGAATATCAAGATGCATCAAAGCTCGCCCCCCACCCCATAGTGCTCTCTGAACAGAAAGAACTGAGAATTGAACCCCTTATATTTAGGATGCACGGTCACTTTAACTATTGAAGGTATGTGGATCAACCTGAAAAATGGGATTGAATTATAGAGCTTAAGGTGACATGCAATTAATGAAGCAATCTGACTATCTTGACAACTGTTTCACTGGTGACTCTGCATCTTCTCCAGCTGATAAGGTAACGGAAAATCACCATGACAGCATTTATGTTCCAAACTGGTTTGTTTGGTGTCAGACTTTTAAACCCTGAATATGAGTGAATGGAGAACATGCTCATATATATGTGTACTTTATCATCTTTAAATACTTGTTGAATCTAAACTCTTAGTCCTAAGGTCGAATTTTTTCAAGTTTCTTGATTTTTACAACTTTAATTATGGTAGCTTATTTTTTTTAAGTAGATAATTTTGGAAGTAGAATTACTTTGTTCCCTATACCATACACACAGCCATAAAAAGTCTGCTTTGCTTAGGGTGCAATGAAGGACTGCCCAAATTATGATGCTATAAACTGGGTATTTATAGCATCTGAATGTAGAGTCAGAAGAATTTGGAGCACCAGAGATAGAGTTGTATAAATCCAATAACTTCATCATTTTACCTTTTTTATGTTGTTATATTTTATGTTAAGAATTTTCATGTAGCAACATTGGCCTCTTGTGCTGTCTTTGACTTGCTTTAGTTAAAGTAGTATTACTGGTGTCAGAATAAGTTGGAAAGTTCCCCTGCCTCTATTTTCTGAAGGAATTTGTGAAGACTGATAGTACTTTAACTTTTATAGAGTTAGGTATTTTATTCTTTAGTCAGTCTTGTTAGTTTGTTGCTTTTACATCACTTGTTTCACCTCTTTGTTGGATTTTTGACATAAAGTTGACCTTAGTGGAGCTGAAAAGAGAATACTGTGGGTAGGACCTTTGCCATTCACTCAGTCAAGCCAGGTTCATTCAACCTATGGCATCCCAAATGGTTCCTCAAGCACTGCCAGGAGAAATCCCTGAGTACAAAGCCAGGAGTAAACCCAGAATCACTGAGTGTGGTCATCCCCACAAATCCCCCCAAAATGTTGGTCTTAGTGTTTTCTTACAGGCCTCTGAATTTTAGTAGTGTCAGTATTACTATCTATAATCTATCTATCTATCATCTATCTATCTATCTATCTATCTATCTATCTATCTATCTATCTATCTATCTATCTATCTATCTATCTATCATCTATCTATCATCTATCTATCTCTATAGATACACATGTATGTATATATAAAGAATACCAAAAAGGAATATATTGATATGATGTATCATATATTGATAAGATGTATCAATATATAATACCTTAATTAAAAAACTTTTGGATTATTGGTTGGGCCACACCAGCACTGCTCAGGGCTTACTTTGACTTTACACAGAAGGGATCACTTCTGTGGTGGTAGAGTTGTCTAGAGCCACATTCAGTGGTGCATAGGGGCCTTCAGGGCTACATCCTGTGATGCTCAGGAGATTCTGTGTGGCCTGAAATCCTGTTGGGGATATACTAGGCATGTCCCGTAATTACTGTACTGTATTCTGGTGTGAAGTTTTTCCCTTTGTCATCTCAGTTTTGCCATTGGACCTAACTGATTTTTTAACTCTTGAGTATTTTTTTTGTTGCTATTTTTTAGTTGACATTCCCCATTTTCTTTAGTTCTTTACTTATTCCCTTTAGTCTTTTATTTTTTAATATTTTATTGGGGCCATCTCCACCAAAAGCTCAGAAACCACTTGGTGGTTAGTGGCTTAGGTGCTTGGGGCTCATCATACTCAGGATTCTTTAGGGCCACTCCATAAGTGTACATAAGTATGTCTTCTACTTCTTGAGCCCATCTTCCTAGTTTCATTTAGGATATTAAACATAAAACATCCAATGTAATTGCATTTACTTATTTTGGGTGCTACTGAAAATCGGGGCTTATACACCAAAAGCTTGTGCTCTTATTACTGAGCTACATTACAATCTGGCCATAACACATTGCAAATGGGCAATGATATTTTATCACTATAGGTACAATGTTGTGCAGTTGATTGCTGCTGTAACTCCTCTTACGTGACTAAACTTTATGTTCATTGACAGCAACTTCTTGTTCCTAGCTCCACCTCATAATTGTGTTCTCGTCCCTGACAACCATGCTGCAATTCTTTGTTTTTGAGTTTGAGTGTTTTAAATGTCTGGTTTCATGAAATTCATGTAGCATTTTAACTTTTGTGAGTTATAGTTTTAGTTAATTCAGTTTATGAATACCTGGGTTTCTCTCTCTCAAAGTGTGGGTCACACTTTCCTATAACTTCATGAATTGTGGAAAATGAATTCTTATGTAATCCTGGCAGCTCTGGATTTGATCTTGGTTCCCTTGAGGATGATTGTTGCCAATTATTGTTGCTGTTGTTTTGATTTGCTTGTTTTATAATTTGACTGGACTTAATCAGCAAAATCTCTTCTCCATGCTGTATGTTGCTGACTTCTCATTCAGATATTTGAATATATTTTATTATTTTTAAAAATATTTGGGCCTGGAGAGATAGCACAGCGGCATTTGCCTTGCAAGCAGCCGATCCAGGACCAAAGGTGGTTGGTTCGAATCCCGGTGTCCCATATGGTTCCCCCGTGCCTGCCAGGAGCTATTTCTGAGCAGACAGCCAGGAGTAACCCCTGAGCACCGCCGGGTGTGGCCCAAAAACCAAAAAAATAAATAAATAAATAAATAAAAATAAAAAATAAAATTATATTTTAGTTTTTAACTCGACATTTTAATGATACTCCCGCATCTGTAGAGTTTAGATGGTCTTTAAGTGTTTGGCCAGAGGTTCTGCTTTTAAGCTTAGAGTCAGTAGCAGCTACTTTTTGCAGATGCATCTATTTTGGGATGCACATTCAAGGTTAAATCTGCTAGTTTTACCCCATTTTCTCTTCTTTTGACCACTCACAGATGTTCTTTGACTTCAAGCATAGCCTTGGGCAGCTATGGGTAAAAGGAGAATGAGGACTTTCTCTGGTCTTCTCTACCTATGTTACTTTCTTCCCATTTAGAGGAGAGTTACATTTATTTATTTATTTATTTATTTATTTATTTATTTATTTATTTATTTATTTATTTATTTATTTTGGATTTTGGGTCACACCTGGCAGCGCTCAGGGGTTACTCCTGGCTTTCCGCTCAGAAATAGCTCCTGGCAGGCTCGGGGGACCATATGGGATGCCATATAGGATTTGAATCACTTCTGCATGCAAGGCAAACGCCTTACCTCTATGCTATCTCTCTGGCCCCAAGAGTTACTTTTATTTTTAAAAATTAACAGGCTGATCATTTTTCCCAGGTAGGACCACACTCTTAGGTAAGCATACTGGTTGGTCCATTTTGCCAATTTTTAACTTTCTGACTTCGCTGCTTTGGCTAATGGTATTGGCAGACCTGGTTCATTGCTTTCCGCTGAGAGCAAACCAGCTCCTTCTCCAACATAAAAGCTGATGCTTTCTACCACTGTCCTACCCTCTCAGCGGGACCTCACCTTGCACGCAGGGAGGAAGAAGGCTATAACCCCAGGTCAGAATGTCTCCAAGATTCATCAGCTTATCAATAATTTGTTTTTTCCCTTTGACTTATTGCCAGAGGGGATACATTTTCTAAGAATCTATATTAATCAAACTTACCAAACCTTCATCGTCATGATCAGCCTACCACTCTTCAGAAAGAATCATTTAATGCCTTCCTAGAAATCTTTCTTGAAGGAAAAAAAAAATCTCCCTCAATTCTTTCCAGGCCTATTACCACCCCCCTGGATGGTTCCAGCACCCCTGTTTAGCTCACTTTGGTGAACATTGATTGAGATGAACCATTATAGTCCCACAATTGATTTTCATGTATTTTTGTACTTAGATCTGCATACAAATGCATTATGTAGATGTATTTCTCCTTAACCATGAAGTTAGTTGTAGAAACATGATAATTTATCCTTAAATATTTCAACATGCACAGCCTAAGAACAAAAACTTTTTTATAAATACATTACCCCATTTAGTTAGTAAATTAAATATTCATAAACTCAATCTATATGCACTATACTCTCATTGTCACTGTAATGTTATACCTTTTTCCTTAGAACTTCATTTTTATTAAACACACACACACACACACACACACACACACACACACACACACACACCTCCAGACCCTATAGGCTTTACCCTACTGTCCTATTTGGTTTCTATTAGAGGTGAGCTGGAAGTCATTTTAATTTTATTCATGTATTTTACTTTTGCTTTTGGGAATGCTCAGGGCTTATTCCTAGCTATATACTCAGGGATTACTCCTGGTGGTGCAAGGCAAATGCCCTACCAGATGTTGCTCTGGCCCTAGAATTTATATTATAGAGATTTTCTTTTTTCTCCTTTCCCCTCATTGTTCCCTGTGCTTCCAAGTCAGAAAACAATTTTAATAGGCGGCTCCTTGTATGAGATGAGTTTAACTTGATTGTTTTGGTAGTTTGTCGAATGTAAATAACAATATAGTTGTTCTGTAGTGGGAGCTTCTAAATTAGAATGTTACATGGAGGTTATATAACCAGTAGAGTTTTTTACCTACTCAACTGTAATTTATGTACTATAATAGAACTTTGTTTTATAATTTAACATGTAGATACAGGAGGCCTTGTTTTTATTTTGCCGCTGCATGGTCCTAGGACCACTACTGGGTGATACACAATGGGTGACTCCTGAGCACCTCCAGGTGTGGTTCAAACTTCTGACCCTTCAAAATGATCCAATGAGAGAAATGATAAATGTAATTAAAGAGTAAACAACTCCAAAGACTCTATTATAAACATTTCTCCTTCAAACAGCTTTCTCCCGAGAGAAATTTATTTTTTTAAATAGCAGAGCTGGAATGGTTCTTTTATAAAATTCGGCAATAATATGGAAACTTTTAGATCAAATTAAATCTCATATTATTAAATATGTCTGATGAGTAAATTGAATAGATCAACACAATGGGGGTATTTTTATTATTCTGTTTTGGTTCCAACACAGTTCTTTTCAAAAGATTTTGTTTCCTCACAACAAATTTGATTTCATAATGAATCATGTTCACATTATGTGTGGGACCAAATTCTCCTTGAACTTCCTTGCCTTGATGAACTCTACCGTCTTAGTTTATAAAGAACATAAGAAGTCTAGTTCATTCATAATTTTAAAAAAACCTGTAGGTGTCAGTAGTTTTATTGATTTTAGCGGGGTTTTCTGATGATTTATTAAAATGTGCCATTTCACAATATACCCAACATAATTTCTAAGACAAGAGTCTTATTAAACAGTTATTTTGATTTTTGGATGAATAGGCATTCACGGTAATGATTTCTATTTTTTTTTGGTTTTTGGTTTTTGGGTCACACAGGGGTTACTCCTGGCTCTCCGCTCAGAAATCAGTCCTGGCAGGCTTGGGGGACGATAAGGGATGCTGGGATTCGAACCACCGTCCTTCTGCATGCAAGGCAAAAGACTTACCTCCATGCTTTCTCTCCACACACACACCCTTTTTTTTGGTGCAGTAATGATTTCTAACCTTCCCATGGATTCTAGTTTCTCTTTTAATTAGTTAAATGTCTCCCAAATGTTTGATTCCCCAAAATTTAACTTATTACGTGTAAACACAGAACAGTGGAGGGCATTGCATATTAATTTTTGTCCTGATTTCTTCACCAGCCTTATTTTCCTTATTTTGCAGATAAGAAAGATTGAAAGAGATGAGGGGCCTTATGCTGGGATTTTTTTTGTTTTTGTTTTGGGGCCACATCTGTTGACACTCAGGGGTTACTCCTGGCTATACGCTCAGAAATCGCTCCTGGCTTGGGGGACCATATGGGACGTTGAGGATTGAACCGCGGTCCTTCCTAGGCTAGTGCTTGCAAGGCAGACACCTTACCTCTAGCGCCATGCTCCAGCTCTTGTGCTGGGATTCTTATGGCTAAGCATTGTATTGGGTACTGGGGATTGAACTGAGTTCATCTTTGCAGAGCAAATGATTTAACCTTTCTGCTCTCTGGCTTCTAATTGTAATTTGAAAAGCTGCTATATTAATAATAAGACTTCATGCTAAATGGTTAACTAAACATAAAATGTCATTAGGAACTTGTAATTAGAAGTTCTAAAAGTATATATTTTTGAAATCTTTCTGAAATTAAATTAGGTTCTTGAAGAATAAATTTAAATCCAGTTAGTGCCACTCAGCTTTGTACTGGTTAGAAGATTTATTATAAGGTTTTGGAAGCAAGTGTGATTCAAATTCGTACACATCCCTTATATTTGAAAACATGCTAAGTATGGAGCTTAGATTGTTAACTGTCTCTCCAGCATCATTTCCCTTTTTTTCCCCTCTGTTGACAGAGCAAAGGAATGTGTCTATTTCTTCTCCACGTCTATCAGGCTCATCCCAGGAGCTTCTTCCTCTTAGTTCTGAACAGATGCTGTTCACCTCAATTGTTAGCCTATTGTCATTAAGTAGTGTCGGATGGTCAGATGAACCTTGCTCTGACAGTATGGTAGAAGGGAGGCCTAGAAGGCTTCTGCAAAATGTCCTTTTCTAAATAGTATCTGTTTCCACTCTTCAAAAGTGAGCTGACCAACATTGCTGAATGTAACTAGATAATGGTATGAGGGCCACTTGCAAGGGAAGTGTCACCTATTGAAAACTATCTTCAAGTCACCTCTTGAGGAGGTTGCTTAGTAGGTTTTCCTACAAGGTTCTTTTATCCAGAAAATATAATATGATTACAGGTATTTGCTCATTCTGAAGGAAAAAAAAATAAAGCAAAAGTCTAAATGTGCTCAAAACTAAGTATGAAAAAGTGGAAGAGACTTCCTTTTACTAAGAGAAACAAAAAAAAGTTGTTTTCTGAAACCTGTATTCAAAGATTGTAAGGCCTAGCTATCTAAAAGCATATGTAGGTTTGGATATATGAATGAATATCGGCACCATGCAATTAAAAGGCCAGGAAAAAAAAGTTTTTTTAAGTTCTTTTAAACCCCTCAGAGTGATTATTTATGAGTGCAACTGACATCATCCATGGTCATTGCCATGTCTGCAGTGAACACATTACACTTAACTCCCCACATCTGCCCAGACTTATGAGTTACTGTCTCCCTGTGCAAAGAGGCCACATCAGTAATTTCTCAGGGAGTGCAAAGGTTAAGTGACAAAGGGGTTCAAAATGCCTGACTTAACTTTCAAAGTGATTCCTCTGGTGAAGGACAGATTCAGAACTCATGGTTCACCATAAAAAAAAAAAAAAAAAAACCTTTTGAAATCGGCAGTGATAAATGATCGCAGTGCTCATATTTTAGCAGAGAAAACTATTTGATTATGTAATACAGTCATGTTTCTAAGCGCCCAAAGAACTGACCTACAATGACAAATGTGCAACCAATTAAGCAAATTCCACTGAGCCTACACCCTGGACTCTTGTTTTCTCAAGACACACAGTGTCTTGACCACCAAGAGCCCTTTCCTCAGTGGTTCCAGCTGGCTAAACCTTTGGATCCATTGCTTTGTAATACAAAGCTTCTCTGTGATGTTTTTTGAACATGCAAAATAGTTGATTTGTCCTCGTTCCCCTTTGCTCCCTCCATTCTAGAGACCACAGATAATTATTTCAATTCAGACTCATGATGTAACTTTTTATTGGAGAAATAACAGAAAGAGAACCCCCTCCACCACGTATCTCTCAGACTCACTGCCTCCTCGAAGTGGTGCTGTATCGTCTTTTTCATCAAGATGCACATCCTAAGTGGCGATGCCTGGTTTCCATTCACAGGGATATAAAATGTATTCCTTTGTCCACGAACTCTTACTAAAGTTAGTCCCAAAACTTGACTCTTTATATTAAGATTCCTCTTTCCCTCCATATGGTTAATACTTTTGGTACCTTAATTATAAGCACCTGGGTGAGTGATTGTGCCAGTGGTGGACACACAACACAAATCATGTATTAGCCAGTCAAATTGAGCAGTGTGTGTGTGGGGCTATATACCAACTTTTTTTTTTTTTTTTTTTTTTTTGGTTTTTGGGCCACACCCGGCAGTGCACAGGGCTTACTCCTGGCTGTCTGCTCAGAAATAGCTCCTGGCAGGCACGGGGGACCATATGGGACACCGGGATTCGAACCAACCACCTTTGGTCCTGGATCAGCTGCTTGCAAGGCAAACGCCGCTGTGCTATCTCTCCGGGCCCATATACCAACTTTTGTGATACTAACAAATCATGTATTTGAAGAGTAGGAACACAATTGTAAGAAGAAATACCTTCTTTTTAATTTTTTTTTGTTTGTTTTTTTGGGCCACACCTGGTGATGCTCAGGGGTTACTCCTCGCTATGCTAAGCTTTGGAAGGCCTTAGAAAAGTGGTGCAGATCAGTGGCTACCTAACTCTAGGCTTTTTATTTATGTCACAAAATGTGGGGCAGGTGTAGCAAATGCAATAACATATATGTATATTCAAAGTAAGCTTATATTGTTTTTAAAATTGTTGTTATATACAAATAATACATCAAGAAATACATTACAAGAAAATGCTTAGTGAAAGCTCTTTCCCAGTTCTGGTATCTAGTCATCTAGGACTGGATAGAAATAGAATCGTTGAAATAGGATCTTTTAATTTGGAATCTATATACAGAAATATGTACATTTAAATGTATATACATATATACATATATATTCATATATGCATATCATTCATTTTTCATGAGTGGTACCATACCACTTTTATGTTTCATATCAAATTTCTTTCAAAATTACATGTTTTAAATATGTTAATATTTTTACAGTAGTGTAAATATTATGATGTGATTGCAACACACCCACCACCAAATATCAGTATCCTCCGCTATTCCTAGGCTCCTTTTCATTTGCCTACTCCTTAACCTGCCCTAAGCTTCCAATATCAGTTATTATCAGAGTTTTAAAGGGTTGTTCCCACTGGATATTGTTCTGTTGCTTTGTTCTTTCTATGCCACATGCAAGTGAAACCATTAGGTATTTTATCTTTATTCCACTTCACAAGATGTACTCTATTCTGCTTCTAGCAAAATTTAAAAAAAAAAAAGGTATTTTTCTCATTGCTGAGTACTATCCTATTATATATACATGCACCACATTTTCATTTTCTTTTTTGTTTGTGTTTTTTTGTTTTTTGTTTTTTTTTGGGTCACACCCGGTAACTCTCAGGGCTTACTCCTGACTCTACGCTCAGAAATCGCTCCTGGCAGGCTCAGGGGATCATATGGGATGCCGGGATTCGAAACACTGTCCTTCTGCATGCAAGGCAAATGCCTTACCTCCATGCTATCTCTCTAGCCCCCACATTTACATTTTTCATATAGCTTTTATCAAACTTTCTGGTTATTATAAATAGTGTTACAATAAATCTAGATGAGCATACTTTTAATTATGTTGAGAAGCCTCCATACTGTTCTCCATAGAGGCTGAACCAGTATACATTTCCACCAGCAGTGTAAGGAGGCTTTATTTTTTATCACATCCCCACCAATACTGATCATGCTGCTCTTTATGATATTATAGATCATTCCCACTGAGATGAGGTGATATCTCATTGTTTTGATTTGCATTTTCCTCATAGAGCTGATGAATAAGTTGATTTGCTTATGCCTTTTGGCATTCTAGGTCTTGGAGCATTATCTACTTAGTTTTCCCATTTTGTGAAGTGTTTTGGTGTTGAACTTTGTTAATGCTTTATTTTGGCTTTAATCTCTTATATGTGTGGTGTGCAAATATTTAAAAATATATTAAACCTAAAGCCTTTATATAAAAATACAAGGAAAACACACAGAACTCTCTGTATTAATTTTAGAGGAATATTTCTTTCTTTTCTTCTCTTTTCTTTTCTTTTTTTTTTTTTTTTTTTTTTTTTTTGTTCTTTTGGGCCACACCCGGTGACACTCAGGGGTTACTCCTGGCTCTGCCCACAGAAATTGCTCCTGGTGTGGGGGTCTATATATATGGGGTACCAGGGATCGAACCCAAGTCTGTGCTAGGCAACTGTGTGCAAAACAAACATCCCACCGCTGTGCTATCGCTGTGGCCCTGAAATTTTTAAATCTATTGACATAGAAACAAAGCAAAACAAAGTAAAAAAAAAAACAGAACTACATAAAACTAAAAGTTTCTACACTATGAAGGAAACTAAAACTAAACCAAAACATTCCACTGAATCTATAATGTGATTTGGTCAGATAATCATTTGTTAATTCTTTGGACTATGAACATGAAATATTTTTTTCATTTCTTTGTCTCTTCTAATTCTGTTTTAATAGTGACATAATTTTTAGTGCATGTCTTTCACTTGTTAAGTTGATTCCAAGGGAGTTTGACATTTTTGTTGACACAATTGTAAACGGGGTTCATTTTTTCCCTTGTTTCAGCATCACTTTACATATACAAATGCAACTGATTTTTGTGTATTGGTTTTGTAGCTTGCTGCTGTATGTAGGCTTATTTTTCTCTAAGGACTTGTTTGATAGAATCCTTCGGGTTTTTTTAGTATGTCATCTATATATAGTGATAGAATTTTTCCCAGTTTGTGTTTCTTTGTTTCCTTTTCTTGCCTAATTGCTGCGGTTAAGACTTTCAAAGCTATGTTGGATAATAATAGCAAGAATGGAAACCTTGGGGGCCAGAGCAATAGCACAGTGGTAGGGTGTTTGCTTTGCATATGACCAACACAGGATGCACAGGAGCTTGAATCCCAGCATCCCATATGGTCCCCTGAGCTTGCCTGGGGTGATTTCTGAGCACAGAGCCAGGAGCAACCCCTGAGTGCTGCTGGGTGTGGCCAAAAAAATTTAAAAAGGAAAGAAAAGAAAAGAAAGAAATGGAAATCCTGTGCTTTTTATGTCTAATATTAGGTGTTAAATTTGTGGCAATGATTTTTATTGTATTGGTTCATTCTATCCTATTATCCTTCCCTGTTCACCCATTCTATTTTGTTCGTATTATAAATGAGTATAAAAGGGTAAAGAATTTGACTTGCATGCAGCTGAACTGGATTCAATTTCTGGCACCCCAGATGGTCACCCTCGCATTGTTTGGAGTGATTTCTGAGCTCAGAATCAGGAGATGCCCTGATTACTGTGGAATGTCTTTTGGGTTTTGGGCCACACCCAGTAGCATTTAGGAGTTACTCCTGGCTCTGCACTCGGAAATTGCTCCTGGCAGGCTTGAGGACCATATGGGATGTCGAGAATTGAACCTGGCTTGGTCCTAGGTCAGCCACGTGCAAGGCAAATGCCCTACCCAGTGTGCTATCATTCTAGTCCCTACTGTAACATTTCTCACAAAAAGAAAAAAAATTCCCAAAGAATTTCTCTGCATATATTGATATGATTGAGGTATTTTTTTTCTTCCTTTTGTTGTTACGGTGTTTCAAAGTAGTTTTGAATGTTTAAAACCTTTCTTGTATATTTGGAATAAATTCTTTAGTATTGTGTTTAATTTATTTAATACATTATTGAATTCAGTTCACTAAAATTTGGTTGAGAATCCTCACATCTTTGTTCATCAGGGATATTGATTTACAATTTTCTTTTTTTGTTTTTGGGTCACACCTGGCAGTGCTCAGGGGTTACTCCTGGCTCTGTGCTCAGAAATCATTCCTGGCAGGCTTGGGGGACCATATGGGATGCCGGGATTCGAAACACCGTCCTTCTGCATGGAAGGCAAACACTTTACCTCCATGCTATCTCTCCGGTCCCGATTTGCAATTTTCTATTCATCGATGTTTCTATTTTTGGTACCAGGGTAATTTTAGCTTCACTAAAAAAAAAAAATGTTAGGAAGAATTCCTGTTTAAATTTCTTGAAGAATTTGAGAAGATAATTTGTGGGTTCTCTTTCAAATTTTGGACAAACAAAACCTGTCTGGAACTGGATTTTGGTTTTGGGTGGAATTTGATTACTGTTTCAATTTCTTTGTTACTGATAGGTCTGTTCAAGTCTTCTAACTAGAAGATTCCTGATTTAGTGTTGGGAGGTTGTGTTGATGCTAAAATTTAATTCAAGTCTTCTAACTAGAAGATTCCTGATTTAGTGTTGGGAGGTTGTGTTGATGCTAAAATTTAATCCATTTCTTCTAGCTTCCTTTTAGTGCCATAAATTTGTTCATTGTAATCTGTTGAAATAGTTTGTATTTTTGTAGTATCTGTTCTTTTTCACTTATGATGCGGTACTAGAGATTTTTTTTTCTGAGTTTAGCTTAAAGTTTTTTCATATTTTTGCTAAAGGTTTGTCTTTTTTTTTTTTTTAAGAAAAACAGTTCTTGGATTAATTGATCTCTTTTAATTTTTGTATCATTAGTTTCTGTCCTTTCATTCTGCTTTTCTTCATTTGTTGTTTTTATTTCTGTTTTTAGACTCTATGATTAGATTATTTATTTGAAACTATTACTATTTCTTGATTTTAACCTATATTGCTCTTAACTTCCCTTTTATTACTCCTTTTTTGTGCCCTACTTTTTGTGATAGCTTGTATTTTCATTTGGTTTGCTTTCAGGAATCTTTATTTCTTCTTTGATATCATGGTTGTTCAACACAATATTGTATATCTTTCGAATATATACACTTCCCCCCACTTTATTTTTATGATTAATTTCTACTTTTATAGGATTTTGATCTTAAGGATACTTGATGGGGAGGGGGTGGAAATAGCACAGTGGTTGGTGTTTGTTTGCATGCAGCTGATATAGGATGGACAGTGATTCGAATCCCAGCATCCTATATGGTCCCCCATGCCTGCCAGGAGCAATTTCTGAGTGTAGAGTCAGGAATAACTCCTGAGCACAGCAAGGTGTGAACTCCCCCCCCCCCAAAAAAAAAGATGATAAGATCTTGAAAATGTTTCTGGAGAAGAATGTGTACTTAACTAATGGGGAATAGTGATCCCTGTACATGTCCACTAAACCTAACACTTCAAAATTTTTAAGGTTATTCTCTTACTGTTGGATTTTTGGAGGTTGAAGTCTGATTGATCTGTGCAACGCTCAGAGGGGTCACATTATCTTTTAGTAGTTGCTTTATCTATTTTGGTGTCTCTTCATTTGATGCATGTCAATGTTTTCTTGATTTTTTTGATGTTTTCTTAATATTAGTGAGTTGTCTTAATTTCCTTAATTATGTAATATTCATCTTTATTCATTATTTTATTTTGAAGTCTAAATGTGGCCATTCCTGCCTTTTTCTATTTGTCTGTATGGTTGTTCTCCAGCCTTTGACTCTGAGCCTGTATTCATCATGAAAGTCCAAATGTAGTTCTTATAAGCATTGGAAGATTTTATTTGGTTTCCTGATTCAGCTGGTCACTCTAACTTTTTATTGCTGAGTTCAGGCCATTCCCATTTTGTGCAGTTACTTAAATAAAGGAATTTATTATCATTTTTATATAGATTCTGGGAGTTGTGATTGCTTTTGTTTTTTTGGACTCTTAGTTCATTAAATAATCATTAATATCTGTTATTTAAGGTTAAGATCCATTTAGCACCTTTTGTTTGTATCTTCTAAGTTTATTTGTCTTGAGATTATTACAATGTATATGGAATTCTAAACTTATAGTCCCAATTAAATTTAAAGACAGTGAGTTTATTTTAAGGGCCTTAACTATTTCCTCCTTTTTTTGTCACACTTTGTTTTCTAGTATCTCTGCTCCCAGAAGTAATTTTTAGCTTTTTATCAAAGACCATTTAGTTTTGTTTGCAGAGCTGATTCAGTGAGTATAAATAGCTTTAATTGCAGTTTGTCTGAAAAGCTTTCTATCATTCTTTCAAATCGGAGTGATAACCTAGCTGAATGGAGTATATTTTTCAAAGCTTCTTTTATTTATAAACTATAAAATATATTTATATAATATATATTCATATTATTTATATAAAATATGTTGAGCTCCCTGCATCTCTGTGTATATCTCCTCAATTGGAAAAGTTTTCTGCTATAATTTCTTTTCTTTCTTTCTTTCTTTCTTTCTTTCTTTCTTTCTTTCTTTCTTTCTTTCTTTCTTTCTTTCTTTCTTTCTTTCTTTCTTTCTTTCTTTCTCTCTCTCTCTTTCTTCTTTCTTTCTTTCTTTCTCTCTCTCTTTCTTTCTTTCTTTCTTTCTTTCTCTCTCTCTCTTTCTCTCTTTCTTTATTTCTTTCTCTCTCTCTCTCTCTTTCTTTCTTTCTTTATTTCTTTCTTTGTTTCTTTCTTTATTTCTTTCTTTCTTTCTTTCTTTCTTTCTTTCTTTCTTTCTTTCTTCTTCTTTCTCTCTCTCTCTCTCTCTCTCTCTCTCTCTCTTTCTTTCTTTCTTTCTTTCTTTCTTTCTTTCTTTCTTTCTTTCTTTCTTTCTTTCTTTCTTTCTTTCTTTCTTTCTTTCTTTCTTTCTGTCACACCTGGTAACGCTCAGGGATTATTCCTGGCTCTATGCTGAGAAATTACCCCTGGCAGGCTCAGGGGACCATATGGGATGCCGGGATTCGAACCAATGCCTTCCGCATGCAAGGCAAATGTTTTACCGCTGCCATCTCTCCAGCTTTGCTATAATTTCTTCAACACTTTTTGCCTTTTTCCTTCCTTCTGAAACATCTGCAATGCAAATGTTATTCTTTCTGCTATCCCAGAGATCTTTTATATTTTCTTAATTAAATTTCTATTCTTTTTATTGTTATTTAAAATCTTATCTACTTTGTCCTCAAACTGGTTCACTCCTTGGCTTACAAACCCCTTTCTTGTGGTTTTTTGTTTTTGTTTTTGGGTCATACCTGGCAGTGCTCAGGGGTTACTCCTTGCTCCATGCTCAGAAATGGCTCCGGGAAGGCTCGGGGGACCATATGGGATGTTGGGATTCGAACCGATGACTTTCTGCATGAAAGGCAAACACCTTACCTCCATGCTACCTCTCCGGCCCTCCTTTCTTGTGTTTTTTAGCTCAACTACTCCTTCTTCAACTTAGTCATTTCTTTTTGACTTTCCCTCATATTTTCTATCCTTATTGAAGTTCTGTTCTATTGGTTTCCTTAATTCATTGAATATCCTTACCATCATTGCTTTGAAGTTTTCATCTGGGAAATTATCCTTGAGGTCCTTTGTGGGATTACGGGATTTGTCTGTCTCTATTTCAGTCAACTCCCACATGGTTTCTCATTGGATGTATTCTCTGAATGTAGCATCTCCTATTGGTAATGAAATCGGATGGTTTCACCTTCTAGGTGTGATGTTTTTTTATAGATAACGGCTGCACAAAGAAGAGGAAGGGCTTTCTGAGGGTCCAGGGGTCAGGTCCCTATTTGGGCACCATTTTCTTGAATTTAATTTGTCCAGTTATGACCTCAAACACTGGTGAGACAGGTCTTAACCAGAAGGCACTCTGCAAAATAATTAAATACACACTTAGAGAAAGAAAAGACTTTAAAAAGTCCTTCTTAGACTTTTTTCTTTATCACTATAGGTTAATTCCTCCACTTCCTCATTGTGCCTGGTACTGTGGGAGGGGGAGCAGTGAGACTCTGATTTCCTGCATTTCTGGACAACAATCTCGATACCCACTTGTTCCAGACAGACCAAATCTGTATTACTCTGGGACAACTGCAAGGAATTTGCATCTGGAAGTGTACAACGACAGCAGTTACCACATCAAGTCTAACAGTCCCAGGATGTACAGCTGATGACACCTGACTGTGTGTGTGATGTTGATGTCTAGCAGTTCATCCTGAGCAGCAACAGAGACTGCTGAGTGTTTTTCATGCACACCCAGTAGCATCTGTAACATCAAGCAGATCTGCATAACTACCTGAATATGTACATTTGCCAACACCTGGCAGCACCTCTCCTGCTGTGCTCAAGCATATCTGGGAAACATTCCACTCATAGTACAGAACTGGACAAAGCCCCTGGCACCCAATTTGACAAGGCTTTGGCTGAAAGTAACGTTCACATATTCAAAAATGGGCTGAGTGTGGGCACAGAAAGCAGTAGGAGATCTGCTGAGTTTTGCTTTTTTAAAATGTTTTTTATTTCCTCCTATGTAGACACAACTTTATTAGTTTTAGAAAACAATTCTGTTCTCTGTGCTGCTGTTTCTGCTGTTGCTGGTTTCTTTATGATACAATGTGTAGTTGAGCTTTGTGTTGTTTCTCTTCCATTTGTTTTGGGCACTACTCCCCAGTATATGTTGATTATTATAGTTATTGGGGTTTTTTTTATCCTGTTACCCCTGATATTTGATCATGGGGTATTGGTTGTATATCTGTGTATATCCAACAGATGTGTGGATCATTAAGATGTGGTATCTATACACAATGGAATACTACATGGCAGTTAGAAATGATACAATCATAGACTTTGCAGCAACATAGATGGACCTAGAAAATATTATGCTAAACAAAGTAAGCCAGAAGATGAAAGATAAACATGGAATGATAGCACTATTCTGAAGTATTTTAAAATGTTTTTAACTTTACAAAACACTTCCTTTTTTCTTTATTATTATCTTCATTTAAACACCTTGATTACAAATATGATTGTAGTTGAGTTTCAGTCATGTAAAGAACCCCCCCCCATTCAACAGTGCAACATTTGCATCACCAATGTCCCAAATCTCCCTCCTCCCCATCCTTCCTGTACTTTAGACAGGCTTTCTACTTCCTTCATTCATTCACATTGTTATGATAGTTCTCAAAGCTGTTATTTCTCTAACTGCACTCATCACTCTTTGTGATGAGCTTCATGTCGTGTACTGGACCCTCCTCTCCTTTGTCTCTGAAAATTATTGCAAAAATGTCTTATTTTTTCAATAAAAGACAAAGCGATTTCTTATTTTGGGCTTTCATTCAGGCTGCCAACTATCAATTAGATATGGATTGGAAGGAACTTTGTATTGCATGGGGTAAGCAAATGTTCCTTAGCCCCTTGTTGCCCGAATTTCAGAGTCATACCTGCAGTACTGAATCTATACTTGGCTCATTGCTCAGGAGTGATCCCTGGAAGAACTAGGAAGTTCATAGGTAGTTTTGGGGATTTGAGCTTATTTCAACCTCTTACAAACTATGTTCTTTACCTACAGTACTAATATCTGATACCTATATTCTTTTTTTATTTGTCTTTTGGATAGTTTTGGTTTTATTTTTTGGGCCATACCTAGGTGGTACCCAGGGGTTACTCCTGGCTCTGCCCTCAGAAAATGCTCCTAGCTCAGGGGACCATATGGGATGCTGGGGATTGAACCCGGATCCATCCCGGGCCAGCCATGTACAGGGCAAACACCCTACTGCTGTGCTATCACTCCTGCCCACGATTCCTATATTCTTAAAAACATTTAAAATGGTTAGTACTAAAAAGGCGAAAGATTTATACGATATGAAGAGAAACCCCATCAAAAAATGGGGAGAAGAAGTGAAAAGACACTTTGACAAAGGAGAAATACAGATGGCCAAAAGACACATGAAAAAATGCTCCACATCACTAATCATCAGGGAGATGCAAATCAAAACAACTATGAGGTACCACCTCACACCCCAGAGATTGGCACACATCACAAAGAATGAGAACAAGTAGTGTTGGCTGGGATGTGGAGAGAAAGGAACTCTTATCCACTGCTGGTGGAAATGCTGTCTAGTTCAACCTTTATGGAAAGCAATATGGAGATTCCTTCAAAAACTGGAAATCAAGCTCCCATACGACCCAGCTATACCACTCCTAGGAATATACCCTAGGAACACAAAAATACAATACAAAAATCCCTTCCTTACACCCATATTCATTTCAGCACTATTTACCATAGCAAAACTCAGGAAACAGGCAAGATACCCTTCAACAGATGAATGGCTAAAGAAACTGTGGTACATATACACAATGGAATATTATGTAGCAGTCAGGAGAGATGAAGTCATGAAATTTTCCTATACATGGATGTACATGGAATCTATTATGCTGAGTGAAATAAGTCAGAGAGAGAGAGAGAAAGATGCAGAATTGTCTCACTCATCTATGGGTTTTAAGAAAAATGAAAGACATTCTTGCAATAATAACTTTCTGACACAAAAGAGAAAGGAGCTGGAAGTTACAGCTTACCTCATGAAGCTCACCACAAAGAGTGATGAGTTTAGTTAGAGAAATAACTACGTTTTGAACTATCCTAATAATGAGAATGTATGAGGGAAATAGAAAGCCTGTCTAGAGTACAGGCGGGGATTGGGTGGAGAGGAGGGAGATTTGGGACATTGGTGATGGGAATGTTGCACTGGTGATGGGTGATGTTCTTTACATGACTGAAACCCAAACACAATCATGTAAGTAATAAAGTTGTTTAAATAAAAAAAAAGAAAGAAATGTAAAAATTACAAAAGAAAAGAAAAAAATATGCGATGATACAATTTTTTTCACATAATGGTCATGCTCCAAACTATGGTTTGCGCAGTAATAGACAAATTTTCAGTATTTGCTGGGGTAGAATGATATTTCTGATATAAAAAAACTTTAATGTTTCAATGAGTATGTCTTACAGACATCATTGAACAACTGTAATAACAAATGATCCACATTGATGACTAGTTCAAACTTGAGACCAGAACTTTATCTTTTACATAGTTTTAACATTTTAACATAGTCATAACATTAATAAAAATATAACTTTGCTATAAAAAATAAAATGGTTAGTACTTTTACCACCATTACTAACATCACCTTTGACATATCTCGCAACTTATTGAGGTATTCTGGACTCTACACTATAGATAGCGTTTCTTGATTTCTTAATTTTTTTCTCAGTCCAGCTTATATCTTTCTGTATTTAAATAATTCACTAAAGTTTTGATATATTTTTAGCACATGCAAGTTTTATTTTTATTTAGGACAAATTTTAGAAAGTTAAGACAAATCATTGAAATTGGGAGATTTTAAGCCTTAGGTTGTCCTCATTTAATTTGAGGTTAGTAGTTTTCTTCAGGGCTATTGCAAATATTGAAGTAGGGGGTAATTATCACGAAAGAGGGCATCATTATGGTAGAAGAAAAATTCTGAATATGACTTAATGTTTGCATCCTAATCTGAATGCTAAAGTAGCCTCCCCTCCCCCATATTTGACAGTGAGACTCAATGAATGCTGGTTAACAAAAACTATAGTACATGGCAGCACACTTCACTGTTCCTCTTACTATATGCAAAGCAAAAAGGTTGTGGATCACCTACGGAGATGATGATACCAGAATGTCCGTCATATTCTATAGAACAGTATAAACTGTTAGGAATGAGAATATAATATAGAAATGTATCCCACATGTCTGTGTTTTTCTGCCCTACATTTGCACACATGTGGTCAGATAAATGTCTATAATGTGAATGAGAGTAGTAATTTAAATTTCAGATGAATAAATACTGTCTGCATGTATATCTCAAATATTATTGCTGCTTACACTGAAGAATTATCTGATATTCAAATTTAATGGCACAACATATTTTATCTGGCCACAGTAGTCCTTAGTTTATCCCTGATCATTAACCTTCCACTAGCCAAATATAGAAAGCAGTGCTATTAGAATGATAGGCAAAGACTGGAGAAGTGATCTGGAGACATAGAATAGGGAGGCTGAGCTAATGGTTGACACTGTTTACCTGATTTGAGTTGAATTTCTATGCCTTGTCACCAAAGAATTAAATTTCAAATATGGTTATGGGAAAGGAGTTTGACCCTGGAGCCCTGCTGGGCTTGAATCATTGGGTGGTAAGAGAATTGACCAGAGAGAGATCATTTTAGATGAGAACAAAGAAAGTTTACTGAAAGAGTGCACTTGTTCTGACTGACAGAGGCCCCTTCAAAGGGAGAAACTACTTTGCTCAGTCTTAAGAGATTTTGATTGTGTCTCTTTGGGCTACTAAAGAGAAAGTTTCTGCTTTCTGTAACTCATTAAGAAATGAGTAGGCAGGAGACTTGTAACCAATTCTGGGAAGGGAGTGAGTTGTATATAAAATGTTCTGAGCCAGTCATGAGAAGGGAATGATATATGTGTAAACTAATTGGAGCCTACCCCAGGAAGAGGGTGGATGTACCAGTTTTAGGAACTGAGCAGCAAAGTGGAGCAACTGCAGGGTCTTAAGGACCTCCTGGGCCCAGAATTATTTGTGTGTCAACTGTGCTGATTCTTTGAGTCACATCTGGCAGTGTTAAATCGCCACTGACAGGCTCGAGGGACCATAAGGGATTCTGGAATCAAACTGTTGCGTGCATGCAAGGCAAATGCCCGACTGCTGTGCTATCTCTTCAGCCCCTACGGAGACATCTTTTAAGGGGACTTATGTAGACCACTTCATATTGTGACTCAGAGAAGGTTATATAATTCCACATCGCACAGGTATTAATTCATCTGTCAAAGATTCTTCCAACCAAGACCAATGTAAGTGTACTTTGTCATTCAGTAGAAATTATGAAACCACTTGAAATAAAAATCAGTGAAGAAATGTGTGACTGATGCTCTTGACAATGAAACTTTGGAGCTAATTTTCCAGGGTTACCCTTATTTTATCCCTCTTCCCCTTCCCTAGAAAATGACTCTGAGAATAAGAATCAGAAGCCCAAGTTTTACTTAAAAACTTGACTGTGAAAGAGAGGAACACATTATACTGAAACTGTCTTTTTTCAAAATAAGACCAGTAAAGCAATGATTCATGAGTCTCAAATAATTCTTAACTCCAGGGAATCCCGAGAAGGAATCTTTTTTTTTTTTTTTTTTTTTGGATTTTGGGCCACACCCGATTGTGCTCAGGGGTTACTCCTGGCTGTCTGCTCATAGCTCCTGGCAGGCACGGGGGACCATATGGGACACCGGGATTTGAACCAACCACCTTTGGTCCTGGATCAGCTGCTTGCAAGGCAAACGCTGCTGTGCTATCTCTCCGGGCCCCCTGAGAAGGAATCTTTCCATTACCCTTCTAGGTACAAAAAATATTCGACGGGGCCAGAGAGATAGCATGGAGGTAAGGCGTTTGCCTTTCATGCAGAAGGTCATCGGTTCGAATCCTGGCATCCTATATGGTCCCCCGTACTTGCCAGGAGCAATTTCTGAGTATGGAGCCAGGAGTAACTCCTGAGCACTGCTGGGTGAGACCCAAAAACCACACACACACACAAAAATATTCGAAGGCAATCCATGCTCAGAGGTCTTTTGAAATGCTTTTAATTCAAGAGGGGAAGAAACCCTGAAGTTACTTCTGCCTTTTAGTAAGAATCGTTTGTCGAGAAATGCTTTTTCTAAATGAAGGATTATAAGAATGTTTTAGGTCACTGAAGCAGTTGAAAATAAAGAGACCGACTGAACTTCGCTGGATCTCAGATGCCAGCACCCTTCTGCCTCTCTACTCTGCTGTCCTGCATTTTCGGCCTGATTTCACCCTTGGTGCGGCTCATCAGCCAGCCTGCTTTCCTGTGAGCTTTCCGGGGAGTCTGCCTTCCCGTGAGCCTTCCGTGGAGGTGAGTCGACACGCCCAGAAAGGGAGGAGCCACTGAACTTCGCTGGATCTCAGATGCCAGCACCCTTCTGCCTCTCTACTCTGCTGTCCTGCATTTTCGGCCTGATTTCACCCTTGGTGCGGCTCATCAGCCAGCCTGCCTTCCTGTGAACTTTCTGGGGAGTCTGCCTTCCCGTGAGCCTTCCTTGGAGGTGAGCTGACACGCCCAGAAAGGGAGGAGCCACCGAACTCTGCTGGATCTCAGATGCCAGCACCCTTCTGCCTCTCTACTCTGCTGTCCTGCATTTTCGGCCTGATTTCACCCTTGGTGCGGCCCATCAGCCAGCCTGCTTTCCTGTGAGCTTTCCGGGGAGTCTGCCTTCCCATGAGCCTTCCGTGGAGGTGAGTCGACACGCCCAGAAAGGGAGGAGCCACTGAACTTCGCTGGATCTCAGATGCCAGCACCCTGCTGCCTCTCTACTCTGCTGTCCTGCATTTTCGGCCTGATTTCATCCTGGGTGCGGCCCATCTGCCAGCCTGCCTTCCTGTGAGCCTTCCGTGGAGGTGAGTCGACACGCCCAGAAAGGGAGAAGCCAGAGGAGCACGGTTGCTCCGCTCCCCTTCGCGACGGTGCACAGCATTTAGCCAATGAATACAATCACAACACGTAGAAAAACACGCAGTACTAGTGTGACAATGGGGAAACAACATGGGCCAGTGCCAGACATAGAGAAAGAAGATGGCAACTCTGATGACTTGAACATGATCAACCACCTAGTCAGTCTCTCAGATAAGGAGTTTAGAGTTGCAATATGGAACATGTTCAAAGAACTCAAACAAAGTATAGAAGAGAAAACTAAAAATCAGGAGAATATGAAGATAGAAATGAGAAAACTCCAAACGGAAATTTCAGATCAAATAACAGGTCTGAGAAACTCAGTAGATGAATTGAAGAAAAACATGTTTGAGATTTCCCACAGGTTAACAGCAGCTGAGGATAGAATCAGTACACTGGAAGATGAGATACATAACAATTACATACAGCAGAAGAAATTGGAAAAAAGCCTCAAAGCAAATGATCAAACAATGGAAAAGTTACTCAAAGAATGGGAACAGATGAAAATAGAAGTCTATGATAAGCTCAACAGAAACAACTTAAGAATCATTGGAGTCCCAGAGACTCAGGAAGAAAATCTCCAGGAAGAATCAACAGTCAAGAACATCATTAAAGAGAAACTACCAGAGATAATGAATACATGTGATCAAATCCTGCATGCCCGAAGAGTGACAACTAAAAGAGACCCCAGAAAAAACACCCCAAGACACATTCTAGTCACAATGACGAATCCCATAGATAGAGACAGAATTCTGAAAGCAGCAAGATCGAAAAGAGAAATTACATTTAAGGGAACATCCTTGAGATTTACTGCAGACCTGTCACCAGAAACACTCAAGGCCAGAAGGCAGTGGTGGGACATAGTGACAAAACTCAATGAAATAAATGCTTCGCCTAGAATACTGTACCCAGCAAAACTCACTTTTAGGTTTGAAGGAACAATACATAGTTTCACAGACAAACAACAGCTCAAAAACTTCACAGACTCAAAACCATTCTTAAAAGAAAAACTGAACGGCATACTTTAAGACAAGGCTTACCAACAAACACACCAAACTTTAATATAAAGATGGCACTAACTCCCAGGACAATTCTTTCTCTCAATGTCAATGGACTAAATGCACCAGTTAAGAGACACAGAGTGGCTAAATGGATCAAAAAACTCAATCCAACCTTCTGCTGCCTACAAGAAACGCACCTGAATAGTCAGAACAAACATAGACTCAAAATAAAAGGCTGGAGGAAAATCATCCAAGCAAACAACACCCAAAAAAAAGCAGGAGTGGCCATATTAATATCAGATGATGCAAACTTTATACTTAGGAAAGTAGTAAGGGACAAAGATGGACATTTTGTATTAATCAAGGGATATGTACAGCAGGAAGAAATCACCCTCCTAAACATATATGCACCGAATGAGGGGCCAGCAAAATATTTAATACAACTGTTGACAGATCTGAAAAATAATATCAATAACAACACAATAATTGTGGGAGACCTCAACACGGCATTGTCAACACTAGACAGGTCAACCAGACTGAAACCCAACAAGAATATACTAGACCTGAGGAGAGAAATGGAAGTAAGAGGCCTAGTAGATATATACAGGACACTCCACCCCCAGAAGCCTGGATACACATTTTTCTCTAATGTACATGGGACATTCTCTAGGATAGACTACATGTTAGCACACAAAACATATCTCCATAATATCAAGAGGATAGAAATTTTGCAGGCTGCCTTTGCTGACCACAAAGCCCTGAAATTATATATAAACTACAAAGGGACACAGAAGAAAAATTTTAACACCTGGAAGTTAAATAGCCTCATACTGAATAATCAGTGGGTCCGAGATGAAATCAAAGAGGAAATCAAAACCTTCCTGAAAACAAATGACAATGGAGACACAATTTATCAGAACCTATGGGACACAGCAAAAGCAGTACTGAGAGGAAAATTTATAGCTTTGCAAGCACACATCAGGAAAGAAGAAGGGGCATACCTGAATAGCTTAATGACGCAGCTCATAGAATTAGAAAGTGCTCAACAAAAGGATCCAAAAATAGGGAGGCAGAAGGAAATAACAAAGCTGAGAGCAGAAATCAATGAAGTGGAAACCAGAAAAACCATCCAAAAGATCAACGAAAGCAGAAGTTGGTTCTTTGAAAAAATAAACAAGATTGATAGACCACTGGCAAAACTAACAAAGAAAGAAAGAGAGAGAAACTTGATAACTCGTATTAGGAATGAAAAAGGAGAGATCACTACTGATATGGTAGAGATTCAAAGGGTAATCAGAAACTACTTTGAGAAACTCTATGCCACTAAAAATGAAAACCTGGAAGAAATGGATAAATTTTTGGAATCTTATAATCTTCCACGATTGAATGAAGAGGATGTAGCATATCTAAACACACCCATTACTATTGAGGAAATTAAGAAAGTAATCAAATGTCTGCCCAAAAACAAAAGCCCAGGCCCAGATGGATTTACTAATGAATTCTTTCAAACCTTTCAAGAGGAACTACTACCAATCCTGGCAAGACTCTTTCATGAAATTGAAAAAACAGGAAAACTTCCAAATAGCTTTTATGAAGCCAACATTACCTTGATACCTAAACCAGACAGAGATGCTACGAAAAAAGAAAATTACAGACCAATATCGCTGATGAATGCAGATGCAAAGATCTTCAACAAAATCCTGGCAAATAGGATTCAATGCCTCATTAAGAAGATCATCCACTACGATCAAGTAGGTTTCATTCCAGGAATGCAAGGCTGGTTTAACATCCGTAAATCTATCAACATAATACACAACATCAACAGCAAGAAAAATAAAAATCACATGATCATATCAATCGACGCAGAGAAAGCATTTGACAAGGTCCAACACCCATTCTTGATCAAAACTCTCAGCAAGATGGGAATGGAGGGAACCTTTCTCAATATAGTTAAGGCCATCTACCACAAGCCAGAGGCAAATATTGTCCTCAATGGAGAAAAACTGAAAGCCTTTCCTCTAAATTCTGGCACAAGACAAGGCTGTCCTCTCTCACCACTTCTATTCAACATAGCACTTGAAGTACTTGCTATAGCGATTAGGCAAGAAAAGGATATCAAGGGAATCCAGATAGGAAAGGAAGAAGTCAAGCTCTCACTGTTTGCAGATGACATGATACTCTACTTAGAAAACCCCAAAGACTCTATCAAAAAGCTTCTAGAAACAATAAACTCATATGGCAAGGTGGCAGGCTACAAAATTAACACACAAAAATCAATGGCCTTCCTATACACCAATACTAATAAGGAAGAAATGGACATTAAGAAAACAACTCCATTCACTATAGTGTCACACAAACTCAAATATCTTGGAATCAACTTGACTAAAAATGTGAAGGACCTATACAAGGAAAACTATAAAACTCTGCTCCAAGAAATAAGAGAGGACACGCGGAAATGGAAGCATATACCCTGCTCATGGATTGGCAGGATTAACATCATTAAAATGGCAATACTCCCCAAAGCACTGTACAGATTTAATGTGATCCCCCTAAAGATACCCATGACATTCTTCAAAGAAGTGGACCAGGCACTTTTGAAATTTATTTGGAACAATAAACACCCTCGAATAGCTAAAGCAATCATTGGGAAAAAGAATATGGGAGGAATTACTTTCCCCAACTTTAAACTTTACTACAAAGCAATAGTTATCAAAACAGCATGGTATTGGAATAAAGACAGGCCCTCAGATTAGTGGAATAAGCTTGAATACTCAGAGAATGTTCCCCAGACATACAATCATCTAATTTTTGATAAAGGAGCAAAAAATCCTAAATGGAACAAAGAAAGCCTCTTCAACAAGTGGTGTTGGCAAAACTGGCTAGCCACTTGCAAAAAATTGAACTTAGACCCCCAGCTAACATCATGTACGAAGGTAAAATCCAAATGGATTAAAGACCTCGATATCAGCCCCAAAACCATAAGATATATAGAACAACATGTAGGTAAAACACTCCACGACATTGAGGCTAAAGGCATCTTCAAGGAAGAAACTGCACTCTCCAAGCAAGTGAAAGCAGAAATTAACAGATGGGAATATATTAAGCTGAGAAGCTTCTGCACCTCAAAGGAAATAGTGCCCAAGATACAAGAGCCACCCACTGAGTGGGAGAAACTATTCACCCAATACCCATCAGATAAGGGGCTAATCTCCAAAATATACAAGGCACTGACAGAACTTTACAAGAAAAAAACATCTAATCCCATCAAAAAATGGGGAGAAGAAATGAACAGACACTTTGACAAAGAAGAAATACAGATGGCCAAAAGACACATGAAAAAGTGCTCCACATCACTAATCATCAGGGAGATGCAAATCAAAACAACGATGAGATACCACTTCACACCACAGAGAATGGCACACATCACAAAGAATGAGAATAAACAGTGTTGGCGGGGATGTGGGGAGAAAGGAACTCTTATCCACTGCTGGTGGGAATGCCGTCTAGTTCAACCTTTATGGAAAGCGATATGGAGATTCCTCCAAAAACTGGAAATCGAGCTCCCATACGATCCAGCTATACCACTCCTAGGAATATACCCTAGGAACACAAAAATACAATACAAAAACCCCTTCCTTACACCTATATTCATTGCAGCACTATTTACCATAGCAAGACTCTGGAAACAACCAAGATGCCCTTCAACAGACGAATGGCTAAAGAAACTGTGGTACATATACACAATGGAATATTATGCAGCTGTCAGGAGTGATGAAGTCATGAAATTTTCCTATACATGGATGTACACGGAATCTATTATGCTGAGTGAAATAAGTCAGAGAGAGAGAGAAAAACGCAGAATGGTCTCACACATTTATGGGTTTTAAGAAAAATGAAAGACATTCTTGCAATAATAACTTTCAGACACAAAAGAGAAAAGAGCTGGAAGTTCCAGCTCACCTCAGGACGCTCATCACAAAGAGTGATGAGTTTAGTTGGATAAATAACTACATTTTGAACTGTCCTAATAATGAGAATGTATGAGGGAAATTGAGAACCTGTTTAGAGTACAGGCGGGGGTCGGGTGGGGAGGAGGGAGACTTGGGACATTGGTGATGGGAATGTTGCACTGGTGATGGGTGGTGTAAAAAAAAATAAAAAAAAGAAAAAAAAAAGAAAAAAAAGAAAAAAGAAAAAGAGAGAAAAAAAAAAGAAAATAAAGAGACCAGAAATAGAAATGGGCATGGTTGTTTCATTATGAATGGCCTTAAGAGTCTTGCTATAAGTAAGCAGTTTTATGATTACACACTAAAAAAGATATCCGCATGGAAATAGAGATTATCTCATACCTTTGCACTTTACGGTAATTTTTGAGGGATTGGTTGGAACAAGAGACCCTAGCAATAGTTGCAAACGATTACAACATGGAATACCTATGCTAAAATTGTGGTAGCTTCTGATTTAATGTTTTACTCCCCTCTAGTGGATTTTTATATAGTGCATGATACCCTGAGTATGGTATAGAATAGTAGATTTTGGAGGAAAAAGTTATTTCAAATATATTTTAAGCATAGTTAGTAGATTCTGTGCAGTACTTATGCAGATCTGTAGACGTTTAGTGATATGAAGATTAAACTTAAAGTTGTTATTTTGTGGGTAAAGAAAAGAAAAAACAGAAGGAGAAATGACTTACCCAAGATCACACCATTTATTTTCTTGTTATTTGTTCATTTTGGTATTGGGGGTGGGCAGCATCCAATAATGCTCAGGGGTTATTTCTGCCTCTGTGATCTGGAGTGGCCCCATTATGTAGTTACCTAGGATTTGTATCAAGATCTTAACTGCAGGGACCACATGCAAGACAAATGACTTATCTCCTGCACTATCTTTCTGACCCACACAGTTCTTTTTTTAATTAATTACTTTATTTAAAGACCATGTACTACATAGTTGCTCCTAATAATTTGTTTCTGCTACTCATGTTCCAACACCAATTCCACCACCTTTGTAAAATTCCCTACCAGGGATCTTAAACTCAATTTACCTGGGGGCCGCAGGAGGCAAAGTTGGGGTGATCCTTGAGTGCAAAGTCAGTAGTAAGTCTTGAACATTGGGGGTGTGTGACCCAAACAACTAAAACAAAACAAAAAAAGATTCCTCTAGGGCAGGGCCACAAAATGTTGTACAGAGGGCCGTTTGCGGCCCGTGGGCCGCAAGTTTGAGACCCCAGCCACCATAGCCCCCTTTGCAGGCCTGAAATCATATATTTTATGTTCTTTGTCTACACATAAGTGGCTATGAAATCATTTCAAAGTACAGCATCAAGAAAAATTTGTGAAAATTATTGTATCACAGTGAAGTTATTAAGACATTATCAGGTTGCTAGTTGATTTTCCTGTTATTTTTCTTTCTGAACGTTAGATGGCTTTGAATCCACATTGATGTCTAAACTGATGTATTCCAACTGGAATGGCAGTATTGAAAAATTTTTCAGTTGTCATATGGCTAAACATGTAGCTGTGTGGTTCAGGAATTTCAAGCTATGTGTCTAATATTGTGGCTTTTGTGGGACACGGTTTCAGCTGCCAACCTTCCAGAAGTACGAGAAGGCAGGAGGAAGACGCCCACACTCACTCCAATAGGTCTTGGTGATGTTAGGCTAAATATCAGCATCACTGGAGTTTTGCTGAGTTTAGCATCTGCAAAACTCTGGTTGACTACTGAAGCCATTGGTGAAGTGGTGATTGTGGGTGGTGGGTGAAGCTGTCATGGCTTCAACAGGGCTGGAGTTTGGACCACCGCTCTGCCTGAAATTGACAGTTAAATGCAGACATGGTGACTGTGTTTGTGGGGCATGATCCACAGTTGCTTTTTTAATATATCTTCTCTTCCCCTGTAGCAACGTTGGACACATAAATTTGTAGTTTGCATGGAAATAGAAAAAAAAATGTTTTAGTTTTTTGGGCCACACCCATTTGATGCTCAGGGGTTACTCCTGGGTAAGTGCTCAGGAATTGCCCCTGGCTTGGGGGGAGCATATGGGACGCTGGGGGATCAAACCGTGGTCCTTCCTTGGCTAGCGCTTGCAAGGCAGACACCTTACCTTTAGCGCCACCTCGCCGGCCCCGGAAATAGAAAATTTTTGTATCCATTCACTGTTGTGGTTATCACATAAGATAAGACACTGGTTTTAGAGGAAATTTGAAATAAATTCAGGAAATGTATTGTTGGACTCTATGAGGGCAGAAGCTTGCACAAGGAGAGAAAAGGGTTTTTATTAACAAGGATGCCTAAAAATGAAAATATTGACCAAAATAGCCCTTGTTTGCCTTTGTCCTGCTGATGGTGCAAATCTATGCAGACATAGATTTTGGCTTCAACACGTTCTAATTTCATAGACTGCAAGTCTTAGTTCTGCTTTGTAAGGCCTCAATGCTGTGAAACTCATTATTTTCCAAAATTTTTATTTTCCCCTTTTCTGAAAAAATGTTATTGCATATTTTTATGGAAATATTTTACTTATACTAATATTATTTAATCTTTCCTGATTAGAAATCTGTTTATTGTGGACACTATATTATTGTTATTATTATTTGGGTGTTGGGCCACATACAATGATGCTCAGGAGTTTCTCCTGGCTATGCGCTCAGAAATCACTCCTGGCTTGGAGGACCATATGGGATGCTGGGGATCAAACCGCTGTCCATCCTGGGTCAGCCATTTGTGCAAGGCAAACACCCTACTGCTGTCCTATTGCTCTGACCCTCACTATATTTAAATTTTAAAAGATAATTATAATTTGTCTCATTGGGTATTCACTTCAAGAATATCTTACATTTTTACTAGATCAATTCTCCCACAAATAACCGTTATAAATACAGGTGATTTGCTGGAAAAACAAAAGAAGTAAATCCGGAGGCATTGGAAGTGGAACATAGTGAATAGACTTTGGAGAGAGAGAGAGAGATTGAGGAAGGAAATAAGAGTTTCCTTCTTTTGACTGTGATGCAGACCGTATTTGGATGATTACAATATTAAAAAAAAAACCAATGATCAATATGGCCTACAGAATTAGAGAATAAAGAGTAAAATAATTATAGTCTTTAGAAAGTGAGGAGAAATTGACCAATGAGAAAACTAGAGAGGAGAAATAAAGATTTGGTATAAAAACAGCTATAATATCTGCTGACCTTGAACTTTGCATGGTGGATCAGAGTCTACTTTTAATAGGTGGGCAAGACTCTAAGTCTAGCTTAAACAAAGAAAATAGCATGTTTGGACTAATATCACATGGCTTTGCTTATTGGTACCTCATATGGTCTTCTGAGCCCTGCTAGGTATGATTCCTCAGTGGAGAGCCAGGAGTAAGCCCTGAGCACTGCTGGGTATGGCCCAAAAACTAAGAAAAAGAAAAGGATATAATCAGAATTACTCAGCATAATAGAAATTAAAAAAAATATTCTTGAGAAAAGTGACAAAGACAAAACCCATTATGGCTTTGTTAGAATTAGCAAAGAGTTTAAAATAGGCAATATATCTGTGCACAGTGACATAAAGTAACATATGTTTATCATGAATGAAGAGATAGTGAAAGTGTTATTTCTTTAAAGACACCGAGGTTTACAAAAATATGCATAATAGAGTTTCAAGCATACAATGTTCCAACCTTAGTCTCACCACCATTGTCTCTTTCCATTCACCAGTGTCCTCAGGTACCCCCCCCCACCTCCTCAGCCTGTCTCCCTTGGCAGGCATATAACATTTATTTCATATTACTTGTTCCAGTAAGACTTAAAGGAACAGCAATAGAATTATTAAAAAATAAATCAGAGTCAACTTGTGATGATGAATTTCTATGTTTATACCTGTCTTAATCTAGTAAAGGACAACCATAGGCTCCATGAGTGAGTGCTAGAGTCAATACAAATGTTGGAAAGTTTCTTGTCTCCTTTAAAAAAGCTCTTTGTATACTTCTTGCAAAGCTGATTTCAAGACTGTGAATTCCTTGCCTGCCCATGAAACTCTTCATGTCTGAATGATAATCTATTTGGATAGAATATTCTTGATGAAATGATCATTTTAAGTTTTTGGACTATATTCTTCCATATATTTTTGCTTATAGATTCTCACTTGATTGATTTGCTGTCTGTACATCTTCTGGGCTTCCCTTTGTAAGTAACTTTCTTTTTTTTTTAAATCTTGCTGCTTTATATTCTGTCTCTGAATATTTTGTCATTTGAGTATAATGTATGTTGGAGTTTTCCTAGTTGGGTCTGTTTTTGCTGGAACCTTTCGGCCTCTTGGATCTCTCTGCCTCTTAGATCTCCAAGAAATTCCCAGAATTTCTCAACTCTGGGAAATTCTTGCTGATGATTTCTTTAATTATTGCTTCTTCATCACATTTGCCTTCCTGTTCTTCTGAGTCTGGTGATTTTCATATATTTTTCCTCTTGAAGTCATCCCATAGTTCTCTGGTATGCTGTTCATTTCTTTTTAGGCTATTTTCCATCTTCTACACATTTCTAATAGTAGCTTTCTTTACCTTGCTTTGGAGCTCCTTGATCTTTGCTCAGTTGCTGTTACTGTTACTCAGAGAGTATTGAAATTTTATAACACCTTCTGTGTTCTTTATTTATGTCATTTTCTTTTTATTCTTTTTTTTTTTTTGGTTTTTGGGTCATACCTGGCAGCACTCGGGTTACTCCTGGCTGTACGCTCAGAAATCACTGCTGGCAGGCTCAGGGGACCATATGGGATGCCAGCATTTGAACCACCATTCTTCTGCATACAAAGCAAACACCTTACCTCCATGCTATCTCTTTGGCCCTTATTTATGTCATTTCTAGTTGTAATATTTTTTTTCATTTTGACTCCTATGGCTTTGTTGAGCTTATTGATCATCCTGATCTTAGTGTTACTAAAATCATTGAGGATTTGATGAATTTGTTATTGATTATGTCCTTAATAATATCATTTTCATTCATCGAACGTGGTAGGCTTCTTGTTTTTCCCATTGGTTTTTTAGTATTTTTGCTGTGTTAAATGTATCTTTGTAGTTAACCATTCTGGGTGATGCTGGAAGAGGAATTAGGATGGAGGTTTCTTTCTTTCTTTTCTGCTGGTCCTCATAGAATGGCCTAAATCTTAACTGGGGTGGTGGTGCTGCAAGAAGAAAGTTAGGAAGGAGTTGTGGTGTGGGCCCTTAATATAGTGCAGGTATGTGGCCAAAGCTGCTGAGACTCACCAATATACAAGGGTTCAATTTCCTATTATAGAATAGATCCAGTAATGTCATCCAGAGATTGACACCTCACTAGGTAGAGTGGAGCACCAAGCAGAAGGTCAGGGCGATAGGACATTTTAGCAAGGAAATAAATCATGGAAAGAATATTTTAAGTTCAAAATTAAGTTGTCTGAAAAATAACATTCACCCAATGGTATTAATATTTAGGGGAATCAGCAGAAGATCAACTGGAGAATGGATAGATCCATAGAATTATCTATATGAAATAAACGGAACCAACCCAGAAAGGAATAGAATGTATAGGAGGAGTCTGAGGTTAGGGAAAGTTTTTGTCGCACATAACAATGCTCAGGCATCACCCCTTGTGGTGCTTTGGAGAACTGAACCAAACGTAATGCAAACACTTTAACTACAGGACTATGCTTCATACCCCCCCAGAGTCCCAAGGATTTGTGGTATTACATCAAGAGGTTTAACAAATATATTTGAGAGCTGGGGAAATAGCTCAGTGGTTAGAGTGCTTCCCTTGCAAACAATAAACTTGTGGCCAATCTTTGGCACTCCATGTGGTTCCCCAGGTTCCCTAGGAGTGATCCTTGAGCACAAAGTCAGGAGTTAATGGCACAACAGGGTGTGGCCCCCAAAGGAACAAACAAGATGTATGAGGTGGGAGATGGGAAAGAGAACAGGAAATCTTTTAATAAATGATTACCACAATTATCTTAATTGTATGTAAGTTGTAAATGTACAGTTTTAAAGACATTGGCAAACGTCAAGTCAGAGGTGCTATAGAGTAAAATTGCTGTATGCTAAGGAAAAGAGAAAATCCTGAAATTATCCAGAGAAAAACAATATATTGCATGTACGGAGTGATTTGAATGACTAATGAAGTCAGAAATTATAAAAGAAGACAATCAAATCTTTAAAGAGATGCAAGAAAAACATTGTTAGCTCCACCTCCTTCAAGGATCTGACTTACCTTATGACAACCCTGAACTTTTGCTTTTGAGTCCCTTTTCCTATATCCTATTAGGAAATGATCATTGGTTTTATTTGTTTGTTTGTTTTTATTTGGGGCCACATCCGGTGACCCTCAGGGGTTATGTGCTCAGAAATCGCCCCGGCTCCAGGGACCATATGGGCCATATGGGATGCCAAGGATCTAACCGAGTTCTGTTCTAGGTCAGCCACATGCAAGGCAAACGCCCTACAGCTGCACCATTGTCCAGCCCCATGATCATTGTTTTTAGTTCAACCTTTGGCTTCAGATTGGGCCCACCCCGCCAGTTCATGCTTTCTTGTCATTTTGGGCCTCTTAAATTTTCTTAGCATTTTTGGTATCAACGGTTCATCTAATGATTTGTGAGTTTTAGCATGCATATTTTTTATCCAGTATTTCTAAGAGTATTGCATCAGAAGAAAACTTGATGAAAGAAAAACTCAGTATATTGAAGAAAATGAACCATTTATTATTATTTTTTGTTTCCTTGTTTATTTTGGAGCCACAGCCAGCGGAATTCAGGCTTTGGGCTCAGAAATTACTTCTGGTGAATTGATTTATCTTATAGTTCTTTCTTTCTTTTTTTCTTTCTTTCTTTCTTTCTTTTTTCTTTCTCTCTCTCTTTCTTTCTTTCTTTCTTTCTTTCTTTCTTTCTTTCTCTCTCTCTCTTTCTTTCTCTCTCTCTCTCTTTCTTTCTTTCTTTCTTTCTTCCTTCCTTTTTCTTTCTTTCTTTCTTTCTTTCTTTCTTTCTTTCTTTCTTTCTTTCTTTCTTTCTTTCTTTCTTTCTTTCTTTCTTTCTTTCTTTCTTTCTTTCTTTCTTTCTTTCTTTCTCTGTCTTTTTCTTTCTTCTTTCTCCCTTGTTACCTTCCATTCACTGTAGTGGGAATGCCATCTATTCCAGCCTTTTTGGAAAACAATATGAATATTCATCAATAAACTGGAAATTGAGTTTCCATATGATTTAGCTATACCAGTTCTAGGGATATTCCCTAGGAACACAAAAACACAATACAGAAATGCCCTCTGCACTCCTATGTTCATTGCAGCACTAGTTACAATATATTGTAACTAATCAATATATTTTGATTATAATATAATGTAATTATGATATTATAATATAATACACTATTTACAATAGCCAATATTTGGAACCAGCCCAGGTGCCTAACAACAGATGAGTGGCTAAAAAAACTGGTATATCTATACAATGGAATACTATGCAGCTGTCAGGAAAAATGAAATCAGGAAATTTGCCTATATATGGATGGACATGGAGACTATTATGCTGAATGAAATGAGTCAGAGGGAGAGGGATAGACATAGAATAATCTCATTCATTTGTGGGCTATAAGAAAAATAAGAGAGGGGCCGGAGAGATAGCATGGAGGTAAGGCGTTTGCCTTTCATGCAGGAGGTCATCGGTTCAAATCCCGGAGCCCCATATGGTCCCCCGTGCCTGCCAGGAGCAATTTCTGAGCCTGGAGCCAGGAATAACCCCTGAGCATTGCCGGGTGTGACCCAAAAACCACAAAAAAAAAAAAAAAAAAAAAAAAAAGAAAAATAAGAGAGAGTATTTTAACACTATTCAGAGACAATAGAGATGAAGGCCTGAAGGACTTGCCCATGCTATGAAGCCTGCCACAAAGAACAATGAGCGCAGTTGAGTACTAGCTGCACTGACAAGTACCCTGACAATGAAAGTAAGAGAGAGTGATAGAATACCTGTCCCAAAGATAGGCAGGGTTTGGAGAGGAGGAAAATGGGGACCATTGATGGTGGGTTACACAAAGTTACACTGGTGATGTACATTTGATGACTAAAACCCAACTATTAACATTTCTGTAACCACAGTTCTTAAACAAATTATTAAAAAATATATAATGAAGAATTAATAAAATTATTTTCATTATTTTTGTTATTTTTCTTGTGTACATACTATTTACTTTTCTTATTTTCATCTGTAATGAGAAACACTTGCCTTTCTTTTCCTTATTATTTCTCTTGTTCGTTCATGCTTCCTTTTTCAATTTTTCTCTCACTCACTTAAGATGTAAACAAATGCCAAATAAATTATTCTTGTTCTAGCACAGTTTGGTAATATTTTTAGAAATTGGTTTAGTCTTCACTTATTTGAATACTGATTGTAATTATCTGGATTTGGATAAGAATTCAGTGTTTTTTTTTATATAAGAAGTCATCAATAAATATTTTGTTTTTGAATGAAGACTTCATTAAAGATTATAACTATGATGGCAGGCATGCTGTGAGATCAATATGTGGCCAAGTAGACTGTACCTGTGACTCAGTCAAGCCTAACCTAAACTGACAGAGAAATGATGGAATGTTAATTGATAGCAGCTGGATGACTGGCATGCATGCAGCCACAGGAAAGGTCCAAAGATCTCTCAGCAAGTATAAAACTTACATTTATCAAAGACCCTAGAGACTTTTTAATGAGAATGACCTCTGGTTAAAATTAGAGTAAAAGGGAAATAAAGATAATAATTTGGGGACTCTAGGTCTCAGCAGACTTTCCACCTAATAACCACTGACTTAGAAAATGAAACCCATGTTTTTTTAAATAATAGTAATGCCTTGGCCTTAGTGATCTCAAAACCCATTTAGGTCGTTTTAAAACGTGTTGGTTAGTAACACTGGAAAATACACTAAGTGGGGAAAATGTGGATAAGTCCCAGAGTTTGAAATAACACTTATCAGTGTCTTGGCTGATAGAAATCAGTCTGCAGTGATTAGATTTGTCCCTTTGAATAAGCTGCAAGGGATTGCTGATTCACTGGAATGGAAATCCACTTTATATAGGTTTGAAGGGAGTAAGATCAGAGTTTTTATGGATTGATAGCAGGCTGTATATTTGTAAAGACCTCCCACTATGCCCTGCATTATACTGAAATAAAGTGACACAACCTTCCCATAGGCTTTTATAGTGCATTTTTTGGAGAGTCCCAAACAATCTCCTTTTGGAGCCAGAAATTGCATCAAGAGAAATTAATGATAACCCTCTGAACCAAATATCATCTCTGGTTTGTAAATATAGAATTGATACTCATTTTAAAAAAAAGAACTGATACACATAGACTGTAATTTACTAGTTTTAACTTTGAATACACCTGACATGCTAAATTTTTGTATTAGTAATGAATTATTTATATTCTCCTCAATATATACCTTATTTTGAAGTAGATTTCTGACATTTTAGTGCTTTGCCTGTAAATGCATTAGAATCCTGGCTACACCTAAGAATGACCACTGTCTACTCATCTGGTCCAGTATCTATATGAAAGCCCCAAGCCTTGTCCGTGATTCTTTGTCTTCACCTGTGACTGCAAATGCATGCAAAGCAGCTTCTGATGTATGTGTTAGGAACATTTAAAGTAAGTCACATTTTAGAACTCATTTAACATACCTTTGACACAAATGGGAAGTAGTAATTTTCCTTGAAAACTCACAGATTATAAGAGTAACTTTACTGATGTATCTGTCAATTGATCTATCCGAAAGAAGTGCCAGGAACTGTGACCTTTAAACCCTTGTAAAACCAGGGTTTCTTCTTTTTCTTTCCTACAAACCTCAGAAAGATGGAGGTGAGTTTACTGCTTGCTTTTGTTTTACCCATAACATGAAAAGTCTGTTTCTCTGAATAAAAGGCCATTCATTCAGGAAACAAAGAACTATTTGTTCCTTCATCAGACTACTATTCCAAGTCATCTTTTACATTTTTACCATTAAACAGTGTTTATGTCAGTTATAGGCTCTGTTTCTTTGTGATAATTATGAAGAAATGAAAGAAATTATATGGTACAGACAAACTTATTTTGGTACTAACCAGTTGGATTTCCCTCAAAGGTACAAGGAAATGAAGTAAATCAATAGTATGTATTACCATATCCATCTGCTATAGATTATTATTCACTATGGTAATCATTCAGGTTGGAATGCTTTAGGCTGAGAAAAAAGTCTTTTCCAATCCTCTAACCCAATGAAGATTGACCATTTGCATTCTGACTCAAAGTTGTGTAATTTGAATGTCTTACAGTGATGACGACATTATATTGTTCCAATACATTGTGCCTCAGTTTTTTGGTTTATTTTTCAGGGGAGGAGAACACCTGGAGATGCTTAGAACTTACTCCTACCTTTGTGCTCTGGGGTCATTTCTGGTGGTACTTGGGAAAACCATATGTGATGCCAGGAATCAAATCAGGGTCGACTGTGTACAAGACAAGTGACTTACCTGCTCTTGTGCCAACTTTGTGTCAAGCTTTTATCCTGTCTCTGAGAATGCATGTGTACAAAGAAAAAGTTTTTCACTAGGGAGAAATCTTGAGTAGTAATCTTCCTTCCAGATTAAAAATATTATTTTTGGGGGCCGGGAGAGATAGCACAGCGGTGTTTGCCTTGCAAGCAGCCGATCTAGGACCAAAGGTGGTTGGTTCGAATCCCGGTGTCTCATATGGTCCCCTGTGCCTGCCAGGAGCTATTTCTGAGCAGACAGCCAGGAGTAACCCCTGAGCACCGCCGGGTGTGGCCTAAAAACCAAATATATATATATATATATATATATATATTATTTTGTCATATATGTATTATATGTCCTATAGCACTCCATTTTTATTTTTCTATTTTTAATCCACCACATTCGCCTCTGATAGCTTAATTTTATGTTTAATTTTTAGTTCTTAGAAGTGTTTTTTAGTTAGCATGTCATCTCTGAAGAGTCAGGGTATGATCGTAATGCTTTATATTAGTAATATTTTTTTCACCAAAGGTGGAGAAATCCTGCTTTCTCCTAGAAAAAGTTCTTAAATGTAAATGTCTCTGGCCACAGTGTCCATAGTTCTGGGATTAATGTTTGACATACTATTATTCATGTAACTTTGAAACAAATATTTTTAATTTTTATTTATTTATTTATTTATTTATTTATTTTTGGTTTTTGGGTCACACCCAGCAGCGCTCAGGGGCTACTCCTGGCTCTAGGCTCAGAAATCGCCCCCAGCAGGCTCGGGGGACCTTACTGGATGCCAGGATTCAAACCATCGTCCTTCTACATGCAAGGCAAATGCCTTACCTCCATGCTAGCTTTCCGGCCCCTGAAAGAAATCTTTATAATTGAATAATTCTGCCTTACAATTTTTTGTCAGAATCATCTATGAAGTTGAAATTTAAAAAAAAATTCATTCTAGACATACTGAATCAATATTAGGGGATAAAATACAAAAGTGCTTTTAGAAACCTAGATAAGGCTGATGGCTAGCCAATTATCTTAGTCATTAATATAATATTTAATGGTTTATAATATTTTCATTATATGTGCCTATTTTATCATCACATACAATATTCCAGCAAGAACTCTGATTCATAGAAATTTGATTAACTATATATATTTGAAATTATTCCCTAGAAATAAATACTTGGAGTCATATGGAATATATATTTTATGTATTTTGATGCCTAAATGCTTTTTTGTCATCTAGAATGAAAGAACACTTCCCTTATTGCATGAAAGCCCCCATTACTTCATCTCTTCATCAGTTCTGGGCATTATATTTAATATTTGCCATTTATACAAATAGATAGTCATAACAGTTTTAACTAATTTTATTATATGTTATGCATTTACACTATTTTTAGAAAAGCATTAAGAATTAGAGGATCTTAGGACAAATGAAGGGAAGCTCCCAACAGTGCAGCAGATGACATTAGTTCCAATGTACATTTTCTGGAGTCCTAGGTTGAAGACTCTTCCTAGAAATTACTGAATCTTAGAGGTTTTTATCCTGAGAAGTTGGCTTAGGCTGAAGGAGAGTTTCTATATATGAGGCAGAAGGATAGGAACGTATGCCTTGTACATAGCCAACCTAAATTCAATCTCCAGCATCCCATGTGGTATCCTGTATACCACCAGAAGAAATTACTGAGTGCAGAGCCAGAAGTAATTCCTGGGACAACCAGGTTGCGATTCTGATAAAGGAAAAAAAAAGCAGAGTTTTCCACAAAATGGTGTGCCTGACTACTACTCAAGATAGATGCATTGCTTTGAAGACCTTGCTTTTAGCTTGAAAAACAATCTAAAATCTAGGGGAAGGTAGGTTTGACTCAATCCAAACTCTCTAAACATGATCTTGCTACTTACTTTAGAGTCTATTTCAGATTCTATACCTAGCTGCAAGGGAGTTTGAGAAGTGTAGTTTTTACTCCCTATCTAATAATAGAGGAAGGCATCAAAGGAGAAAATAGAAATGTAAACTTTTAATTGATTGTAATCAGAGTGCTTGGTATAAGGGGAAGTGTTAACATATATTCAATTCTGAGAGTTTGTGTATCACAAATTTTTCTGGAGATCTATTAATATATACATCAGAGCTGGCTAATTGACACTATCCTTAGTATTCACATTACATCTAAATTCTTCAAATTTTCCTATCACAAATTAAAATCAATATTGTAGTAGGTAATTACCAGTAAGAGAAACATTGAGTGTCTGAAACCCAAGTATGAAGGGCTTTGTAAACAATGGCTTCAATAAAATAAAATTTAAAAATTAAAAAAAATAATAGCAAAAAACAATTATAGGGAAAAAAGAAGATGGAGAGTTTTCCTCTCCCTAGTTTATACTATAAATCTACTCTAGTCAAGACAGTGAAGACCTGGAATAAAGATAGACTTTTAGACCAATGGAATAGAATTGAGAGCTCAGAGACAAATTTTACTTAGGTATATGGAAACCTATTCTTTGACATAGTTACGAAGGTGTCTGAAGTGGAGCCTCTTCAGAAAATCATTCTGAGAAAACCGATTAGCTGCTTACCAAAAATAAATGAATGAATGAATGAATGAATAAAAATATCTTGGATCCCTATCTCATGATGTACACAAAAGTCAATTCAAAATGGAGTAATAACCTTGACTCCATAAAGTATTTTGAGAAAAACAAAGGCAGAATTCTTTATAATATTGATTCTAGACATATCTTTAATGACAATGCCAGTGGCCATGCAATCAGATGCAAAAATAAACAAAAGAAACTACATGAAATTAAGAATCTTCTGCACTGCAGAAGAAATGATGGCTAGAATAAAAGGACACTCATAGACTGGGAGAAAGTGTTAGATCACCATCCATCTGACAATGTTTATGTCCTATATATATATATATATATATATATGTATATATATAAATAACTTGTAAAAATTAGCAACCATAAAAGCAAAGAACTTCATAAATAAAAAGAGAAGGGCAAAAAGGGAAGGGCAAAGAGATAAACAGACTTATAGAATGCATACAGATGACTAATAGGTATTTGGAAAAATATATTCATTATGTATTCATTATTTATCACCAGGGAACTTCAAATCAAAACAATAAAATATTACCTCATATGAATGAAAGTGGCACATATTTAAAAGAACATGATTAGTGCTGATATGATGTGGAGTAAGGAAACCCTTATACATTGTGGGTAGAGTTTAAATTCTTTGGAAAACAATATGCAGATTTCATAAAAAAAAACCCTAATAATTGAACTTTCATAGTATCTAACAAGTCCACTTTTTGGCATCAACTTCAATACTCCAAAAGTATTATTTTAAAGAGACATTCCTATCGCTTATGTTCATTGCAGCACCATTCACAATAACCAAGATATGTAAACAATCCAAATGCTCAAGAACAGATGACTGAATAAAATAAATGGTATTTATGCAATATACTGCTCAGCAATAAGAATGAAAAAAAGCATGCAATTTGCCACTATAGAGATAGAGGGAAGTCAAAAGGAGAGGGTCAGATACAGAATGATCTTTATAATATATGGAATATGGAGAAGCGATATAGTAAGGAAGTAATAAGTAGCCAAAGGTAGTAGAACTAAGAAATAGCTAAGAAAGTTCAGAATTGAACTTTCCTGAATAGGGAAGGAGATTATTGGGAGTGATTCTTGAGACTACTATGGAGTGAAGTGACCACTTTGGTGGTGAATGTGGTGTTAAATTGATATGTTCATGAAACAATCATTAATAGTATTGTAAATCATGGTACTCTATTAAAATGAAATAATATTATTATATATTAAAATGAAATAATATGATTATATACTAAATTACTTTAAATATGGTTTTTATTTTAAAAATGGTTCAAAGGATTCATTCTATAATAAGAAAATATGAAGATTCCATTTGGCTCCAAGAAATCTACTTTTAGAGGAGTATAGAGATGTGCACCCACCAAGAGATTGTTCTCTCTGCATACCATGTGATATGTGAAATTTTGGAGAAATCCTATTGGTCACATATTAATGAAACTTACTGCAAAATATTTATACATAGATTCCTCCCCAGACATTAAATATGATACAGACATATTTCTGTCATGGGAATATGTCCTCATGTCACTATAAAAAAAAGGCAATATGAGATTTGGGAGATAAACACTGTAGGTCTATTTGATATTGGGATGGAAGAAAGTTCAAGAGGCAGAAGCACCTGCTTTATATGTGAGAAACGGGGGTTTGATTTCCTGAAACAAATTTTCTGCACACCAGGAGGAATGATCACTGAGCATTGCAAGGTGTGACACCCAAGCTAACCAAAAATTTTATTTTCAGAATAGGAATATTTAACTAGATAGAAGGCATTGTATATATTTTTTCTTTTTTGTGATACAAGTTTTCTTAAATGGTTTTCAGGGTTTCTTTTCTTACTGTCATTTAATCACATAAATATAACAAACATGTTATTGAACACATTTTACATGTTCCTTATTCCCTCAATTCTTTGCTCTATTTGAATGTACTTCATCCCTGTATATATCTGAATTAGTTCCTTGGCCTACACTCTGTTTCTGTTCCATTCTTCCCTTAGAAGCATATATAAAATATGAAACTTTTTATTCCTTTTATATTCATAAAATATTAAGTTCTTTATTTCCTTTTATCATCTGATATCTAGATTAATAGCCATAAATTTGTTAATTGTGAAAAGAATTGTCATCCTCTCAACAACAATGGCAAGTTTCCAAGATATCTATCACGAATAAAAACCTTCTACAATTTCTTCAATTTTTATTTAGGCATCATGATTTGTAATACTATAAATAAGTTCAAGTGTTCAAGGTTCTAACACCACACTCACCACCAAAGTGTCAACCTTCCTCCACCATTGTCAAGGTCCCTTCTTATCCCAGCCTCTATCCCAGTCAGTCCTCTAGGTAAGCTCAATTCAATAAACAGAATCTGAGGGTCTGTTGCCACTGGCCATTTGTTTATTTTTCACTATGCTTCTTTATTTTTCACATGAGAATGGTCATCCTGTATTTGTCTATATTCCACTGACTCAGCATCATGTCATTTGCTCCATTTACATAGCAGTGAATGACATGATTTCATCTTTAAAAATGTTTAACTCACTTTAGGGCACATATTTAAAATAATGTTAATTTTTTGATGTGTGGTTACCTCATTTTCACCACCACTAAAGTATTTAAGACTCTTCCCCCAAAGGCTATCATGTTGCTCTCAGTCCATTCTTCCCCTTTCTCTTTTAATTAGTCTCAGAGCTATAATTCATGTTCGAGTGCTTTTTGTCATTTGATACTTTTTCTTCTCTTGTTTTGTTTCTCTATATAGCACAAATGAGTGATAGCGTCCAGTATTTGTCTTTCCTCTGGCTTATTTTGCTTAAAATGATATCTTTCAGCTTCATATACAGTTGCAGAAAACTACATGCTTTCATTTTTTTTATAGCTCTGTAGTATTCCGTTATAATGCCCTCAAGTTCATCCATTCACCCATTGTTGAGCATTTGAGTTGTTTACATATCCTGGCTATTGTATTAAGAGTTACAATAAACATAGATATGTACACATACTTTTATGCTTAAAGTTTATTGTTTTTTCAGAGAGTGAGCCAGATGACATTTCCACCAACTGAAATGAGAGTTCCTTTTTTAACCACATCCTGCCAACACTGATTGTTTCCAGTTTTGTTGATAGATGCAGTTTCACTCATATGGATGATTCCTCATTATCATTTTATTTGTACTTCTCTGATAATAAGTAATGATACCTACCCTTTCATATGCCTAGTGTCTGTTCATATCGCCTCTCCAAATTAAAACAGAATTCTTCTAAAAGATCTATCTTGTCTTTTCTGGAATAAGGTACTTAAAACCATATTTAATCAAAACCAACCATAGCTTCATTTTCCATTTACAGAAAATATGAACAATTTCTTCATAGTCTGATTAGTTTGTTGTAAATATTTTTGGCATGTAGATGACCAGTATCCCAACATTGCTGTCTGCCTTTTTTTTTTCAAAATCTAAAAGCAAAATGAGTGGTTCTTTTGAGTTCCTTCCTAATATTAGATTTTCCAGACTAGACTTCCTCTTAACAACATGCACATTTTTATATTTAAGTATGTTTTAAAATCTTACTGTATTTGTGGTTTGCTTTAATTTTTATGATCAATATTATAATGAATTATTATCAATATTGTAATGATGTGCAAATGTCAACATTTTCTCCATCACTGGCTTATTGAATAAAATATGAAATGCAAACACTTACTGTAAGGTCATCTATAATAAGACTAAATTTTTTATGGGGATGATATCAGATTAATAATTATCTTATTTGACAATATAGCTCTTGAATTTCTTTAGTGTGTATTCTTTTGTATTTGTGTATATTTGTGTATCATTTCTACCACAAGTCTACACATGTGTGTTTTTGGTTAAAAAAATGTCTTAAAAACATTGATGATTTTTATTACTTGCAGTCTTCTCTAGTTGTTACTAGCTGTATTACTAGATTATTATTACTAGATTACTAGATGTATTATTTGTATGAATAGAACATAACATAATATAAATTAAGTTGTATTAGCAGACCTATAATCATACATCTTTTCATTTAAATCTATACTATGCCATCAGTAAGTGAAAACATTGTGGAAAAGATGATGCTGAATGACCGGAACATTTTAATTTCAAGATTTTTTTTTTTTTAGGTGGGTGGGAGGTTAAGCTGGGATACTGGTTGGTGGGAAATATGCACTGGTGAAGGACACTGTAGGACTGAAACTCAATCAACAACACTGTATGGTGATTCAAGTAAAATTATTATTTTTTTTTTATTTTGCAATCTTTTTTTTTTGAATCACCATGATTTACAAATTACATCATACATGATTGAGTTTCTGACAGATAATGTTTCAACATTACTTTGAATATTCTTTTTTTTTTAATTATGACAACAAAGATGCAAAGAAAGAGGACATGGTAAAGTTACAGTGGAAGCCCAATCACCCATAAGCAGAATTCTCGGTAGTTCCATCGATGATATCCCAGCCTTGATCTTTCAACCAAAGAAAATTAAGAAAAACAAAACTGAACCCATGTACAATACAATTAATTTGTCCCTCAAATTCCCAGTTGTATTACATACTATTTCTTAGCAGCACACAATATAATCCAAAGAGATTAGACTTATGTAACTCCTTAAACATTGAGGGCAAAGTACATTTATCTAGTTCCATGCACATGCTTACTAGTTTAAGTTAACCTCAAAAGTTTTAGTGGGTTGTTTTTCTTAAGGATTGGAGTCAAGGGAAAATAGTAAAAAATGGTGTTAGAGTGGCATTTGTTTGCATAGGCCCACCAAAATATAAGGGACATGGAAAGAAAAATTATGGTCTAAATACAAGGAGACCCTATCCCTGAAGTTTCCCGGCACAGGACTGACTCTAGGCTCCAAACAAACTAGTTTGTCCAATTCAAGTCATCGTCTGTAGTGGCAATACACCTTCATTCCTCACATAGTCTCTGTTGTTGGTATCATGTTTCTGTATTAAAGGTCCTGGAGTCTGCATATCCCATATTGCAGTCAGGATGGTGCAGAGCATCTTCTCCCTTCACCTCACACTTAAGGGGCACTAGAGAGAACCATGTCCTGTAGAGCAGGTCATTGTTGTTGTCAAGTCTTCTCAGTGTAAATGGAAGTCTCTTTTTAGGAGGTCGATGTCAGACCCTTGGTAGTGTCTTTCCTGGTAGAAGACTGCTTCCTCTTCTTCTCAGTGTAAACGGAAGTCTCTTTTTAGGAGGTCGATGTCAGACCCTTGGTAGTGCTTCCTCTTCTTCTCAGTGTAAACGGAAGTCTCTTTTTAGGAGGTCGATGTCAGACCCTTGGTAGTGTCTTTCCTGGTAGAGGACTGCTTCCAGCTGTTGCTATAAAAGACCTTGGATGTTTCGTAAATAGCTTGCCTGGTTCTGGCGTGAATGGAGGATGCCCATTCTTCTGAGGCCTGTGCCAGGGCATTATATCAATGTTCAGGGTGTAAGGTACATTGTACTGAGATTTATTAGATAAGAACTTATCTGTAGGTATAGTGTTTTCCTATTTTAATGTGTCTATGCAAAGAAGGATCAATGCCATGAAGCGTTATTGGTGCATCTGGAGGCAATAGGAACAAGACCAGCAATTTCCATGACATAGTTCAATCATAGGCATTAAACTGAGGGACAGTTCCACCAACAATCCTTATTGAACAGCTTACAAAGAAAAGACAAGATGAAAAGTGGATAGAAACATCATGGTAGAAGAATATAGAGAGAGTTACAGCCGTTAAAGAAAATATACATAAAATATTCAAAAGATATATGTGTGCAATTTATGTCCTTCTAAATAGTTCTGGGATTGTTAGATCCACTGTATGTCTTTGGTCTGAGATTAGAACTGTGTATTATTGAAGTTAAGAAGGGTAAATCGGGGGTACTGATGGTTGGGAGGAGAATACGTTCGCGCCCCGCGCGGTTTGCATCATGTAGACTAGTATGAAATTGCCAGTGACAGTCTGAGTATAACTGACCAACTATCTGCCACCCCACAGATCAAACACCACCCCACAAGCCAATCTCAGGAGCTCAAGCCCCACCCTAGGCCAATCTCCGCAGCTGGCCTGGGAGTGGGGAAAACCCAGGGTGCCCCATCAGGTCCTCCCAGAAACCCACCTGGAGATCCGGAGGAAAGGGGGAGAGGGGTGTCGGGTGACCCAGGTCCGGGCCCCCCTACCCTAGGCCGGGCCAAGTGGCCCCTGGCACATACGGAGGTCTGCCAGGAGCCAGCCCGTGCCGGCTGAAAATCCTGCCCCAGGAAGGGAGGAAAGCCCTCCCAGGCCCCAAGGACCAGACTAATTTCAAGATTTTTAAGGAGCATTTTTCAGAGTCATTATATCAATTTTATTTAGTGATCTTCCTTTGGGATTTTGCCTGAGTGGACAACTGAGACAAGTTATTTAGAATCAATTTCCTAACTGCTTTTTATACTTCTCAAAATTAGAAATTTAGTTTTAAAATGTTTGGTATTTCTTCTGTTGGAATCTGCTGGACTCTCAAGTCTACTTATTCAAATGCAACTTGTATGTTCAGTGTTTGGCTGTAATATATAAGAGGCCTAGAAGCCATCACTTCTGCCTTCACAATAAGAAAAAAACGGAACAAACTCAAAATTGCCATCTTTGACAAACTATTACCCTGGAGTCTGAGAGGTAGACAACTACAGAGTCTCAACTGAGATCTTCTTACTTAGAGAGAAGCAGTGACACTGACAGGAATACTGAAGTGATCATTTGATAAAGTAGCTAGAAGTTGAAATTTGACTGTCTTGGGGCCGGGAAGGTGGCGCTGGAGGTAAGGTGTCTGCCTTGCAAGCTCTAGTGTAGGACGGACCACGGTTCAATCCCCCGGCGTCCCATATGGTCCCCCAAGCCAGGGGCGATTTCTGAGCGCATAGCCAGGAGTAACCCCTGAGTGCCAAACGGGTGTGGCCCAAAAACCAAAAAAAAAAAAGAAAAGAAAATTGACTGTCTTGAACATGAAAATGTCTTGAGGGATGAGGTTTGATGAAGAGCTGAGAAAGTTCTCCTCATCATACTGGTGGGGAGATGGAATGATCTAGTATGAAAAAGGACCAAGAATTTTCCAGCTTGTGTGTGTGTTTGTGTGTGTGTGTGTGTGTGTGTGTGTGTGTGTGTGTGTGTGTGTGTGTGTGTGTGTGGCTTTTGGGTCACACCTGGCAGCACTCAGGGGTTACTCCTGGCTCCACGTTCAGAAATTGCTCTTGGCAGGCACGGGGGACCATATGGGACTCCAGGATTCAAACTAGTGAAAGGCCAACGCCTTACCTCCATGCTACCTCTCCGGCCCGAATTTTCCATCTTAAAGGCCTACTTTCCAAGGAGAAATATTGCCAGAGTCTGAGCCCAGAAGTTCTTTGATCTTAACCTGCTCTATCTTTTATGCATTTTTTTTTAAATTGGGCCACAACCAGAGATGTCAAGCACTTATTTCTGACTCTGAGTTCAGGACTTATGCCTGGTAGGTTTGGAGGTTTCTGCTGCTGAGGATTAAATTCAGGTAGGTCTCATGCAAGGCAAGCTATTGCTCTGCTATTCTCCATCATTTTTGTCTCCTCCAATGGAGATGGGAAGATCAGAAACACTTGTGATGATTCTCAAGCCAAGAGATACAAGCCACTAAGGAATAGTTTAATTACCTTGCCTCCAGAGCTTATAGATGAAAGAGCGGCAAGATTTTTGTTTTGTTTTATTTTTGAGCTGCATCTGGTGATGCTCAAAGGTTACTCCTGGCTCTGCGCTCAGAAATCGCTCCTGGCTTGGGGGACCATATGGGATGCTGGGAATAGAACCAAGGTTTGTCCTAGTCCTAGATCAACTGCATGCAAGACAAATGCCCTACATCTGTGCCACCGCTCCAGCCCCAAGAGCTGAAAGATTTAAGCGAAAAATCCATAGACAAGGGATAACATAAGTAAGAACTCTAGAAGAATTGGTAGTGCCACCTCAGAAATTAGACAACACAAGCTTTAATCAAGTAAGCATAAACTTCAACACTAATATCTTGTTTTTTATAGTTCCCATGACTCAAGATTGTATACTTTCAACAAAAAAAGACAGTGCATCATAAAAGTCATAAATTTTTAAAGAGACAGAACACGTATCAGAATCAGATTCTGATATGACTTTTGAAATGATTTATTAGGATATTTAAAAACACTGGGGCCTGATGGGGGACATTGGTACTGGGAATGTTGCACTGGTGAAGGGAGGTGTTCTTTTTGTGACTGAAACCCAACTACAATTATGCTTGTAATCAGTGTTTAAATAAAGGTATTAAAAAATCAAATGCAAAAAAACCCCAAAAATAAAAAAATAAAAAAAAATACTGGGACAGGAATGATAACACAACTGTTGGGCATTTGCTTTGCACGCAGATGACCCGGGACCGACCCAGATTCACTCCCTAGCATCTCATATAGTCCTACAAGCCTGCCAGGAGCAATTTCTGAGTGCAGAGCAAGGAGTAACCCCAGAGCCAGGAGTAACCCCCAAAATGCTGCCGAATATGGCCCAAAAGCCAAAAAATAAAAAAAATATTATTATTACGAACAATAAGGACTCAATGGTAAGTAGATGGCATGCACAAAAAAGGAATAATGCAAATAAAGATATGCCAGTTTTTATAAAGAATTCAAGCCAATGTTAGAAATAAAAAGTAACTGAAAAGAATGCTTTTAATTGATTTATCAGTACACTGGGTACAGCTAAGGAGATAACAACAGAATCTTCTCAAACTAAAATGCAGAGAGAATAAAAAATAAAACCGAAGATATTAATCCGAACAAAACATCTCAAACCTGTGGGACTATTTTAAAAACCATTTCGAGCAGAGAAAGTGGAACTATCTAACAAAATAACCAACTAACTAACACAATTCAGAATCTTCTGGAATAGGGACCTGCAGTTACCAATTCATCTCAAATGAATTGAGGTCTGCTCAAATCTTTCATTGCAGATTACTGAGATGTGAATGAAAATAAAAATCCCATGGTGAAAATCCAGCATAACTCCAAGATCATGTTTCATCTCTTCATTTTATTACACATACTATATGTTTTTAGAAGAGTAAAATGTCCCAATAGCGGGCTTACTCAAGGCTCTTTGATAAGAGAACACTCCTGGCTGTGCTTAGAAGACCATATGTAATGTTGGGGATCAAATACAGGAAAGCTGCGTGTGAAGATCTCTGAGGAACTAACCATTAAAAAAATACTTGAACCATTAACAAAGAGACTCTTCTTGTAAAGACTATCACTGAAACCTGTGGAAAGAGCTCCCTGACTACCCCGCACCTAGATTCTTTCTGCGTTGTGTGCAGACACAGGACAAAACAGAGGGACCACAATACAGGCACTGGTCTCTTTCTTTTCTTTTCTTTTCTTTTACTTTATTATTCTGTTTATTTTATTTTATTGAAATTATTGTGATTACAAATTTCTTCATAGTAGGATTTAAGATATACATAAATCAGGGCCATTCCCACCACCAGTGTTGACCCCAACCTCCCTCCACCAAGAATGCACCCTATACTACCACACTTTGCCCCTGGCCTGCTGGTATAACAGGCCCATTTTGAGTTTAGATAGTTATAGTTTAGGACTATTGATTCTATTGTTGTTGACGTTAGCTTGGATATTTAGCTCTGCCTGTTTTTTCTCCACCAATGAATCTGAGACCACTTGGTCCCTGGCCCCACCCCTCCTTTTCTTAAATTTATAGAAAAATGCAGAAATATGAGGTAAAAAAAAGTAATCTGTGGCCCAAGGTTCTTAGAAAAATACAGGAGTCCCTATATAAAAGATAAAGAAAAGGAGTGGCAGGGTATTTTTGTTGTTGTTTTTTTTGTTTTTGTTTTGTTTTGTTTTGCATAGGCACAAGAAAAGTTGGGGAAAATAGAATAGAAAACCCTTTGATCTAAAGACAGGGTGTCCCTACCCATGCCATAAGACCTGTCCTGCATAGGATAGGGACCTATCCTGTCCCTATCCTGCCATAAGACCAACTACAGGCTCCTGGCATACTAAGTTGTCTAACCCCAAAGTCTTTATTCTTGATCCCAAGAAAAGATCTCCTCAATCACAGTTGTCACAGAACCAGGCTTCTGTAATTAGAGATCTTGGTTTTTGCACAGGTCTTATGTTGAAGTCAGAGTGTTATGTAGTGTCTTCTGGTTTCATCTTACTGTTAGGTGACGAGGCAGGAAAATCTGCCCCGAAAGCAAGTTTTCACTGTTTCCAAGATGTAAGGGTGTCACATAAAAAAGCAAGTTTTCACTGTTTCCAAGATGTAAGGGTGTCACATGAACCCACCCTGGAGAAGTCAGAGCCAGGGCAATATTAGGGCCTTCCCTGGTAGAAGTTTGATTCCTAGTGCTGGTACAGAAAACTGTACCAGTTCCAAAGATGGGATCCAAGGTGTAGGGATGAATGGTCAATATCTAACTGAAGTGCAAGTCAAGTCACTATGACAAATGTTCAGGGTGATAGGCCACCCTGCAATATAAAATTATGAGTTCTATTCATATTAGATAAGAACTTCTTTCTATACAGAAGATGTCTCCATTTTAATGTGCCTATGCAAAAAGGAGCAATGCCACATGATACTACTGGTGTGTATGGGGATAAAAATAACAAGCTTGAAAAAAAAATAACAAGCTTGACAATTCTTATAACCTGGTTCTAACATGAACTCAGAACCCAAAAGAAACTTATCTACCAGAATTTCCTATTAAATACAAAAAAGGGATAGGGAAAACTACATCTACATAAGGAAATAAATACACAATCATAATTATACCTACTAAGGAAATACACATACCCCCTTTAAATCTTTTAAAATAGTATGAGGAGGGGAATAAATCTATATCACAACTTCAGCCTGTGACATGGTCTTGTGGAGTCTGAAAAATGACTCACAGCAATAATGGATCAGGAAATGTTCTTGAGCGGAGGGTCTCTCAAAAGTTGAATTTAGAAGTGAACAACAGTCCACAGCAAAAGGAGGCAGGAGAAAAGGGGCTGCTGTGAGCAAAGCATCAGCAGCAGTGGCAGAAACTTCATCTTGGATTGAGGCAAGGCAGGCTGGAAGGCTGTTCTTTCACGTTGGGAGCCAGCTGGTTTGTGGTTTGTGTGTGGGGAGCATTCTAGTTCCTGGGGAGTTAAGAAGTGGGGCCAGAGAGATAGCATGGAGATAAAGCGTTTGCCTTGCATGCAGAAGGTCATTGGTTTAAATCCCGGCATCCCATATGGTCCCCCAAGCCTGCCAGGAGCGATTTCTGAGCGAGAAACCAGGAGTAACCCCTGAATGCTGCCGAGTGTGACCCAAAAACAAACAAACAAACAAACAAAATTCACATACTGGGGAGTTAAGAATTAAGGGTAAAAAGGGTTAAGTAGGAAGAAATAACAAATCAAAGGTGAGAGAGTGAAAGGACAGAAAAGTATTTGTCAAGTGATAAGCAGGGAGCAGAAAAGAAGGGTTATATATAACAGGAATAAGCACTATATACAATATATAAGGCATTATGTACAATACAGACAAACATTAGACAGACATAGAGGTGTCAAAGACACACAAATGCACACAAACACAGACAATAAAGATCAATCCATAGGCTGCAGTTGAAAAATAAGATAAGATAATATAAAAATAAGATAAGAGCACTTAAAAATATAATGCCAGCAAGTTAGATGGAAAGTTTTTTCAATTCTTAGGCAAATTATCATGGTGAGGGTAAACTTTACTGAAGAAAGGCTTCCTGGTTAGATTGTGCATAGAGAATTCTTAAAACAGTCATAATTTTCATGTCTAGAGTACTAAGCAATATGCACACTGTATAAATGTCTTCATCATGAAGTATCATCTAAGACCATAGTGTTTCTTCATGCAGTTATTCTAAATACCACATATAAGTGATATCATTCTGTGTTTATCCTGCTTCTTTGGCTTTCTTCAAATAACATAATATCTTCTAGTTCCATTCATGTTGCAAATCATACAAATTGCACGATTGCATCACTCCTTACAAGCTATGTAGTATTCCATTATATAAATATGTACCACATCTTCATGATTCACTCGTCTGTTGTTGGACATCTAGGGTAATTATAAGTCTTAGCATTTGTACTGAGTGCTGCAATGGTTAGCAGTGTGCACACATTCTTTTGAATGAATGATTTTTTGTCCTGGGAATAGATTCCCAAAGAAGGATTGTTAGGTTCTATGGCAGCTCAATTTTGAATTTACTGAAAACATGCCTTATTATTTTTCGTAGTTATTGGACAAGGAAGCATTCCCACCAGTAGTGGATAAGAATTATTTTCTCACCACATTCCTGCCAACAGAAATTGTTCCCACTATTTTTGAAATGTGCTCTCCTCACTAGTGTAAGATGATATCTCATTGTTTCCTTTATTTAGATTTTCCTAATAATAAGTAATAAACAATTTTTCATATATCTATGGGCTGTTGGCCTTCCTCAGAGAAATGTCTGTTCATTTCTCTCTCCCCATTTTTGATAGGGTTTTTACATTTTGTGGAGTTAACCTTTTTTTTTTTCTTTTTTGGTTTTTGGGCCACACCCGGCGGTGCTCAGGGATTACTCCTGGCTGTCTGCTCAGAAATAGCTCCTGGCAGGCATGGGGGACCATATGGGACACCGGGATTCGAACCAACCACCTTAGGTCCTGGATCGGCTGCTTGCAAGGCAAACGCCGCTGTGCTATTTCTCCGGGCCCAACCTTTTGTAGTAACTTTGTATATCGTAAAACTAAAACTTTTATCTGATGTGTTGAGTGCATAAAATTCCTCAAATTGTTTGCTGTCAGAAGACAGTTATCTTAGCCTGTGTTTATTTTGCCATACAGAAACTTCTTAGTTTGATGCAATCTCATTTATTTAGGTCTGCCATTCACATCCTATCATGGGAGACTTCTTTGCGGTCTAAACCTTGGAGTGTTCTGCCTATGTTTTTCTCAATGAACTTCATAGATTCAGGACTAACCTCAAGGTCTTTAATCCACTTTGAATTGACTTTTGTGTAAGGTATGAATCAATATTTAATTTCTTACATGTGGTTATCCAATAGTTTTAGCACCATTTGTTGAGGAGACATTCTTTATTCCATTTCAAATTCTTGGCTTCTTTGTCAAATATTAGTTTTCCATGAAGGGTGAAGCCTGATCCCTTGCTGCACGTTTTTCAACACGCGTGCCATCCAAAATCCATGGCTGCCAGTACTGAGACAAATCCCTTCCAGAAGAGCCTATGGAAGCCACATCAACATAGGTGAGATGTCCATGATCACAAAGGATGGAGCCAGAGGAGTGCAGCTTCACACATACCCTAGTCAATGATCCCCAGCATAACACGCAGAAATCACATGACAAGTGTGACAATGGGGAGAAAATACAGGCCAACACCATGCATAGAGAGTGAAGATAGCAGCTCCGATAACCCCAAAAGTGCCAATGATACTCTGGTTTCTCTTCAGATCGCATAAATCTTTCGCCTTTTACCAAAAGTGCCAATGACTTACTTAGCCCCTCAGATAATGAATTTGAAGGAGAAATATGGAGGATATTCATAGAAATCAAAGATAACATGGATTGAACTGAGTGAATCACAATTAAGAATCAAGAGAATATAAAATAAATATGAGAAAACTACAAACTGAAATAACAGGACAAAAATACTTGGTAAGCGAAATAAAAGTCTCACTGGAAAGCCTCTCCAACAGAGTAACAGCAGCTGAGGACAGAATAAGTTAGCTAGAAGATGAGGTGCAAAACAACTCCATATAACAGAAGAGATGAGAAAGTCTTCTGAAAAACAAAAGCCCAGGCTCAGATGGATTCACTAACGAATTCCTTCAAACCTTTCAAGACAAACTACTACCAACCCTTTTTAGGCTCTTTCAGGATATTGAAGAAACAGAAACACTCCCAAATAATTTTTATGAAGCTAACATCACCCTGATACCAAAACCAGACAGAAATACTGCAAAAAAAAAAAAAAAAAAAAAAAAAGAAAAGAAAAGAAAAAGAAAACTACAGACCAATATCCCTGATGAACACAGATGCAAAGATCTCAACAAAATCCTGACAAATAGGATCCAACGCCTCATCAAGAAGGTCATACACTACAACCAAGTAGGCTTCATTCCATGAATGCAAGGATGGTTTAACATATGTAAATCAATCAACATAATAAACCATATCAACAAAATAAAAATAAAAAACATATGATTATATCAATAGATTTGGAGAAAGCATCCAATAAGGTCAACACACCCATTTGTGATAAAAAGCCTCAACAAGATGGTAATGGAAGGAATTTTCTTTAATATAGTTAAGGATATCTACCACAAACCAATGGCAAATATTATTCTCTATCTTTCTTTAAACTTGATTGATTGATTGATTGGTTTTTGGGAAACATTTGGTGGCACTCAGGGATAACTTCTGGCAGGCTGGGGATTCTGGGAATCAAAATGGGTCATTTATACCATGATAAGTTTAAATTACTTAACAAAGAAACAAAAGACCACCTTAGGAAATGTAAAAATATTACATTCTCATGGATTGGAATTTAATAATTTTAAATGACTATCCTACCTAAGCTATTCAATGCCTCTCCAAATTCAGATATTTTTCAAGGACCTAGAAAGCTCAATAAAGTTTGTGTGGAATCAGAAGAGACCACAAATAGTGAAAGACATATTAAAACAATAAGAAATGTGAAGGTGTCATATTCCCTAATTTGAAACTGTATTATAAATCGATAGTAACCAAATTGATACTGTAATAAAAATAGAGTCTTTCATCAGTGGTCATATTTAAATACCCAATGACAAAACCCCATAGATATGGACAGTTAATTTCTGATCAAGGAGTTGATAACATAAAATGGAATAAAGTTAGTCTCTTCAACAAATGATCATGGGAAAATGGTATAATATATATACATATATATATAAAATTAAAACTCAACCCATATTTTACACCATACACAAAAATCAATTCAAAACTGATCAAATCTAGAGATCTGATTAGAAACTATAAGGTACATTGAGAAAAACAAGCAATCGAGGTAACCGGCAGAAAGGCAGGTCCTCTGTCTGTGACATCAGGCTGGAGAAATCTGCCCCTGTGAGTGATTACCAACTTTGAGAGATTGTGAGTGTCGCCTGTCTGTGTTTTTCTTCTGTCCTGTATCCTGAACCTCTCCTGAGTGGGCTGAGAAGGGCCCAGCAAAATCGCTCTCCTAGAGTTGCTTGGGGCCATAAAGCAAAGGAACACTGAGTCTCAGAGTGAAAATCGGCTATAGAAGTAACAGGCAGAAAGGCAGGTCCTCTGTCTGTGATGTCAGGCTGGAGAAATCTGTCCTTGCTGAGTAATTACCAACTGCGAGAGATTGTGTGTGTCACCTGTGCTTGTTTTTCTACTGTCCTGTGTTCTGAACCTCTCCTGAGTGGGCTGAGAAGGGCCCTGCAAAATCGCTCTCCCGGAGGCTCCAGGAGAGAATGGCCACTCCACTTCGCGGCCATGAGCTCTTTCTAACAAATGAACTCCACCATAATAGGCAGAAAAAAAATTACACTACAAGTGTGACAATGGGGAAACCTTGAAGGCAAACACCATGCACAGAGAATGAAGATTATAGTTCTGATGACACAAAAAATAACAAACATCTGATTAACCTCTCAGATAAGGAGTTTAGAATAGAAATATGGAGGATCCTCATGGAAATCAAAGAAAATATAGCTCTAGCTGAACAGAACACAAAGACAGAAATCAGAAAACTCTAAACTGAAATAACATATCTGAATAACATGGTAGGTGAACTGAAAAACTCAATGGACAGCCTCTCCAGCAGGGTAACAACAGCCAAGGACAGAATCAAATGCAGAACAACTTCATACAGCAAAAGAGACTGGAAAAGAATCTTAAGGCAAATGATCATACAATGGAAAAAGTACTCAAAGAATGTGAACAGATGAGAAAAAAGAAAAACAAGCAGAAAACTCTAAGAATTGAAACTCAAAGGCATCTTCAATGATCTGATACCACTAGCAAAACAACAAAATAAAAAAATAAACAAATGGAATTACATAAAATTAAAGTTTTTGCATGGCAAAAGAAGCATGGGCTAAAAATAAAAAAAAACAGCTAACTGATTGGGAAAAATATATGCATTCAACACTTCAGCTAAGTTCTTAATGTCCAGAGATATATAAAGTATTAACAGAGATCCACAAAATAAATTCAAAAATCCTGTCAGAAAATAGGGAGATGGAATGAACAGACACTTCTCAGAGGAAGACAAGCAACTGGCAATCGGCACATGAAAATGTGTCCAGCATCACTAATCATTAGGGAAATCTAAGTCAAGTCAAGACAATAATGCAATAATGAAATATCTCACACCAATGAGAATGTACATATCAAAAACAGTAGGAACAATCTGTGCTGGAAAAGATTGTTGTGAAATAGGAACTCTCATCCACTGGTTGGAATGTTGTTTATTCAATCTCTGTGGAAAATTGTATAAAGAATACTCAGTAAACTTAGAATTGAGTGACTATATGACTTAGCAATTCCAATTTGGGGTATCTATCTCTAGGACTTATAAACATTAACTCTAGGACCAGCACAGCGTTAAGGCGTTTGCCTTGCATGTGGCGGATCCAGAACGAACTTCCATTAATCCCTGGCATCCCATATGGTCCTCTAAGCCAGGAGTGATTTCTGAGCAATTAGCCAGGAGTAACCCCTGAGCATCACCGGGTGTGGCATCAACAACAACAACCCAAAAAAAAAAAAACTCTGCACAAAACCTTAATTCAAAAGGATGTATGCACACCACCATTTTTGTTGCAATGAATACAGTAATGAATACGGTAGCTAAGATATGGAATCAACCTAGGTGTCCAGTGACAGATGAATAGATTGTGAAGGTATGGAACACACACTCAATGGAATACTATGTAGCTGTAAGGAACAATGAAATTATGCATTTTTGTTGCAAAATGATTGAAATTGGAAGCAAAGTAAGCCGAAAGAAAAAAGACAACAGAATGATCTCACTTACCTGTGTTATATAAAATAGTTGTATTTGGAAATGCGATGTCATAAGGGGGTATTCATAGATTATCTTTGACCCCAGAGCTTAAATATGAAAAAGAAAGAAAAGAAAGGAAATAAAAGCAGAAAAGAAGATGAGAAAAGAAAGTAATGAGAGAACAAGGATCTGCACATCAATTGTATTGGGGAGTTGAGAGAATGGTATAGGTGTATATCCAAAACACAGATTCAACACTAAAGACATGATGTCTAACTTGAAACCACAGAACTTTGATGTGCTTGCCTAGGTGGGGGTTAGGAGGTTAATTTGGAGTCGGTGGTAATGACAGAGTATGGGAGAACTGGTGATAGAACTTGACACTGGTAATGGTTTGGTGTTGAAATAATATATGCCTAAAACTCAACTATCAATAACTTTGTAAACTACAGCTCTTTAAATAAAAAATGAAATAAAAAACATTTTAAATACCTGCTATTGAGATTCCAGAAGGAAATATGTGAAGTAATAATGACCAAGAATTCTCCAAAGAATCAAAAGTTCAAACATCAACAGGAGGGCTAAGATTAACAGTTAAAATTGCCTATATTTAGCATTTATACAAAAAGAAAAGCTTGAAAGTAATAGAGGAAGGAAATATACTTATTCACTGAACCAGGATCTGAATTACAATACAGATTTGTTATCAAAAACATTGTATAAAAGCAGTAAAGTACTTAAAATGAGAGAAAAATATCCCCACCAACCTAGAATTTGATATTTAGTAAAACAGTCTTTCAAAAAAAAGAGAGTAATAGAAGTAAGGCATTTTTCTTGCAAGTGGCCAACATCAGTTCAAAGCCTCAACTCCACATAGGGTTCCCAGAACACCAGGGATCATTTATGAACACAGGAATAACTCCTGAAAATTGCTTGGTATAGTCCAAAGGGTTCTCAGAAAAGCAATATTGAGGGAATAAGTGTCAATAGAACTGTTTTGTAAACACTCAAAAGTTTTGATAAAATGTATTTTGAATTATTGTGAGATACAGTTACAAAGTTGTTCAGTTGAGTTTCAGTTATACAAGGTCTAACACCTAACACTTCACCAGAGTACATTGCCGCCAATGTCCCCTGTCTGCTCTCCTCCTACCTCCCCACTGCCTGCCTCTATGGCAGACCTCCTCCTTCTTTTTCAGTTCCTCTTTCTCCTCCTCCTCTTCATCCTTCTCCTACCTACTACTTCTGTTACTTTCTCTTCCTTTTTCCCAATTTAAGCACTGGTTTGCAATATGGTTACTGAACAGGTATCATGCACATCACTTTACCTTTTTGAAGAACCCAGTTTTTATCTAGAGCGATCATTTCCAACTATTGTTGCCATAGTGTACACCTCTCTACTCTAACTGCAGTCCCCTTTTATATGTGGCAAGCTTTCTTCCATGGACGAGTCCTCTGGGTTGTCATCTCTGTTGTCTCTGGATATTTTTTATCATATTATATTTTATATTCTACAAATGAGTACAATTATTCTATGTCTATCCCTATACCTCTGACTGATTGTACTCATCCCAATACTTTTCATATCTGTCCATGTAAAAGCAAATTGACATTGAGAAAGATGATTATCATGGAATTTTGTCATCTTTTTGTAGAAGTTTGGTGTGTTTGTGTGGTTCATATTGTAGACCCTTAAGTCATTCTTTTAAAGTTGATTTTGGGGTTTTTAAGTTCCTAAAGTATTTGTTGTTTATCTGTGAAGCTATGCATCCTTTCTTCAAACCTGACAGTATCTGACTGGGTGAAGTATTCTTGGTGAGGCGTTCATTTCATGGAGCTTTTTCACTATATCCCACTACTGCCTTTAGCCTTGAAGGGTTGCTTGTTATAAATGTGCTGCAAGTCTTTTTAACATATATAATATTTATTAAAAATACAATACTGAACAACAATCTTGTAGAGAAGAACAGTCAAATACAGATGGTTTTGCTGTTAAAGTCTATCAACCATTGTCTTAACAATTTCTTCTAAGAAAATATTAACTGTGAAAACACTTCATAACTAACTCAAGATTAGAGGCCAAAATTATTCTTATACTGAGACAAACATAAAAGACATAACAGAAAACAGCTCAACCAATTCCTCTCAAAACACAAAAATTTCCCCCCAAATATTAACAAATACCACCCAAAGCATAAAAACACCACAAAAATCACATTTTTATAGGTATGCATATTTGTAAACCAATTATATTATACATCATATTAATGGGCTTAAGAAGGAAATTCATACCAAAACAGAAAAAGCTCTGGATAAAATACAACACCTTTTCTTTTATTTTGATTGCCATTATAAACTGCTTTCTGAAATTTCAATTTATTGTATATGAGTTTAGCATTTCAAGAGCAGTTTTAAATGTATTTAAAGAAAATGCATCGGCCGGAGAGATAGCATGAAGATAAGGTGTTTGCCTTTCATACAGAAGGACGATGGTTCGAATTCTGACATCCCATATGGTCCCCCAAGCCTGACAGGAGCAATTTTTGAGCATAGAGTCAGGAATAACCCCTGAGCGCTGCCGGGTGTGACCCAAAAACCAAAAACCAAAATAAATAAATAAATAAATAAATAAAATGCATCGCGGAATTAACATAGTTGATCATAATACATTTGTTTCCAGATAAGTGAAAGCCAAGTTATTAAAGAAGAAAGTTACAAAGAAAGAGAAAAAAGAAACAGTACAGTAGCAAGCATATTTGCAAAAATTTATCTCCAGTGAAGTCACTAATACAATAGCAAAAGATTTAGGAAGCTCTTGTTAGCTGTTTCATTCTGTTAAATTGGTATCTTCCTAGGGATAACAGCATTAAACAAATGAAGTTGCCCAGAGATTCAAACCTATTGATTACTGATTATTATTGATACTATGTGCTGTATTATTGATACATAGTATTGATACTATGACTTTTGGGTTTTTTTACTCAGCTGCTAGGCCTCCTCAAAGAAGGAAGATATCATCCCTGATGATATCAGCTCCCAAATCAGCATTCTTGAAGTTTAGTCAGGTCAGTGTCCTGAAGGGAATTATAAAGGGCCCATAATGAGACTAGGCCATTGGGGAAATGGTGATTCTGGGTGATGGAAGCAGCAAGCATGGCTGACAGCTTTCTGCAGTGTGAGCCAGTGCACCCGTTGTCTTTCACAGCTCAGTTTACATTTTGTTTTGTTTTGTTTTTGGGTCACTCCCGGTAGCACTCAGGAGTTGCTCCTGGTTCTTCGCTCAGAAATCACTCCCGGCAGGCTCAGTGGACCATATGGGATGCCTGGATTTGAACCACTGTCCTTCTGCATGCAAGGCAAACACCTTACCTCCATGCAATCTCTCCCGCCCTTCAGTTTACATTTCTTGTAAAAAAAAAAAAAAAAAGAGTCTATGGAGCTGGCCTGGTTTGAATATGGTGACGGCCAATCTTCTGTAAATCTTATGATGCTTCTTTATATATGATTTCCCTTTTTGATATTGATGCTTTTCAGTATTCTATCTATGGTTTTCATTATTCATTGTGACTGGGATGTGACTTGGGATACTTTTTTTTTTTTTTTTGACCACACCCGGTGACACTCAGGGGTTACTCCTGGCTCTACGCTCCCAAATTGCTCCTGGCAGGTTTGGGGGACCATATGGGACCCTGGGGGACTATACTGCAGTCCGCCCTAGGTTAGCGAATGCAAGGTAAACACCTTACCGCTGCACCACCACTCCGGACCCAACCTTGGAATACTTTTATTTGGACATCTTTATTTATTTATTTATTTTTTTTGGTTTGTTTGTTTTTGGTTTTTGGGCCACACCCGGTGACGCTCAGGGGTTACTCCTGGCTATGTGCTCAGAAGTCGCTCCTGGCTTGGGGGACCATATGGGACGCCAGGGGATCGAACCGCGGTCTGTCCTAGGCTAGCACAGGCAAGGCAGGCACCTTACCTCTAGCACCACCACCCGGCCCCATTTGGACATCTTTAGCTCATACTCTTTGATCATCCAGGATGTGCACTCTTCAGCTTTGGGAGCTTCTCAGCAATGATTTCTTGGACAGTTGCTTCTTCATAGGGGTTTTGGTTTAATGATTCTTATGTTGTTTCTATTGGATTTATCCCGAAGTTCTGCAGTTGTCTGTTTATTATTTTGATGATTTATCTATCTTCTGGTCATTTATTCTGAGGCTTTCCCCCATCTTTTATTGTTGTCTGAATGTTTTATGCATTTTATCTTCAAGCTCACTGATTGTTTCCCTAAGAGTTATTACTCTGCACATGAGGCATTCCAATGAAATTTTCATTTTTCTTCCTAAGTTTTCCAGCTGTGACATTTCTGCTTGTATTTTTCTAATTTCTGCTCTCATATCCTCCTATGTCTTATTTGCAGCCCAATCCATTGTTTTTTTGAACTTACTGAACATTCTAAGCATTTTCTTAGCTTTTTTCGCTTGTTTTTGAGACACACCCATGATACTCAGGGGTTACTCTGGCTCTGCACTCAGAAATCACTCCTAGCAGGCTTGGGGCACCATTTGGGATGCTGGGGATCAAACCTGGGTCCATCCTGGTTGGCCACGTGCAAGACAAACACCCAACTGCTATACTATCACTCTGGCCCCTTCGTTAGTATTTTAAAAGCATTTTTATCTGATCTCCATTTCAGAGCATTTTAAAGGAGTAGTACTGATTGGGTCTGCAAGATTGCAGTATTCAGTCACAAAGTATGGGGTTTTGCATGACTTTTCCATGGTTCCTAGTGGTCTTCTTTTCATGTTACTGCCAGTCTTCTTCACTGTCAGACAGTTCTTACGAGAATTTATGTTGGTGATATTATCTTGTAGTTGCATAAGCCTGGCCTGCTTAACCTCTGACCTTTGTACATGGTTCTCGCAAGTATGCCTGACAACACTCAAAAGTTTTATATGGAGCAGACATTTGAGATGTTCAGAAACTAAAATTCATATAAAGAAGAAACATTAAATAGGAAATAAAGGAATATTTATTAAAACAAGTAATTTTCCTCTTTTTCCATAATTTTGTTTAGTTTTGTTTTTGGGCCACACCCAGCGACGCTCAGGTGTTACTCCAGGCTATGTGCTCAGAAATCGCTCCTGGCTTGGGGGACCATATGGGACGCCAGGGGACGAAACACAGTCAGTCCTAGGCTAGTGCGCGCAAGGCAGAAGCATTACTGTTTGTGCCACCGCTTCGGCCTCTGGTGAGGAGACTTTGATTGTCTCTCTTTGGTCAATGTAAAAAGGTTTGTGTCTTATGCAGCTGATCCATTTTAAGGGACTTTTTCCATTCCCATGTATCTCTTATCTCTAAGCAGGACAGGTCGGGGGACCCACTGTGAATGTGGGACAGGGTAGCAGTGTCCCACACTGGCTTCCTTTGCCTGTTCCTGGGCCTCTTCTTTGTAACTTCTTTTATACTATTGACTTTATTCTATGGAATAGTAAAGTAGAGGAAAGCCCAAGACTAATTTAGAGAGAGATTTGTTTATTTATTTATTTTGCCAGAAGGAACCTGTGCTAACTGCTTTGTTCAGTTCTGATCCCCATAGAACCCTCAGGGAAGGATTTTCTGATAAACAAATAGAGAGAGCAATGCCAATAACCCAGAGGGGAATAACCATGTGATTTATATTCTGGAATTCCATGACACCATCACCTCATGAAAATAACAAGTACATTTTGGCTTATTGCCCCTCTCTATAGGATGAGCCTATTTTCCAGGTGCATTTGTCAAGTGATAATTTTTCTGTAAGGCATATACTATAAAGCTTCAAGGCTTGACTATTGATCCAATAAGTAGCTCATTGGAAAAATTAATTTGGTTGACAAACTAGAGATCCACACAGGCTATTTAAGGCTCTTACTAATTAGTTTTTACCTTTAGAAAGAACTCTTTTTCATCAAATGTATTCTTTCCATGATACTGCCCCACCTAGTCTTCTATTAAAGTTTTGTTTTATTATTTATTTTTAATAAATGATCATATTATTTCACTGAAAAAAATTAGATAATGTATTCATACTTATTTTTCACTAAATTTGGCTAATTTCATGTACCCCATATGGAAATAATATTTAACTTGCTCCACAAATATCTTTTCTAGTATTGAAAGAGTTACAACATTCCTGAATGGTAAAAGACAAGTTTTCACCATTCCATTTTTTCCTAGGGATGTTAAAAATGTCTTTAGGCAAAAAATAGAGTATGCCTTTATTTTCCATACTCAGCAAACATTGACCAATTTATTTGCCTTGAGAGGCCCATCACTTATCATTGTAAATCATCATTGTAACTTTCTACAACTTTAAATTCCCACGAGGAAATTTTAAGTACTTCTCATATTGTATGAAAATAATTTTAAATTATTTTAGCATAATAAATGTTTATAAAGTGGTATATTACTAAATTCCTGCAAATCACTAATAGGCTCTTTCTAGAAGTCCCCTCTGCATGATGAATTTAGCAGTAAGCAAGCAATTTTATTATTAATTTTTAATAGGTATGTTGGAGTCAAGCCATAGTGATATATTAAAAATGACAAAGATGGAACACACAAAACTAATTGGTAATCTTGTTTGTGCAGGATTTTTTTTTTGTGCTTATGGCAGTCTTAATCCTAAAGGACTGTGCTTTAAAATAAGAAAACAATGTTTATGATACAACCTTTATTCTGGTTCATTAGAAAAGATGAGTAAATTCTTCAGTCAGATTAAATACTTCAAAGTAGGAAGCCTACTACTGAGAGTCTGAATCTTGATAAAGAATATGGAAATTGAAAATGTGTCAAGGGGTTGGTGAAAAAAAAAAAAAAGAACAAAAGAAGTGACATCCCTCAGGCTATGAAAGATCTGAGAAACCAGATCTGTCTGGAGAACATTGAGAAATGAAGCAGTTGCATCTCCTTATGAATATTCAAAATATTCAGAAACTTTCCAGGTGTTGGCAATCTATGGAATCCTATTGTCCCAGCCTAAAGAGGAAGAGGCATTGGTTTAGACTCCTTGCTAAGAATGGATGCAGCCAAAGAGCCCACCCACTATGAATAGAAAGAATAATTTCTCCTGGTTTGTCTCCAAAACAAGATGGCCACTGCTGACCCAAGTTGCTTCTAGGCACTTCTGCAAGTTCACGTAGAACACATTGTTTGACATTGGGAACTCATTACTCTATCTAGAGGTCTCATGGTTGCAGTTTTGACAGTAACCTGAAGGGCATGTAACAAAATAATGTGCTTTGGCTTGAAAAAAATCTAGGTCAAAGTCCTAAAACTGTCACTCAAACACTTGTGATCTGGAACAAGTTACTTATTGTCTAATGCTTTAGAACTTATTAATACAACTGCAATAGAAATATACACATAGAAGCTATTTATGGAAATGCATTTGAAGAGCTCCAAATATCTTTACTGCAGCTTTGATTCAAATTAAAACAAGAGGCCCACCCAGTTATTACAAGTAAGAAACTTTAGAGATGACGAAATAACATGTCCACCACTATCCTTATTTATAAAAATTAGTTTGTGGTTTACTGCTCCTTAAGTTCCTGGAGTGTAGCTTCAGCAATATACATATTCTATGCCTACACCAAGAACTGCTATCCAGGGCTGGAGCGGTGGTGCATGCGGTACAGCATATGTCTTGCCAGCTCTAGTCTAGAACAGACTGCGGTTTGATCCCCCAGCTTCCCATATGGTCCCCCAAGCCAGGAGCAACTTCTGAATGCATAGCCAGGAGTAACCCCTGAGTGTCACCGGGTATGGCTCAAAAACAAAACAAAACAAAAAAAAAGATCTACTAATCTACTATCCACTATGATCCAATGAGCACTATGACCCCACTCCTTCCACCCCCTAGCAGTAACATGTTTTTTTATTTTAATAATTTTTATTTTGACCAAAGTGAATAACAAATCTTTCACAGTAATATTTTAGGTACACAGTGACACTGAATCAGGGGCATTCTTACCACCAATATTGTCCTCCCTCTCCACCCCTGTTCCCAGCATGCATCCCATATCCCCCTCCTTTGACCCCGGCTGCTAGTATAAGTGGTCCTCTCTGTGTCTAGCTTATTGTAGATTAGGTATCGATTCTGTTGTTGTTGATTTGGATTTGGTGTTTAAGTCTGAGAATTTTTTATTTATACTCAATGTTCATATGACTGTTTGGTCTTGGTACCCTCCATTACTGTTTGAAAGGAAAAAAAGAAAAAAAGGGGGGGGGACAAAAATCAAACAAGCAAAAAATGGAAGGAGTCCTTCTAGAGGCTATAAATATCAACTTAAGAAAAGAAAGGGCAAAGGGGAAAAAAACGTAACAATACAAAAAAAAATCAAACAAAAAAACCCAGAAAAGCACTACAGCAATAAACACAACAACCAAACAGTAACCACCATTCTGAAATAAAAAACAAAACAAAGCAAAAAAAATAAAAACAAACAATAATAATAACATCAAAAATTGTGCTTTTTTTTTTTTTTTTTTTTTTTTTGCATAGGCACAGTAAATATTGAGGAAATTAGGGAATTTCCTTGGTCTAAGAGATACAGGGTTTCTCTGCCCTTGAAGCATACTGTCATGGGAATAACTACAGGCTCCATACATGCTCTTTTACTTTCCCCTAGGTCTTTTTGTGGTGTCTGGAAACTTTCTGCTCAGTTGTGGATGATAAAATCAGGCCTCTGTAACTAGAGATCTTGGTATTTGCACAGGTCATAGGATGGAGCCTAGGATAGAACTTAGGATAGGATAGATTCTAGAAGTTCTGTTCCATCACTGTTGTTTTAATCAGTCTTCTGTAATTGGTGGTTTTGGTTTGTGCACCAATCCTACGATGAAGCCTAGGATAGAGACTTTCATTATGTTTCCAAAAGTTCTGCTTAGTTGTAGTTGTCTTAGTCAGACCTCTGGAATTAGAGATCTTGGTTGTTGTACAGATCGTAGGCCAAAGCTGAAGCCTAGACTAGGGTCTTTCTTATTGGTCCCAGGATAAGTTCTGCCCAGTCATGGTTGCAGAGAGATAGTACAGAGGTTATATGCATGTAGTGCATATGCAATACCTTGGTTTAATCTTTGGCACCACATGCCCATCCAATTATCTGGGGGCTAGAGTGGTGGCTCAAATGGTAAAATGTTTGCCTTGCCAGCTCTAGGTAGGATGAACCATGGTTCGATCCCCCGGCGTCCCATATGGTCCCCCAAACCAGGAGCGATTTCTGAGTGTATAGCCAGGAGTAAACCCTGAGCGTCATAGGGTGTGGCCCAAAAACAAAAACAAAAAAACCAATTATCTTAAATAGTAGATAGAAAAAGTCCACACAATGTTGGGAGACAAAGAAGAAAGAAGAGCAGTGTATGGATTCTGAGCAGACCTCATCATTCTACCTTTACATAAAAATTAATTTTCTTTTGTTTTCCCCTATTAATTGTTTTGATAAGAATCTTATTTTATTTACTTATCCTTTTGGTTTTTGGGTCACACTAGGTAGTGCTCAGGGCTTACTCCTGGCTTTGTGCTCAGGGATCGCCTCTGGTACAGCTTGGGGGACCATATAGAGTACCAGAGATTGAACCTATGTTGGCAGGATACAAAGCAAGTGTCTTGCCCACTGTATTATATCCACTCTTATAGGAATCTTCTATGTTGGAGAGAAAACAGCTAAGGTAGGAGATGTGAGGAAGCAATAGAGTCAAGAGTCAGAGGAGGGGCCGGGCTGTGGCGCTAAAGGTAAGGTGCCTGCCTTGCCTGCGCTAGCCTTGGACGGACCGCGGTTCGATCCCCCGGTGTCCCATATGGTCCCCCAAGCCAGGAGCAACTTCTGAGCGCATAGCCAGGAGTAACCCCTGAGCGTTACCGGGTGTGGCCCAAAAAACCAAAAAAAAAAAAAAAAAAAAAAAAAAAGAGTCAGAGGAAGCATGTAGAAGAGTGTGCAATATGTTTTCTTTTTGGATAGGATATATTATTATTTCCTCCATCTAACTGGACATTTTGTGTCAAAACTATCATCATTGGTTTCTTGATGTACCATAATATTAAAAATATAAATGATTAAAGTTGAGTTGGTAGTAACTCTATGGGCAAAGGAAATTTAGATAAAAGGGGATAATAGCTTGAATTATTTAGAGTCTTGATAAGAATGATGAGAATTCTGTACAATTAGGGAGAGTTTAGAGCTTTGAGGTAGTAGACTTGACATATTTGTAATCCCCAAATAATAAGTTCTACACAAATGAGAATAGGAACCAAATGAATTCATCATCCCTCCCTGCTGTAGGGGCCATACAAAAATCAATGAAGTGGTTCAAGAAAATAAATTGGGCAGGGAGACCCCTGTTCCAATTCCTATTCTCCAAGTGTATCATATTTAAAAAAATAATAAAATTTCAAAAGATAGAAGAGAAATCACATGTCTCAATCCATGGAAAACTAGACTTCACTTTTGGTCACAAAGTTGGTTTGCTCAGAGGCAGCAGGAAAATGACTTAGATGATCCTGAATCAACGGGGAAGATAGATGGTTGGTTTTGTGTTTCTAATCTGGACATTTGTCTGTGAGTTTCTGGTGTTTATCTTCCTGCTGCCCCTTATAATGTAGAAAGTGCTAGAGAGTGCTGTGAGTTTATTAAGCACCCTAGAGATGAACTTTTCTGACTTTATAAACCCTTACTTTGGTCTTTGCCATCATGCCTTACTGGGATACCGCTTAACCATCTCAAGTTTCTGCTTATTTTTTTTAATGACATGACTCAGAACTAGCTCTCTAGAGATCTTAAGGGGCATTTTAATTCAAGTGCCTGCTTGGTCACCTGCATGAAATAATTTGGGGGGCTTTACATTCACTATTGGGTTTTTTTTTTTTTTTGGTCGGGCCACCTAAGAGAGTTATAGTGATATGCCATATTTTTTTCACCCTGTGGTTTGGCTTTCACCTTTTTCTGATACTCAGGTTTTAAATCTCTTTTAAATTTGTTTGACCACCCAACTGCCAGCTACACTCAAGACTTAGATATCCTGGGTGGCAAAATTTAATAAGTATATTTTATTAATTCCTAGATAATAAAAGTGAAAAATAAGTCTTAAGATGCATTTAAAAATGTGTCATGTATTATTTTAGGCACGTGAACGATGAAATAATGGCAGTCATGATGTGTTGAAGCCCATTAAATCATGTAGCTGGCTGAATGTGTTCCATAAAATGGAGTGAGAGCAATAAGTATAGGTCAAAGTGAGTTCTGAAAGATGAACACACAGGGACCATGCAGATTCAGGAATATGAATATGCTTTAAGGCAGAATCCATCCTACTGGAATTTCCTCAGGTTCCCTAAAAACTTTGTAGCTTATAAGAAAAATAAAAGGCTAGGATGACGATGAAGATTCAGATATTCAATAATTGATTCAGAGGATAGGATGGGACTGAATGGTCTGCTGAGATACAAATGGTCAATTTGTATTTTACATTTCTGTGTATGGGGAATCTGGTTGGCTCTGAAGGACTGACTTATTATTGAGATGTTCTAAAGCTGCTTTTAGACACATCATCCCATTGTGTTCCCCAGGTACACTGGTCAGTGTAAAGAAAAAATATTGTCATACTATCTCACAGTGAGGACATTGAACTTGAATGATAGTTCTCAAATTTATGTTGAGCCATATTATCTAGAGCTTCTGTTAAAATGCCCAGTCTACTAGATTCTACTAGAATATAAATTCAGAGTGTAGATATAAAGTGTAACCTAATCATTCATATTCACAACACATTTCCCCACTGATATTGATGCTGCTATTTCTGGGGAGGACTGAGAGTACTGAAGTTAATTTAAATAGATCATATTTACAAAAGTAATACTATTTCAAAGGATAGAAGAAAAATCACTTGGTATCTTGTATTTGCTTATTCCAAGTTTGTCCTGGTGTTATCAGCTAGTTTTTAATGAAGTCTTTAGTTAAGTCTTTAATTCTATAACAGGATTTATCTCAATAGACTGTCTTATTGGTATATATGGCAGTTTCTTTGAGGGTAATAGTAGACTGGGTGGTGTTAGTAAAAGGGGCATAAGGTGTTAATAAGTAAAGACAAATAATAAGTAAAGAAAAAATAATAGCTAAAATTTGCTGAGAACTGAACTTGTATTTGATGTTGTATTAAATCTTTCATGTTACCATTCTTAATTTGTACCACAATCTGCTGGGAGAAGAACCAGCATTTCTCCTAGCCTACAAAAAGAATTTAAGGGTTGAAAAAACATGTAGATTAAAAATGGCCTTTAAGTATATAAAGGAGTGTATTATTCAATACAAGAATGCTGTTTTTTTTTTTCCCCCCACTGCCATAGAACTGGAGAAAAGTGGCTTTTGTTTTTGTGAAGTGGATGTTCCAGGTCAATAAGTAGTTGTATTTCCTAAGGACTGTGCTAGCAGAAAGATGGGCTTCTAGGACTGGTAAGAAAATGGATTTCCTTAGATGTTGCTTTAGAGAGAAACTGAAATGGGTTCCAATGGGGAAATTCAGGACCCTCCTATTTTTTTTTTACCAGAAAATAATTATTTTTGTTCAGTTTTAATATTGGGGTTTAATGAAATGTTTGAGTAGCAGTTATTGGTACTCTCTGCATATTCAAAGTCCACAGAGTAGTTGGTCTCTATGATCTTGTCTAAAATTAGCATTGCATAATTCATTGTACTAGTGAATGACAGACTTTTGGCTAGTTTGTCATCTAATAGGTTCTACTAATCCCTGTTCCTCATATGCCCAGACTTTTATTTCCTTTCTCTGGTAATCCGCTGACAGTTATTGCTCTGAGACCCAGCCGTTTAAGAACCAAAAGTTGGATTATTTTAGTTCAAAACCTGGTTCCTCCATTAATTAACTATGGAATGATAAACACAAATTTATTCCCCCACCCAACATTTGTTCTGTTTCACTAAAGGCCATATTTTATTCGAAACACAGAGACAATGATGATGAAGAAGGCAGAGTACCAATCTTCTTGAAACTCATTTAAAAGAATGTTGTACTGGGGCCAGAGTGGTGGCATAAGCGGTAGGACGTTGCCTTGCACGTGCTGACCTAGGATGGACCACAGTTTGACCCCCTGGCATCCCATATAGTCCCCAAGCCAGGAGCAATTTCTGAGTGCATAGCCAGGAGTAACCCCTGAGCATTACCAGGTGTGGCCCCAAAACAAAACAAAAACAAAACAAAACAACAACAAAAAAGAAGGTTGCACTGATGAAGATTATGATTGAAACACAACTATAGACATGTTTGTAATCCTGCTTGTGCTTCAATAAAAATATTATTTAAAAAAATAAATAAAATACAAAAAGGAAAGGGGTGATGCTAATGAAAAAAAATTAGATAAAATCATCTATTATAAAGATCTTTGTACAATCAATACCCAACCTCAAACACAACTTACTCCTAGAACTCAGAAATCTGAGTCATTGACAATTGTGATTTTTGTGGACTACTTTAGATAGGGTAATCTGTGCTGTTGACATTGACCTGTAACCTGAAGGAAAAGAGCCCAAGTATTTCCTTTTTGAAGGTGGGTTTGGAAGACATGAGTATAAAGGGAGCAACAGACATGAAGTTGTGATGTGGGATGAATTGGATCTCTGTTGTTCCTGGGTAGCTGGTAAAACTGGGAGGGAAAGTTGTGCCAAGAAACATGGTAGAGGTAATCAGGGGCCAGACAGTTGGTGCAAATACAAACATACTGGCTTTCTTTTCTGAAGTAGCAACCTATTCATGTTTTTGAGTTCACCTAGTTCCTGAAAGGAGGAATAAATATGATATATAGACAAATATGATGATTTCAAGAATAATAGCTAAAATTTGAGGCTGTAGTGGTGGCACAATGGTAGGACGTTTGCCTTGCACGTAGCTGACCCAGGACAGACCACAGTTCAATCCCCCGGTGTCCCATATGATCATTCGAGTCAGGAGCGAATTTTGAGCACACAGCCAGGAGTAACTCCTGAGGGTTACCGGGTGTGACCCCAAAACAAAACAAAGCTAAAATTTGATTTTTTTGATTTACCTTGGATTTACCTTGGCTTGCAGGAGGGGCTCGTACATAGCCCTTTACCTCTCCATATTCTGACAGGAGGGAACATTTATTTAAAGCAAAAGAAAAACACGAACGAGGAAAAATCAAGGGCTCCACATTTCTTCTCAGTTCAACCTTTATATCTGACTTGTATGTAAGGGAAAGGAAGAGACAAACTCAGCTCTTCTCAAACCCCTATGCTTAGAGAGCTTGAGATATGTGGGTACTCAAAAAAAAAAAAAAAAAAAGCTTGTTAAGAAATAAGAGAAGCCCACATATAACTTTGAAAGTTTGTGGAACCTCTTCCCCCCTTAGTTTTCATGGTTTGTCCAAGCTGTGAACAAACATCCGAAGAAGAAAATATCAGTTTCCAGGTTTTTTCGCTTTTCTTTTTTGTGTTTCCTTCCACCATCTGGCTTATGTTGGCCAGCAGTTTACTTTAGTATGAAGAAATTCTCCACCAGGAGACCCAAACTCTAATTAGAGATCTGACACTAAGATCTTGCATCCTGTTTCAAGATGCTCTTTGCTCTTCCTCTGAGCTCAGGGACATGTTAGGTCATGTACAGTCGAGTTTTGTCCACCAGGCCCAGGACTGAAAGTGACCTTGTGATTTTTTTGAAGTGGTCCATTCAATCTCAGCTTGACAAAGATCCAGTCATTCACTTTCCCCATTCTGGGTCTACAACTCAGTTCCTCTGGGCATGAGTTTAAAAACACTGGACTTGAGGATTTTTTTCCTTGAAACTTCCAGAGGACACCCTGCAGAATTTTATTTTATTGGGTTTCAAACATTTTATTTTAGACAGGATTTTAGACAGAAGATATACTTTCTGATGGGAAAAGAGAATCCTTTGGATTGACTTTGTCTCTTTCTGGCAGAAACAGCGCCCATCAAATCAGAGGGGAGTGAGAAATCACAAAAGTTTAGTCATCTCCACCCAGAGAGGCCAAAGGCTGACTAAAGACAGCCTCAGCTTATTAAATTTAACTCATAGAAAACCACCCGGCAAGATCAATTGTACAAATTCCCTCCGGCTTAGGAAGAAAGAGCTGTATTGTAACTAGTACCCCACCCTTCGGGGGAGACCCCTGCATCTCACACGCAGAAAGAATGTGGGGCCAGAACACCGTGTTTTCTGGGGTGGCGAAGTCCCAGTGGATCCCATGTGCCGCTGGCTGCTGGGAGGAGCTGTGTTGGCTGTATTTATTGGCCTGAATTAGACAATGACTATGCAGACTTTAGGGAATTTCACTAAGAATGAGATCACCCCGGCTGTGTTGGGTTTTCTTCATGTAGCCTGTTATCTAGAAAAGGCAAATGAGGAAAGGTAATGGCGTTCTTTAAATCCTCTGGGCAGCCCAACCCTTCCTTATCTCACACCTTGATGCTTCTAGGTCTGGTGTTGGTTTTACCTCCCATCACTCCGCAGCAGAAATGTCATTCACTGTGCAGTTTGCTTGGCCCAAGTGGCCTGAGTGACAAATATTAATGCCTCTATACTTTATCTTCCTAGAGACAAGAGATAGAGCTTCTGGAAGATGTTACTTCATTCTTTGATGTACTTAGTCAGTATTCAGGTGTCAGACATTAGTTCCTGTGTAATCTGGTGGAAAAAAAAGTCAAGAGAAAAATATCTTGCTCTTATTGAGGTTACTTCTGTCTCTACAATAGGTAGTGATCCCGTATGGACCACAAGGAGGCTTCATGTTTTTTTGAGTCTCTTCATAACTATTGCAGTCTCTTCAATATCATTTTGAGAGATTCTAATAGGCCAATGTATGTTGTCTTCATTTACTCATTTCTTTACACCCACCATGACTGTGAGGAAGAAAAAAAAAATAGGATCTCCTAGGTACCATGGCTCCTTTCTTCTTTCTTTAGTCCTACTTCTACTAGGGATGCTTTATTTAGGCTTCATTTTCACAGTTTCAACTCTCACCTTAGACTTCTGAATGTCTCCAAAATGGGATTTTTTTCAAATATTTCTCTGCTTTACAATCAGAGTTGAAAGATACTCTTCTTGATTGTCCACGAGAACACTAAAGTTGTCCAAAAAAGGAAGGGGTCTGTCCACAACTGGTTCTTTTCTGGTTTTGATATCTGTCATCAACACCAGCTTCTTGGTTCTCTCATTTTCTAGGGTTGCTTGAACTTTTTTTTTTTTTTTTTTTTGGTTTTTGGGCCACACACGGCGGTGCTCAGGGGTTACTCCTGACTATCTGCTCAGAAATAGCTCCTGGCAGACACGGGGGACCATATGGGATGCTGGGATTCGAACCAACCACCTTAGGTCCTGAATCAGCTGCTTGCAAGGCAAACACCGCTGTGCTTGTTGATTGAATTCTTACATTCAATTATTTCATAGGCTCTCTCTAATAATTGACTAATGACTTCTTTTATCTATGTCTTTCTTTCAAGTCTTGTCCTTTTTTATTGCCACTGTCTCCCCCAGTCTGCCCCATCCCCTTCTCTTTAGCTCATTCTTGGATCAGTACATTACTTTTCTGGCTCCAATTCATCCTGTGTCCTGTATATGAACTAACAGATAGTTATAGATAGCTCCCTTGCCTGGTTTCCTATGCTCTTCATGGTCAGACATTTTATTTCTTTAATTTGGTATTGGGCCACACCCTGTAATATTGAGGCTACCCCTTTCTTCCTAAAGGTCTTCCAGGGACCATTTGCAGTGCTGGGGATTAAACTGGGGTTACATACATGCAAGGCAAGTGTCCTAACTTATGCACTGTCTCTCTTTTTCTAAGAACTTCCATTTCTGATCCATTCGATTTTCCTCATTTTTCAAGCTACATAATTTCTGCTCTTAGTCAGTGAAGTGGGTGTCATGTTGTCCCTCAAATACATAATGCTTATTTTATGTATATTAACACCTTTCTTTTTTAAATTTTTATTTAAACACCATGATTACAAACATTACTGTAGTTGGATTTTAGTCATACAAAAACATACCCCTTCACCAGTGCAACATTCCCATCACCAATTCACCCCATATCCCTCCATCCACACCCTCTGCCTGTATTTGACACAGTAACATTTGACACATTAACATTGTCACAGTAGTTGTTAGTATTTAGTTTTACTCATCCCTCTTGAAGTGAGCTTCATATTGTGAGTCAGTCCTTCTGGCTCTCTTCTCAAGGCATTATTATTATTATTATTATTATTATTATTATTATTATTATTATATTATTGTAATAATATCTTTTATTTTTCTTAAAACCCATAGACAAGTGAGATTATTCTGTGTGTGTCTCTCTCTCCCTCTGACTTATTTCACTCAGCATAATAGTTTCCATGTACATCCATGCATAGGAAAATTTCATGACTTCATCTCTCCTGATGCCTGCATAATATTCCATTGTGTATATTTACCACAGTTTCTTTAGTCATTCCTCTGTTGAAGGGCATCTTGGTTGTTTCCAGAGTCTGGATATGTATTGTAAATAGTGCTGCGATGAATATAGGTGTGAGGAAGTGATTTTTGTATTTCATTTTTGTGCTCCTAGGGTATGTCCCTAGAAATGGTATAGTTGGATCAAATGGGAGTTCAATTTCCAGTTTTCTGGGGAATCTCCATATTGTTTTCCATAAGGGCTGGACTAGACAGCATTCCCACCAGATATTCACAATTTTCTATTTCAATTTGGATAGACTTCTCTTCTCTTGGCCTAAAAAGAGATGAAATTTATCTTTGGAGACTAATGCAAAGATCAGCTCCTGTCTGTGGACCTCTAACTACTTGCGATAACTACCTGCTTTTTCTCAGTTTCCATATGTATAGTTCACTCATAGAGTGCAGAAATTGTACATAAGTCTTCATTGTTTTGCATTTTGTTTCACATTTAATCATATTGCCTCTAACAAGACATGAGCCTCTGGAGCCAGAAACTATCTACAATACACACATAATATAGTACTGCACTGTACCAAACTACATTCCACAAAACTATACTATGCCAATTCGCACTACACTATGCTATGCTATACTGCACTATGTAATTTCTTACTTAAGTTTTTTGGTTAATAGTATTTAGAAAGAATGTACCCCACCCTATATTTCCCTACAAAATGGAATGCTACATCCCTTCATCATTCCTTCATACATCTACTGTGTCTCTGATAAATACAAATCTACTTTTTGTTTTGCCCAATTTAGGGGCAGCATATCCAGTGGTTATTAAGGTTTACTCCTGACTCTCTGCTCAGGGATCATTCTTGGGACCATATGTGGTACTAGGGATCTGAACTAGGAATGGCTGTATAAAAATCAAGGCATTCTGTTCTGTACTATTTCTGTATACCTTTAAAAATTATTTTTGTGGAATTTTTACCAAACTGAAGAAGGCCAGGGGGTGTGATAGAAAGATGCCTGGGAACCCACACACTACAAGAAAAACCCAAAAGGCAATGGGAAAAACTGTACTTCCAACATAGGCATAAGACCTGTAATACACCACATCTTTACCGGCTTTCCCCCAAATGTAAGGTAGTCTTTTGCACCACTTTGGTCCTTTAAAAGCTTCGCTAACTCATTTTATTTCTTTTTCTTTTATTTATTTACTTTTTAATTTATTTTTTCAAATGCCTGTCCTACATATACATTTGTGAGCATATACATTTTTATTCCCTTTCTTTTTTTATTTTTATTTTATTTTATTTTATTTCATTTTTTTTATCGTTTTTGGGTATGTGACCTGTTTCTGTTATCCCCTCTGTCCACCCCCAAATACACTGACAATATAATGTAGCACCATTTCTCCCTGCAAAGGCACACTAAATAAAGGGGAAATCTTTTTTTTCCTTTTTTTTTATCTTTATTTAAACACCGTGATTACAAACATGATTATAGTTGTATGATTACAGTCATGTAAAGAGCACCCCCCTTCACCGGTGCAACATTCCCACCACCAATTTCCCAGATCTCCCTCCTCCCTACCCCCCTACACCTGTACTCGAGACAGGCTTTCTACTTCCCTCATTCATTCACATTTTATGATAGTTTTCAGTGTAGTCATCTCTGCAACTGCACTCATCACTCTATGTGATGAGCTGCATGTCCTGAGCTGCACCTACCAGCCCTCATCTCTCTTGTCTCTGAGATACTGTTAAAAATGTCCTTCATTTTTCTTAAAGCCCATAGATGAGTGAAACCATTCTGCGTCTTTCTCTCTCCCTCTGACTTACTTCACTAAGCATAATAGATTCCATGTACATCCATGTATTGGAAAATTTCATGACTTCATCTCTCCTGATGGCTGCATAGTATTCCATTGTGTATATGTACCACAGTTTCTTCAGCCACTCATCTGTTGAAGGGCATCTTGGTTGTTTCCAGAGTCTGGCTATTGTAAATAGCGCTGCAATGAATATAGGAGTAAGGAAGGGATTTTTGTATTGTATTTTTGTGTTTCTTGGGTATATTCCTAGGAGTGGTATAGCTGGATCGTATGGAAGCTCAATTTCCAGTTTGTGAAGGAATCTCCATATCGCTTTCCATAATCTTACATATAAAAAAAAGAGCTCTTATCTACTAGAGATAGGAACTCACAGTTGTTAACAATACAGGGATATCTCCTACCTGGAAAATATGTCATGTGGAATCAACTTAGACCTCAGGTGATTAGATACCATTCATCCAGCCTTGAACCCTGGATCCCAGACATAGAAACAGCACAGCTCTTCACAACAGCTGCAGGAAACAAATCCCATCCGGGACAGCCTTAATACTGCGGGGTCAACAACAAGGGCCAGCTCTAACATGATATCCTGACAACGAGGAAAATGTGAACAACTTGACCTTAGAGCAGATTAGCCTACCTTACCAGCTAACGACAAGACAAAACCAGAAGACTTGGCACCCTTTGGTAGGCCCAAAAGCCAAGATCGCGATTTACAGATGACTGGCTGATAGAACCATGACCAGACTGTACACATCTTGGGACCAATAAAAAAGCCCTGGTTTAGGGTTTGAACTATGACCTGCACAATAAGCATGATCCCCAGTTCCAAAGGTCCTGCAGAGACAATTGTAACGGAATGGGGCTTCTGGAAGCACAAAGAAAGACACTAACCTAGGTGCCATCCTAGGCTCAGTGCAAAGATCAAGATCACCAACCACAGAAGATGGATTAAAATGACACTGAGGTAACAGAACCTCTAGAATCACAAAGACTGACTTCATAAGTCCCATCTCAGGATCTGTGCAGATACTGAGACCTCTAAACACAGAGCTCTGATTGTATCACCCTGGACAGAGCAGAAGTCTACCAAACACCACATAAACGCCACCGGGAGAGTAAATGATCCTGAGCAAAGTCTAGAGTTGATCCCATGACAGTATACTCCAAGGACGGAGAAACCCCATATTTCTTAGGCCAAGTGAATTCCTTTTCGAATGACCCCAATATTTACTGTGCCAGGGCAGGAGGGAAAAAACAAAAATACAAAAAGCACAAAACCTTGGTTATTTTTTTATATATATATTTTTTACCTTCATTTATTATTTATTATTATTATTATTATTATTTACCTATCTATTTTGGTCGATTTCTCTCTTTGGGTGTGATTATTGAAATTGTTGTCCCCAGTTATACTTATTTTTTCTCTTCCTCTCTTTTCTTTCATTATGTGCTATGCCATGTTTCTTATTTCAAGACCATGGCATGTTTTTTGTTTGTGTGCTTGTTTTTGTTGGTTTTTTGTTTGTTTTGTTTTTGTTTGTTTTTTTTGTGGTGCTTATCGATATAACTGGAGTCCTCACTGGATATTTGACACTTCTTTTGGTACTGGTGGAGTGTTTCACCTTCTCTTTCTCCTTCACCTCCCAAATCGATGATGAGAGCCACTAGAAGGATTCCGCCCATTTTTGGGGTATTAGACTCTTACCCCAATTTATTACTTTTCTCTTTTTCAGGCAACACCACGTAACTTGAAATAGCTAGTCTTGCCTCCAGTTAGAGGGGGAAATAAGGGAGGCCTCAAGACCAAACAGGTGCAAGACTACTAAGTAGTAGATTAGATACAGAGGGGACCACATATTCTAGCCGCCCTGGGGGTGAGGGAAGAAGAAATGGAAGGGAAGACAAAAACGGAGGGGTAGGGAGGACAATTCGGTGATGGGAATCCCCCCTGATTTTATGTAAATATGTACCTAAAATATTATTGTCAACAATATGTAAGCCACTATGATCAAAATAAAAATTATATAATAATAATAATAATAATAAAAAAAGAACACCCCCCTTGACCAGTGCAACATTCCCATCACCAATGTCCCCAATCTCCCTCCGTCCCCCCACTGCCTCGAGTACAGGCGGTGACGCACCTTTCCTTTGTGACACCCCTTGAGCTGTCATAATTCCAGGGCGTTTTCCCCTTGGATCGCGCCAGTACGAGAGTCAGAAATTGAGAAAGCTCTCTCGGTTTCAGACTCGCTTCTCCGGTTTTCGGACATTGTTTCCTCAAAATGGGCAATCTCGTTTGCCAATTTTGCCTGCTGCTGAGCCGCTGCTTTCGCCGCCAGCAGCGTCCTCCTCCCCAGATACGTCGTCGCCCTGCATTTCGACGACGACTTCCACAACCACCTCCACAACCAGTTCCACCACCACCCCCGGTCCAGCGTCGGAAGCCTGCACCTGCTACTTTCCTCATCACCCCCAGGAGGCCCAATCCCCTGCCGAAGTCCACCAGCTCCCCGCTGAGGCCTGTCCGTTGGTTTGAGGACTCTGCCAAGAAGGAGCCAGTCCTGTCGAGGATGTCAGAACACCAAAGTCCTGTCCGGATCCCCTCTCCTAAGCCACGTTTTTGGTCTACAGTGGCTCGCCTCGATGCCTTTAGTTCTAGCAAAGGAGGACAGGGCAGAAGATCTGCTTTTTGCCCTGTTTTCCCGAGCCAAAGGGGACCAGACACAGCAGTTCCTTCCGCTCCTAGCCGCTCCACCTCGGTTTACTTCCTCGCCTCGACTGGCCTCCCCAACTACAAGGGCACCCCCCAGTTTCACCCCAGGTACGGGAAGGTAATACCCTCAACGAACGTGGTACTCTCAGCACTCAGCAACTGCACAAGTTATGGACCTCTCCGGAAGCTTCGCTAGAACCTGGCTGGAGATTCAGCTTGCCTGGCCTACTGAGACCCACGAATGCTGAGAGCGGCCTGCACTGGTCTCCCAGATTCCTCAGTCATGTTATAAGGAATCATAATAAATGAGGATTGATTTAAAAAAATTTATTTTTGTGGGATTGGAGATAAAGGTCCAAGATTAAGCTGCTTGCCTTCACTCAATCTGACCTGGATTAATCTTAGCATGGACCTCTGAACACAGTGCTGGGAGCTAGCCCTGTACCCCTAGCACCAGTGGGGGTGGACCCAAAAGAAATTATTTTGATTAAGAAAAAAATCATTTCAAAAAAAAAAAAAAGAAAAAAACCATTTCATTTTTGCATTCAGCCAGTTCTATAGACTCAATTTTTTCTTGAAAGAGATGTAAACCAACCCATAAAAAAATTATGAGTATGGCCATGTTGCTGAAAGCTGGCAATCTTGGGAGAAAAGGTGGGCCAAGTTCCTGCCCTGTTGAAGCCACACCAGCTGCACCCATAGCTAACAATTGCTGCTTTGCCAATGGCCCTATTTCACCTCTCATATAGAGCTTTTTGTAGAGACACCATCTGACCAAAACTCCAGATATGCTGATATTTGGGCTGACATCACCAGGACTTTTTTGGAGTGAGTGCAGGAACCCTCTCCCACCTTTTCATATTTTCAGAGGGCCTGGCAGCCCGAAAAACAAGAGCTGCATATCAGCAATAGTGCTTGGAATTCCTGCTGCATGGTCATAAATGACAACTTCAATTTTTTAAATACTGTTATTCTCATAGAAATACTCCAATTTATATGTAAATGTGTTCTTGAAGTCACCTACTGTTAAAGAAAAAAAGAAATAACAATTATCAACTAGCAGCGAGACTTTAATAAAACTTCTGACAATGGGAAAAAGAAAAAAGGAAATTGAGGCTTATCAAGGTCCAGGCCTTTCTCTTTTGCTGTAAATATATTATAAATAAATTATATTTCTTCATATCATTAAAATAATCCCTTTAATAAATTGGATTTATTCCACCTATGAGAATTCTTATTTATGCATACAAATACATTATAAATTTTTAAGTCAGTGTTCATTCTGGTATTCTTCATCACATAGTTTATATTTACTTGAAACTATTAAGTGAGAACTTCACCTTTCCAATCACCTAGTTACCTGTTTTCAAAATGATTTAAATATAAAGTTTTTGACACCCAGTAGACATTACTTCATGGGGTAGACTCCTCTTACAGTGCTCATGACCATATTGCTTATTGAAAATTATGATTGTTTTAAGAACGCTTCATGCACAATCTAACCCTTTTCTCAACAAAGTTTACCCTCACCAACGATGATTTGCTTAGGAACTGGAAAACCTTTCCACCTTGCCCCTGATTTGCCAGCCTCATTCATACTTTTTAAGCACTCTGACCCATTCCACCTAGGTCAATTCTTTAACTGCAATCTATGAATTGATCTTCAATCTCTCTCTCTCTCTCTCTCTCTCTCTCTCTCTGAGGTTATATTACATATATATTATAATGCTTGCCTATGTTGTAGATAGTCCTGTTATATATAATTTTCTTTTCCCCTCCCCTGCTTACCACTTTACAATTCCTTTTCATTCTCTCACCCCTGATCTGTTATTTATTCCTATTTGCCCCTCTTTATCCTCAGTTTTTAACTCCTAGGAGCCAGAGCGTTCCTTCTGCCCTAACCAGCTGCAAGTGAGCTCCCAAGGCAAAAAGACAGTCTTTCAGCCTGACTTGCCTCCGCCTGGGAAGAAGCTACCACCACAGCTACTGCTGTTTCACTCTCTGGGGCCTTTTTCCTCACATCCTTCATTGTGGACTGTTGCTCGATACTGGATTCAGTTTTTGAGAGACGCTCAGCTTGAGGACATTGCCTGATTCCCCACTTCTGCAAACCATTTTTCAGACTCCATGAGACCACATCATAGGTCAAAACTGTACTCTGGATTTTATCCCTCCAGACTATTTCAAAAGTCTAAAAGATTTGTATATTTCTTTAGATGTATTTTCTTAATATGTATAATTTTGATTATGTATTTCCTTATGTAGATGTATTTTTCCATCCCTTTTTTGAATTTGTTTAGTAGAAAATTCTAATACATAATTTTCTCTTGGGTTCAGAGTTCAGGTTATAACCAGTTTATAGGAATTGTTTAGTTTGTTATTTGTACCCCCATACATACAAGTAGTATCATATGATATTGTTCCTTTTTTGCATAGGCCCATTAAAATAGTAAAATCTTACATATAGAAAGAGTTCCTATCTAGTACAGATAGGAACTCATAAATTTTACATTGCGGGTGGGCTTTCACCCTGAACATTTGTCATAGTGACTTGACTTATGCCTCAGTTAACTGGACATCTGCCATTCAACCCCGAACTTTGGATTCCATCTTTGGAATAGGCATGGTTTTCTGCACCAGCACCAAGAATCAAACGTCTACCAAGGGAGGCCCTAATGCCACCTGGCACTGATTTGTTTGAGAAGAAAAAAAAATGGATGGGGGCCAGGGGCCAAGTAAATCTTGGTGGAAAGAAAAAAAGGACAGAACTAAATACCCAATCTAAAGTCAATAATAGAATCATGAGATTCAAATTATAACGATCTAAACTTAAAATGGGCCTGATTACACTGGCAGGCCAGGGAGCGAAGGGTGGCGGTATAGGATGCATGCTGGGAACAACACTGGTGGTGAGAATGCCCGAATTCACAGTCACTATATGCCTGAAATCCAACTATGAAGGACTTTGTAAATCACAATGGTTTCAATACTATTTAATAAATAAATAAGTAAATATAGAATTTCATTCATCTTCAAGAAAAGTATTTTCTTGTCAATGATCTAAAAAATTAAGTGATTTCTATAGGAGTAACATAGTGCTTGTCAACAAAAAATATATTTTGTGTAAAAGAAACAGGATTATGGTTGTTTATACTTTGGCAATATATGAAACTTCAAACTCTATGAGCTAAAAATCTGTTCCTTTCAGAATATAAATCAACTGTCAAGAATCTGTGTACCAAATGATTATGTGCTGCATATTTTTCTCTTAATTCATGCACACCATGTATTGTATAACATTACCTCATATGCCGTAATCATTATGTGTCACATACAAGATACATAAAATACATCATGAATGTCCCACTAGATATCAAAGCTATCCAAGTCTAATTAACTTATTATACAGACTGTTTCTAGTTCTTGTCCCAGAACATACAAACATCAGAAGTCAGTCTAAATGTTTGACTATCCCCTTGTAATAAATCATAATATCTTCGTTTACTGTTCTTTGGGTATCTGTACATTTAATCTGGATTTCTTTCAAGTATATGTCTTGCCTTTTTAACATCACTTTGGAGCCCGAGAGAAATAATACAAATTGAGACTCCTTTTGATATTGGAGAAGATGACAAGTTGTTGTATTTTGGCCAGTCCATCTAAAACACAGTAGGTTTTCCCAAATTGAAAGATCCAGCTTGCTTTACTGCAGAGCAGAAGTCATAACTATTTAATTCAGGAGATCCTATAAGTATAAGATGGCACCCAACTAGCTATTAACCCAAAACAAAGGCTTTTCTCCATCATCTCTCTCCCTTAAATATCTCCTTTGATATGTAAAAGCCCACCTGGATAGGTACTTCTCTTTCTCTCTCTCTCTCTCTCTGTCTCTCCCTTTCTCCCTCCTGGTGAAGGGGGTATTGATTTAATAAAGAAATTAACAGTTTAGAGCTTGGCATACTCAGAGATAACTCAAGATGAGAAGGAAATTCTTTCCTGACTGACTGTCTTGGTTTATTAATTCTTAGCTGGTGCCCTTCTTTGGACCCATCCATATGGGGTAGAAGTGCAGTGCATGAAGTGATTTCACAACGTGCGATTTATTTTACAATTTGTGCTCGAACAGAGACCCAAAGACCCAAGAAGACCCTAATGATGATGAGTGATTTGACCCTCTCGTAGATAATCACCATGAAGACTTCCTTAAAGTGGACTGAGTGTGGGGCTGGGGAGGATAGCTCAGTGGTAGGGCCTTTGCCTTGTACACAGCTGACCCAGGATGGACCTTGGTTTGATCCCCGGCAACCCATATGGTCCCCCAAGCCAGGAGTGATTGATTTCTGAGCACATAGCCTGGGGTAACCCCTGAGCGTCACCGGGTGTGGCCCAAAACAAACAAACAAAAAATTTGATTGTGCAGTGCCCATCACCAAAATATCGGTAGATGGCTCCTTTCCTGAACGTGGCAGAGGCCCCTTCAGGTGAGATAGAAGCAGACAGTGAAGGAGAGAGAGCTGAAGGTGAAGGCTCATCACCTTTCTTCTGCCAAAGGTGCTTTTGTGCGAGTACGTTGGCCTCCAAACCTGCAGCAGCTTATTGAGGTCACTGATTGAGAAAAGCCAAAGAGAAAAACCTCATTTAAGGGGCAACAGCAAAGAGATGAGCGGGTCTCCCCACCCAAATTCTAGCTCAGGAACCAAATGCCTTCCTTTCCCAGAAGACCTCTGCAGCCTACTACAAAAGGAGAAGATGGAGGATCTAAGGACAGCTGAAGAAGCACAACTGAGAAGAAGCTAATTTCAGAACCTCCTACAACTTTCTCCTAGGCTAATCTTTCAATCCTATTTGTGTCTATCACTATATTGCTGGTTAAACTTTGTGTTCTAGTATAAATTTTAAAGCTACTGTTTTGTTCTATGCCCCACTGCAAAAAGAAAATTTTGTATTCAACTTTAGTGGCTTAATACTAGTTTGCACAGTTCTGGGGAAATGCATAATGTTGTTAGATTTTTAATGGTTTCCAACTCTCCTAGTGAATGTTTTCCAGTTGTTGTGATGTTAGTATATATAATTTAGCAACTTATTCTGAGAAAATGTACTAATGTCTTTGTTCACAGAGATTGATGGAAAAGAAACTTGGATACTATAGACTTTTATTACAGTGCTCATTATATGAATGTTACAGCAAACTTATTTTCAAGCTGTATATATAGCTGCAGAAATGTTCTTGTGATTTTGTTTAGGGAAGTTTATGGATGTTCTAGACTCATATTACAGTGCTTGGCATAAGAATGGCTAAGAATTTTCAAATTAAGTGTATCCGCTGAAAGGTCCTATTGTTCATGTTCAGAGAAGTCTTTGAAAAAAATTTGTGATATGTATAGGACAAAGACTTGAAAAAAGCTGATTGTTTAGAGAACGTTGTATTCACAATCTAACTTTTGACACTTTTATAGCCAACTTTTACTGTGCCTATTGAAAAATAACAACCACTTTTATAAGTCCTGATCTAGGGTTCCTGCCTCTGCCAGAGAACAATAGAACAAAACTTTTGTAGCTTTTCTCATTTCTTTTGAACAGGTAGTGAGGAAATATAAACTGACACCCAGCTATTAACCCAAAACAAAGATGTTCCCCCCAACTTCCTCTTTCCTTAAATCTCTTCTTTGTTGTGTAAATGCCCACCTGTATAGGTAATTTTGTCTCTATCTTGACCTTCCCCATCCTGGTGACTGGGTACTAGTTTAATAAAGAAAAAAGACAGTTTTGGCTAGGCATACTCAGAGACCGTGCAAGACGAGAAAAAAACTGACTCCATGATTCTTTCCTGACTGGCTCAGATTATTCATTCTTCGCTGCTGTCCTTTTTTTAGACCCATCCTCTTGGTGGTGGTGGGGAATCAATGTGAGGGGTAATCTCACAACTCATAGAATTTATTTATTTTGTACTATTAGTGACATGAATACCCACAGAAGAAACTGAGCCATTTTCATACAAATATTTTATTGTGAACCCTGACAGTGTTACTCTTGGGTTACTCTTGGGTTTGCACTGAGGAATCAATCATTCCTGGCAGGCTCGAGAGACATGGGATGCTGGATATCAAACTTGGGTTGGCTGCATGTAAGTCAAAACCTTACCTGCTTTACTATCTTTCTTGCCCCCTATGGAAATCTTATGGATATATTATGTTTATAGCTGTCTTGGATTTTGAGCTGCCACAGAGAAAGTTAATGCCTATAATCCAGAGTACCAGAAGGGAAGTGCACAGTGCAGTGTGACCTTCTTATCTTTCAGTGCAGACAAAAGTGATGCAAGGTTTGGCCTAGAACTTAGTGCATATCATTGCCTCACCAAAAGTACATGTCGTAGACATATTTCTCTGCTTCACCTTTTTCTCCTTCTTTTGATATCTGTCAGTAATCTTCACTTTTCCCATGTGTATTAAGGTCTGGGACCATGCCAGAGAAAGGGCACACTGGGCTGGTGGGAGCACTCTGTGTCTAAATGACATAATTACATGCACCTAGCTTGTCTAGAATAAATAAATAGTAAGGAATCTTTAGAGATAAACTTCACACATTAAAAAAAAAAGAGGAGAAACGTAATAAAGTATCTCATACTCTTTAGACGCTTACTCTTATCCTTATTTTAGACAAACAACAAAAAAAGGCTTCCCAAGAAATGGAGTCTAAATAAGAAAGTTTCTCAGTTTTCTGTCTCCAACAAGGACCCAGTGGCTCTTTTTGGGATCACAACACTGTGGCCTAGAGTTGCTGGCTGGCTCCATATTCATCCTCATCAGGCCTGTTAGAAAGATCCTCAATCTCAGGGTGGAGGAAGCTCAGAGCCTTCCCAGAAGACTAGAAAGAAAAGGAAAACTAGAAAACCTTGCCAGCTTGGATCATAATTTCAGCAATTTTATGACAAATTCTTGTAATGTTTACTCATTTTTCTCAGAAAAGGGTATATCTTTGTCTCCCAGGGTTTTGCAAGTAAAAGCATACACACATTTTTTGTAGCAACTATCATTGAATGATATTCTCCTCTTACTTTTCATCATGCAATTAGAATTTATGGAACTGTGACATATAAAATATTTCCACCCTCCTGACCCCACCTGTAATTTTTTTTTTTTTTTGGTTTTTGGGCCACACCCGGCAGTGCTCAGGCATTACTCCTGGCTGTCTGCTCAAAAATAGCTCCTGGCAGGCACGGGGGGGGGGGGGGGCATATGGGACACTGGGATTCGAACCAACCACCTTTGGTCCTGGATCGACTGCTTGCAAGGCAAATGCCGCTGTGCTATCTCTCCGGGCCCCCCACCTGTAATTTTGAGTTTATATTGATAAAGGAAATGGATGAATAATGTTTATGAGCTCTATTTAACTTGAGCTTATTCTAATTCAACCCATTATTTTTCTAGAAATGTACCCTGGGCTCCATAAACACCAGTTACCTTTCTTGGTGCTCTCTCCAACATTATCTTCTCTCTTTGAACTAATATGAGATGACTTATTCCTTCTATTAAATGCTATAGAATTGCTGTGGAATACTGCTTTGAAAATAGTGCATAAATAAATTTTCCTAGAATGGAAAACATTTAATTATGGTTGTAACTGTCATGTTGAGGACAGATGAATTCCACAAAATTATTTTCCTACTCTCTAGAATAATGCTTACCTTATCTAACATATTTGTAGCAAATTATATATATATAATGGAAAGGGAAATTAAACATCAAGAATTTCACCATTCCTATAAATTTTATGTGTTTTGTTTTGTCTTTTCTACATGTATACAAAATATTATATTTTATTAGTATGTAGTTTATAAAATACAATAATGTTAAATATATAATAAATAGTTGCAGCATGCGCCATATTATATATAATGTTTACCACTCTAGAGTCATGAAATGCCTGTAAGTCATATTTTGGCTTGTTTTCTCTAAAAATATTTTTGTAATATTACATGCATTTTCTCAAATGATTAATGACATGATCTTAATTGCTAGAGATAGGTCATATAATATAATGTATCCATATGAATATATTATGATATATTTAACAGTCAACCTTTTGTTAATCAACATTATGTCAATGTTTGAAGTAATGCTTATGTTGCCATCTTTAAGTAAAAGCGTACTAATAAGTCTGATGGTTTCCTTACAGACGATTTCTGGAATTTAAATTCCTATGTTAAGTTGTATTGGCATTGAACAACTTTTTCAGGTTGCCTCCCTAGTTTTGCTGAAGACCACCCGGGCTACATTCTGGTGCTATGAAGACTACATGTCACTGATGACTGAATCTGGGGCTCTGTGCATTCCAAGCATGTACTCTAGTCTTTGGAGATATACTTCTGGCCCTCAAGACATGTTTCTTATGCAGTATTATAAATCAGAATATATTAATAAAGAATTTTAGGGCCCGGAGAGATAGCACAGCGGCGTTTGCCTTGCAAACAGCCGATCCAGGACCAAAGGTGGTTGGTTCAAATCCTGGTGTCCCATATGGTCCCCCGTGCCTGCCAGGAGCTATTTCTGAGCAGACAGCCAGGAGTAACCCCTGAGCACTGCCGGGTGTGGCCCAAAAACCAAAAAAAAAAAAAAAAAAAAAGAATTTTAAAAAGAGGCCTTAGCATAGAGTGGCAAATGAGAAAGTTAAATTTTTGTACCTAGCCACCACAATGCCTTGGGACTAACCTCCTTCCAGGAGCATTTTGAAGCAGATGCCAGGTTTCTACTTAGATTGGCCTGAAACTCATCCTTAACTTTTTGTTCCTAGTCCCACATAGCCAGTTCACTGTCATGTCCTACTGGCTTTATCTTCAGACTCTCTTGGACTATGTCCATTGCTCTTCATCTCCACCAGTATCATTGTGGACCAGGCTGCTATCATCTCTTGCCTAGACCACTTCATGCATTTTCTAATTGATTTCTCTTCTTTTCCTCTTTCTTAATTCAGGGAAAGTTCTAAGACTTCTAATAACTCTTTTAAGACTATTTACTATGAAAGTTTATAGTAATTTTTCCATTTCTAAGTCTTTAAATTGAGCATACAATTCTTGAAAGTTTATCAGAGATCATTCTAGGTGTAACCCTACTATTATTTAGATGAAAGAGGAGAATAGGATGGGTGTATATGAAGGTATTTGACTATGCTTTGGGGTATAATTTTGGTAATGTTGTAAAGCAACATCAAATAGCATTTCATGTCCTCATCATCTCTTTTGTCAATCTTTCTCTCTGAGATCACACACTCCTTATTAAGTGCTCAATTGCTAGAGTTTGGCTTACTCTGTGCTTGCTAGAGATCCTTTTTTCTGCCTGCTCTCTTGGCACTAATTTGATTACTAGCTCATTCTTTTTTCCTTTTGTTTTGTTTTTGTTTTTTTTGGGTCACACCCGTCAGCGCTCAGGGGTTACTCCTGGCTTTATGCTCAGAAATCGCCCCTGGCAAGCATGGGGAACCATATGGGATACCGGAATTTGAACCACCGTCCTTTCTTTATATTACACTCAAATCTCTATGTATTTATTCAGCCTTGAGAAACTAAATCATTTTGATTTGCTTTCTCCCTCCAACTTCTCAGCTCAGGGTAATTGTCCAATAACATTTGTAACATTTTTTCCTATTTCTCATGTGTTTTTATTTCTCCCTCATTTTCTCATTTCTCTCTGGAGAGTGTTTACAAGTGTCTGGTAAGCTTCTGCATTCTCTGACCTACTTGCCTCTATCTCTGTGTCTCTCTATCTCCATGCCTCTGTCCCTCTCTTTATCTGTCTCTGGTCTCTGGGTCACCCAGGCAATTTTTAAGAGATTACTTCTTTCTTTGTGCTCAGAGATCACTCCTGGAAGAGCTCAGGGGTCTATATGTGGAGCTGAGAATTAAACTGGGGGTCAGTTACATATAAGGGAAGTGTACCATTTTTCTGGTCTTTTTTTTTTTAAATTTTTTAGTAGGTTAGCATATTCATTTTTCAATTTTAAATTTCATGACTGGCTCCAGAGGCTAGTGAGTCTAAACATTGGTAGATACATTTTTATAAAAAAAAACAGGCATTTTTAATTAACACATTCACATTGGTGCTGCAATGTTTCTCGCCATCTGGTGGTTTCATTAACAGCATTTTGCTTTGTTGGACAGCACCACACTGAAGTGTAATGTAAAAATGTTGGCAACAATAGTCATTTCTGTTGGTACAGTCTGTCAGATGGGACATCCAAGTGTGAGTCAACAATGATATATGCCAGGGTTACTGTGTTAAGTTTGACCTTTTGTTTCATCAATAAATTTATTTTGAAATATAGAAGATTATAAAAAAAATAAGCCTAGAATCCTGGGGAACTAAGAGAGAAGGCAAATCAAGGCAGGGCAGGGATTTAGCAATGACAACATGCTAACCTAATACAGAATGGATGAGAGAGAGAAGAGCTTGCTTTAAGAACAAGCCAAGCACAACTGTATTGTGAGAAGACTGTGTGCTTCTCTTTGACATCAAGCAAAATTGGTGGCAGCCAGGCAATATTGTCCTCTGAGATTGCCTCTCAGACGACAGGCTGCCTTTCTGTGGTTTCCTGTCTCATTTATAGCTATGCTTGATACTAATTTGAATTTGGTTCCATCTATGTCAGAATATTTAGGGTGGGACCACGTTTCTATGATTTATACCAGGTTCCACCCTCTCCCATGAATGGTCTTGGCATTAAGCAACAAGTGTCTTTATTTCACAGCTGGGAAAAACTGGTTCATAGAAAAGTCATTTATCCAATATCAAAAATCCAGGGGAATGGCAGAGAAGTTTATAGCATTCCATCTGCAAAAATTTATTGACTTTAACAATTGTACTTTTGAAATCAGGTATTCATAAAAGTTTGTATTTCTTTTTACTTTAAATTAGGATAAAGTTTTGTGAGATCCTTAGAAGTTATCTTCCATTTGTCCAGTCTCCTGTCTCAATAGTCTTTTCTTCCTTCCCTCTTATCCCATTTCTGCCTGTTCATGATGTTTCAGCAAAGGATTCTTTCTCAGCAATGAGCTGAATGTACACTTTCACCCAAGAAAGATGTTTATTAATGTTGAATATATTACTTCTACCTAAGAATTATAAATAAATGAATCCTCAAAAGCTGGCATAGAGTGTTGGAGAACCAAGATCCAGAGTGGGAAACGAATCTGGAACAGGTTTCTTCTCTTGACTTTGCAGTTCATTGTCTAAGTTCATCTTGTTTGAAGGGACCAGATTATGACTAGCAGGATATACCAAATTATATAGCTAACTTACTTTTTTATTTTTATTTTAAATTTATTTTTACAGTGACTTTAAGGTACACTGCAAGAATGAGAACAATTTTCTATATAGCCCCCAACTACCTCCTGCAAATCAATCTGGGGCCAGGGTATGTGGATCTCTGGCCAGATTAGGACAATGATGAACCTACTTTAATATAGCTTAATCATTTGAAATCAATAGTTGATATAAGAGTACTTTCTTGGCAGGGTAAATTCAGTAAGTTTGGACATACGTAGAGTAGCATGCTCTATTATTACAGTATGACACAGAAGAGTTTCCCTGTTTGATGAACTCACTGTTCTCTGCCTATTTTCATTTCCTGTCTTCCAAAAACCTCAACAACCACCCACTAATCTTTTCATGTTATCAATACTTTACTTTTTGAAATGTCAGAGTTAAAATCATACTGTATGCTGCCTTTTATGGTTGGCTTCTTTGGATTGGTTGAAAGACGTGTTTTTTATGGCTAGATAAGCCATGAAATAGCACTTTCAGGGTGGAATACTATTCCTTTTTAGATGTATCAACATTTATTTAAACCTTCACCTACTGAAGAACATTTGGCTCCTTCCAAGTCTTGACAATGATTAATAAAGATGATGTAAACACCCACCCACAAAAGTTAAATGTTTTTAGGTGGACGGTGATTGCTGGGTTGTATGGTAGAAGTATAGGCTGTTAATTGTACTCCAAAATGACTGTTCCATTTTGCATACCTTACCAACAATAAAATGTGATGTCTTGTTTTCATTCTTTCAGCATGTGCTATTTGACAAAACTTTGGATTTGGACTGTTAGTTTACACTCTGCTTTTGCTCAGAGCAAAGGTGTTCCCCAACTTCTTTCTTTTCAACAAGTCCTTTGACTTATACCAGTAAAAGTTCACCTGGATCTCAATTGACCCTCTCCTGCTGTTTGAATTAGTACTGGTAGAATAAAGAGAGTTTTGGTATTGCATTGGCGGGTAGAGTGGGACCACTAAGTGAAAAGTCAATCCGACTTCATGATTCTCTCCTGACTGGTTTGGTTTATTAACTCTTTGAGGCCACCCTGCTTCAGACACATTCACCTGAGGTTGGAAATACAGTGTGTGGGGTGATTTCACATGGGCTATACAATAGATGGATATTGTTATTTTGTTTTGTTTTAACTTATGTATTTAGCATATATCTTCTTTGGTTTGATGCCTGTTGGAACTTTAATTTTTTTTGTGAACTCTCTCTCTGCATTCTCAGGAGGTATTCTTAGTTCAATACTCAGGGATCACTCCTGGTGGGATTCAGGGACCATCCATGGTTCTAGCTATCAAACCAAGATTGGCTGTATGCAAAGCTAGTGCCTAATTTGCTGTAATATCTCTTGAGTCCCAAGGTTTCTCTTTTATTACTAGTTTATGAAAATATTTTTCTTAGAGTTGAGTTTTTTATTATAAATAATAATTTTTATTTTGACCAAAGTGGATTACATATCTTTCACAGTAATATTTTAGGTACATATTGACATTTAATCAGGGGAATTCCCACCACCAAAGTTGTCCTCCCTCCACCCGTGTTCCCAGCATGCATCTCATATTCCTCTCCCTAAACCCCCGGGCTGCTAGTATAAGTGGTCCCCTCTGTGTCTAACTTGTTGTAGATTGGGCATCGGTTCTTTTGTCATTGGCTTTGGATTTGGTGTTTAAGTCCAATCATTTTTTTTTTCTTTTTGGTTTTTGGGCCACACCCGGCGGTGCTCAGGGGTTATTCCTGGCTGTCTGCTCAGAAATAGCTCCTGGCAGGCACGGGGGACCATATGGGACACCGGGATTTGAACCAACCACCTTTGGTCCTGGATCGGCTGCTTGCAAGGCAAACGCCACTGTGCTATCTCTCCGGGCCCAGTCCAATCATTTTTTACTACTACTTAGTGATCATACAACTGTTTGGTCTTGGTACCCTCCATTACTCCCCGCCCCCCCCCCAATTTGAGCTCTTCTATCTCTCTTGAGATGGTCAAGTGGATATTTTCCTTTAATTTATTAGCAATGTAAATAAATACTACATCCACCCTTGCATTTCTTGAACTCTTATTAACAATGCATTTTTCTTTTATATATTGCTTGATTTGATTTTAAAATGTTTTAACTTTAAATAAAAAACAAATAAACTTTGTTTATTTTAGTGAACTATAATAGTTTTTTTATTTAAATAAAACTTAGACACAGGAGAGAGAAAGAGAGGAAGCACGTGATCAAGAGAGAACTTGAATTTCTAAAACTTCTCTAGAGTGGAAATAAAACAAGCAAAAGTATAGGACAAATAAGCAAGATATGTGTTTAAGGAAGAACATGACGAGCAAGCCTGCAAAAATTTTTGTTGAATACTATTTCCTCCTAATTCCAAGAGATATTGTTATGAATTTTCTCTTACAATACTTATAATATTTTTATTTAGATTTGTTTTGGGAGGACTAGTGGAATAAAAATTCTCTTCTATTTTCAGAGTAATCATTTCAGAAGAAGACTCTTTCTTTTTTTTTTTTTTTTTTTTTTTTTTTTTTGGTTTTTGGGCCACACCCGTTTGAAGCTCAGGGGTTACTCCTGGCTATGCGCTCAGAAATCACCCCTGGCTTGGGGGGACCATATGGGACACCGGGGGATCGAACCGCGGTCCATCCACTTGCAAGGCAGACACCTAACCTGTAGCGCCACCTTCCCGGCCCCAGAAGAAGACTCTTTCTACAAATATTTAGTAAATGATATATCAGAGAAATTAATTGTACTTGGTGTTTTCCTTATGGAAATATTTAAAATCATGAATTGAAGTCTTTTCTATTTTTAATCTCTTCCTATCAGTTTGGTAGTTTCTGCTTCTCGGGAAATTTTTCCATTTCACTTAAGTTGCCAAATTTGCTGGCAACTTAATTACAAATTTTATTTGAAATCTTTCCTTAGTCTTTTAGTGCCTGTAGTATATTTAATGAAGTCTGCTCTTTTATTCCAAATATTGGTAATTTATATCTTCTTTTTCATCTGGGAGAATGTTGACATTTTGGAAATGTTAAAAATGTTGACCACACCCTAGATGGGTCACCTTGGGTTAGGTAGGTCCTTCAGTCATGGGCAATGTTGGCAGTTTCCAGAAACTGTAGTGTGGGTGTATCAGTTCAAAAGAGGAGATCTTGGCAGAAAACCATATTGTCCACGTTGAAGAGCCAACACATTTTGAGTGAGATAAAGTTTGGGCAAAAGAGGGTGCTAAATGGCAAGGGAGTTGCAGGCACAAAAGAAAATTTGGCCTGGTGAGGGCCATGTAGCCAAGAAGCAAATGTGAAAGGAGCCTTGATACTAGGACATCAAGTTGAGTAGTAATCCTGGAAGTACTTAACAAATTATCCAAATTTCATGTTCTGGTGCTCTCAGACTGATGGGCACCTAGAAATAGATATCCATGCCTCACTTCCTTTCCTTTGCTGTTCTCATAACTGAGGTTTCACTCAGTGCTGACCATATATGTGGTGTGGTGTCACTGGGGGGGGGGTTGTATACTTTATTTGTAGTGCCGGCATACATGCTTGCTGGGGGTCACGCCCCTTGGTGTTAGTGGTATGCATTTTGTGGTCTTAGGTATCACCAGGGGGCTCTGTAGCACTCACACATGTACTCACTGGGAGGTCACACTCCTGGCCTCAGTGCTGTACACATCTTTAGCTGTACTCCTTTGCAGGTGCCATGCACTTTTACTTGCTGTGTGCTGGAGGTCATGCCACTTTGTGGCACTGGAGATTCTAAACAGCAGAGCTACTGGAACATGGAAGTGTGATGTTGGAAATCAAACTTATGGCCTAATGCTTGCTTTGCCACTGAGCCATCCCCTAGTCTTGGATATTCATGTTTAGTAAGTATATAATGAAAATCTTTAAAATATGTCTCAGGGGAAAAATTAATGCAAATTAATGCAACCAGGAGGCTATGTAAGCAAACCAGAGGTTTTTTGATGTTAAATGGTCACAAAATTAAAATGTTAAGGACAAACTATCACAAAAGCTAGCCAGGCTTTAAGCCGTGCCTGATCTAATTATTTCCTTTCTTGCTTTTACATTTTTTTCTTATGGAGTCTGTCCCTTGTTTACCTTTGACATGAGCTCCTAATGACATCTGATTTGCTGGTGCCCAATAAAAATGAATAAGTAAGTGCTCAAGCTTTGAAGACTTTGAAGCATTTATTGAGTTTGGGCAGTGCTAGGAATCAAACCCAGGACATCCTATATGCAAGGTAAGTCCTCTACCTAAATTTTTCATATGTGACAGCTTATTTTTGATGCCTTTGGTACTGAACTGCTTGAAGTTACTGACCTGGTGTATCAAGGGAAATAATTTAAACTTACAACTAGCAACAAAAAGATACTGCTAGTTTCTTTTTTTTTTTTTTTGAGCGGAAGTCACATCCAGCAATGCTCAGTGATTACTCCTGGTTCATATGCTTAAAATCATTGCTGGCAGTGCTCAGGGGGCCATATGGGATGTTTGAGATTGAACCCAGGTGAGGCACAGGCAAATCAAGTGCCCTATCTGCTGAACTATCTCTCTGGTTCCAAGTTTTTAAAGGGAGTAATTCTATTGTATTTCCAGAAGTCAGATTCCGAGCTGCCCATTTCACCCTGAAAACATGAATTTGTTACCATGTACTGTTGCTAAGTTTTTTTTTTTTTGTTTGTTTGTTTTTTTGGTTTTTGGGCCCCACCCATTTGACGCTCAGGGGTTACTCCTGGCTATGCGCTCAGAAATTGTCCCTGACTTGGGGGACCATATGGGACGCCTGGGGATCGAACCGTGGTCGTGATCTTTCCTTGGCTAGCGCTTGCAAGGCAGACACCTTATCTCTAGCGCCACCTTCCCGGCCCCATACTGTTGATAAGTTTTAAATAAAGAATGTTTTTGTTGGGCCCAGAGAGATAGTACAGCGGCGTTTGCCTTGCAAGCAGCTGATCCAGGACCAAAGGTGGTTGGTTTGAATCCCGGTGTCCCATATGGTCCCCTGTGCCTGCCAGGAGCTATTTCTGAGCAGACAGCCAGGAGTAACCCCTGAGCACCGCCGGGTGTGGCCCAAAAACCAAAAAAAAAAAAAAAAAATGATTGGACTTAAACACCAAATCCAAAGCCAATGACAAAAGAACCGATGCCCAATCTACAACAAGTTAGACACAGAGGGGACCACTTATACTAGCAAAAACCAAAAAAAAAAAAAAAAAGAATGCTTTTGTTATTTTTTTTCAGTGTTGCCTATAATTGTAATTTTAAATATATGATTTGATTATAAACATTATTGCAGTTGGGTTTAAGTCATATAAAGAATGCCCCACATCACCAGTGCCATTCCCATCACCAATGCCCCATATCTCTCACCTCCCTACTCTCCCCACACCCTGCTTGTATTTGAGATAGGCTTTCTACTTCCCTCATTCATTCACATTGTTGTTAGTTGTCAGTGTATTTCTAAAATTACACTCACCATGCTTTATGGTGAACTTCATATCGTGAGCTTCCAGCCCTCATCTCTATTATCTCTGAGAATTATTACAAAAATGTCTTTTATTTTTCTTAAAACCCATAGATGCGGGAGACTATTCTGTGTCTATCTCTCTCCCTTCTTCTGACTTATTTCACTCAGCATAATAGTTTCCATGTCCCTCCATGTATAGGAAAATTTCATGACTTCATCTCTCCTGATGACTGCATAATATTCCATTGTGTATATGTACTTTTGTTATTTTATTCCTTACAAAATTGAAAAGATTGTGACTGGAGCCATAGTGCAGCTGTTGGGGTGCTTTGCCTTGCACATGGCCAACTGAGGTTTGATTCCTGGCACTGCATAAGGGCTTCTGAACTTGCCAGGAGTGATCCCTGAGAACAGAGGTAGGACTACACCTTGAGCACCACAAGGTGTGGTTTTGCCCCTCAAACAACAAAACATTGTGAAACTATATTTAATAGATGCCATTTGAGTATCCATTTGCAATTTTAATATTTATCATCTACAAATCATCCAGAAGTGAATGTGACTCATGAATGAATTTTCTTTTGGGGGGGTTAGAAGGAGTTTATGAGTCAGTTTTGATGATGTTCAGGGTCTACTCCTTGCTCTTTGCTCATGGGCAATGCTCAAGGAATCATACAGAATGCTTTGAACTGGGTTTGGCCACATGCAGGGCAAGGGCCTTACATTCTGTAGTGTCTCTTTGATCCCATTAATGCAGTTTCTTTCTTTCTTTTTTTTTCCAAGGGGGAGTGCGCACGCAGTCCTCCACTACCATAAATTACGCAGTCAAGTTTCCCACATTTGGGAAAATCGCAGGGGTCAGCACGCCCGGAGGGCAATGGGGAAGCCTCACCCTGGGGAAACTACCTTCTTGATCATGGAATCTCCCCTGCCAGGTAAGTGTAATAATGCAGTTTCTTAATCCTCCAAATCCTGACCACCATTCTAAATGGAGGCATATTGGTTTGATTATTTTTCTAAGTATCTATTTCTAGTAGTTAAAAGGTGTGCCTACCATTTCTTGCCATCAAAATCTGAACACAAGATTATATCTGATATTAAAAAAACATTTTCTGGTTAACAAGGAGGTTTATCCCTCCCAGGTTAATTTTCAGGTTTATTGGAAATCAAAACTAAATTCTAGAAAAATGCAACCTCAGTTCACTGGTGAATATAATTTTTTACAGATGTTCACAAATCCAAACCCCCAGGAGCTCCAAACACAGCACGAATCACCACATAAATGTATTTTACCGCATACCTGTCACACCCTCTTGTGTTTTTTTTTTTTTCCCAGTAATGCCGGCACATTTAGAAAAGATTCACAGTAAGTCAGAGGCAGAACAAATAGCAGATGATCTCATTCATTTATGGCATAGAGGGAACCCTAATAAGACAATATCTAGAAGACAAACTCTTGGCCTTTGAGTACAAAACATATGATCGAACAATGAAATGGAGGAAAGAGGAGTAAATTATGGGATACATGATGAGTGTAGTAGAAAGTTTTGAGCACTTTAATGGTGGTAAAGTAGTAACTTTGTTAATTAAAATTATATAAGTTTGGTCCAGAGCGATAGCACAGCGTTAGGGTGTTTGCCTTGCAATCCTGGATGAACCTGGGTTTGATCCTCAGCATCTCATATAGTCCCCGAGCTTAGCCAGAGCGATTTCTGAGTGCAGAGCCCGGAGTAACCTCTGAGCACTGCTGGGTGTGGCCCCAAAATAAAAAAACATAAAACAAAAAAAGAAAAACCTGAATCACAAAGATATGTAAGCTAAGATGTTTGCAACCATTTTATCTAAGTGACAAAAAAAAATTAAGATCCACACAATTAAGATCACACAATGATCACACCCTCCATTTCATCCCTCACACAAATTTTGGCATAAAATCTGTGTGCTTTTATGATACTGTGCAATACACAAGTATCAAACTTACTTTCCCTCCCACATTTTTCCTCACCTTCATTCCCTAATTCTATTAGTCTTCCTACCAATCAGTTCCAAATATCAGCATCATCAACTTCCCTCCCTCCCTCCTTTTTTCTCCCTCTTCCTCCCTCCCTCTTCCTCTCTCCCTCTTTCTTCCTCTTCTTCCCTCCCTCCTTCCTTCCTTCCTTCCTTCCTTCCTTCCTTCCTTCCTTCCTTCCTTCCTTCCTTCCTTCCTTCCTTCCTTCCTTCCTTCCTTCCTTCCTTCCTTCCTTCCTTCCTTCCTTTTCTTTTCTCTTCATGATTCACAAAGCTATTCATGACCAAGTTTTAGGCATACAATGTTCCAAACATCAATCCCCTCACCAGTGTCCACTTGTCTCTACCATTGTCCCAGTTCTCCCCTACACCCCTTTTGGGGACTGTGGCTTACATCGCTCTTATAGATAGAGTTTCATGAATACCATTTTACCCCCTTCCGGAAGCCTCCTACAGTGACCACTTCCTCCACCATTGTCCCTGTGCTCCCCTTCCCTTTCCTTTCCTCATTCACAGTGGCAAGTTTCCTACTCCGAAGACCAGTTCTCTTGTTCTTTATTTCTATTACCTTTGAGCATTTTCATTCCCACCTGGTAATTATTTATGTTCCTGAATTGATAGTGACCAGCTCTAGTCAGGGCACCCTGGTGAGGGGAGAGAAAAATACAGACTCCTAACTATGTCAGACTTGCTGAATTAAGATGAGTATCAACCACAGGAATCTGAAGTTTAACAAGCTCCAAGTTCATTCGGAAGCAAGTCCCCCCATGGCATTACTTTCCAAAGAAATCGAACCTCTTATGTTCTAAAAGAGAAGTTGAGGCTTCTGATAGTACAATGTCCTTCTGAAATATCAGCCTATTCATAGGAAAACTCCAAATCTCACCTTCTCAATCCATGCTCCTTCCGTCCCTATTTATATTGCTGTTTTTCCAGCTACAAACCTCGTTTTCTAAACCTCCCAGTCTTTCCCTCCCCCCCTCCTTCTTTCTTCTGGACAGTTCCCAGGGATTTATATCGTGGAAAGATATCTGGTATGATGTCATTAATATCATTGCTAGCAGAATCAAGCAAAAATGGAGAAAGTTCAAGCTCATGCATGTTCTGTTCTATAAATGACTTGATTTCCAGATGGGTCTTGCAGGGGGCACATTTTAAACCTGAGTCTATCAGAAATACAAATGCCTGGAGGCATTTGGATTTCCAGCTACAAACAAGAAAGAAAAAAAATTTTTTCTTTCTTGTAAATGCAAGAAACACAAATCAAGGCCTTCTAGCAAACCCATTGTCCACATAGGCGAGTAGATGCTTGGTCAGCCAAGCCATTAAGAGAGAATGTAGGGGAAAGAACAGGTTTAGGGAGTTTGTTGAAATGTTAGCTATATATTTATTTTAAGAACAAATGACTTCAAAATAGAGCAGTTTCAATCACCATCCATTTATCATTTTCCAGTTTGTGTGGGTCATTAGTTGGCCGCTGGTTAGCCTGGTGCCTGGGGCTCTGCGTCTCTCACAGCTGGAATCAAGGTGTTGGTTGGGCTTGCAGTGTCAGCAAAAGATTTCCATTACTCTGTGGTTCTTTTTTTTTTTTTTAAACTTTATTGATTGATTGGTTTCTGGGCCACACCCGGCAACACTCAGGAGTTACTCCTGGCTCTGCACTCAGAAATCGCTCCTGGCAGGCATGGGGGACTATATGGGATGCCGGGAATTGAACTGGATCCTTCCTGGGTTGGCTGCATGCAAGACAAATGCCCCACTGCTGTGCTATCTCTCCGGCCTTATACTCAGTGATTCTTAACTGGGTTTAGTTCATCGGTGACTCTTGGACCGAGAGCCTTCGAACCACACAAGTTTTAGGCCTAGGCGTCCCTCACTTTCTTGCTCTGGGATATCTCCATACAGAAGTGGACCACGTAGCAGATGGTTTCCGGCTGAAACCATGTTTGTTTGCAGCACAAGCAAGCAGAAGAGCAAGACCACTTTTCTATGGGCCTAGGAAATAGTCATTAACAATATTGTGCAGGCCAGAACCTCAGTCAATTGACACAAAACACACACAATACAAAAATGAAAAAAAAAAAAAAAAAAAGCAGGTAAGATGGAGTTCAGAGTCTCATTAATTTGGAAGTGACATTCGAGTGTCTTTGCCACCCTGTTTCTTCTAGAAACGAGTCCTGGCTGTAACCTACGCTCCAGTCAGGAGGATTATTAGCTAAAGACTTGGGTACCAGAGAGGAAAAGAATCTTCCAGAGCGATCTAGGAGGCTTCTAGCCACACCCCTGGAAAGATGAGGTGTTGATACTACGTAGGAACTTGGATGCCTGTATTAGAAGCACCACGGAGAGATTTGGATTGGAGTTAAAGATCAGGGAGTTAGCATTTTATAAGCAGGAGGTAAAATCATAGGAATAAAGTCCACCAGTCAGAACATTTTTTGAGAGGATCCACTAATTTCTGCTATCCACTAGTTATTAGCCTCTTAGAGAAAAATACAGATTAAAAATAAAAACAAACAAAATCAGATTCAGAGAAAGATAAATGCCACTAACCAAAGGGACTTGTTTGCTTCAGACTTGTCTTGTTCCTGAAGCTTTGGGTTAGAGTATGTGGAATTTCCTGTTTGAATCCGAATGTTACAAAGATCTAAAGAAAAAATCTTTATTTTTTTTAAAGAAATTTGTCAATTAGGTGGCAAACCAAATCTCTCCTGTTGAAGAAAAATGAACTCTAGTCTGTCGTCCATGAATTTTAACCTGCATCTCTGATAAGTCTCAATGTTTCCAACATGTTTAGGTGATAAATATTATAAATATTCATATAATATGATTAATCATTGTCATTTAAAGGCCTCCTCCCATAGGCCACAAGATCCCCCTCCCCTTCATAAGTACCCAACCCAGGGTGTGTCAGAGAAAACTTGAAGAGCTGGAATTGTGTCACAGTGAAAGATGGGAAACACCTCATATGTCTCTTTTGGCCTATGATCTTTCCTCCCTCTGTGCCTTGCCTCATGCTCATCGTTTCTTCCTGGAATGTTCTCCCTGGATTATTATCTGCAGCCAAGTCCTACCCTCCCTACATGGCTGGGCTGAAATCACATCTCTTCAATTTTTTTTGTTTGTTTTTTTGGGTCACACCCAGCAGAGCTCAGGGGTTACTCCTGGCTCTACACTCAGAAATCACTCCTGGCAGGCACGGGGGACCATATGGGATGCCAGGATTCGAACCATTGTCCTGCATCTAAGCCAAATGCCCTACTGCTATGCTATCTCTCCTGCCCCAATCATCTCTTCAATTAAGTCTTCCTTTCTGGATCAGCTCATTTTATCCACTTCTTTTCTCTCTGGACAGCTAACAGGGTGTGACCCTAGTTAGTCTCCTTTGGGAGACTAACCATCCCCCCAGTCATTTTTCAGCGTTTATCTTGTTCTTTTAGAGGATTAGCAAACCCAGCTAATGGGGCAAATCTAACCATTGCATATACTTATAGAACCCAAATGGCTATATGGAGATCAAGAATGAAGACTGGATTTTTTTTTTTAATTTTTGAGAAAATTTGAAGAAGAATTTTAAAATGATAAGAATTTAATGCCAGCAATTATGTTTTATTCTTGTCATAATGCTTCTGGACATTTCATTTCTTTTGCCTCCTAAATATTTACAGTCACTTTATGAAATACCAACACATCTTTAGTGAGTGCATTTATGAAAAGTTGCAGACCCCTTCTTCATGCACTTGTTTCTGCTACCTGAGCAAAGGTGTCATTCTCTGAGCACAGGACTGAGTATATACTCTGTGGTGGCTTCTGCAATGTTTCTAGAATCTGGAACAAAGTCAGCTTTTGGTAAATTGAGTTATATGGAGCTGAGAGAGAATGTGTTTTTAATTTGTGATGGACACAATGTTATGTCCTTTCCTGCTGTCCAGGCCTTTTCTTTATTCCCTTCTGCTGTTGGGCTGGTATCTGTTATGTCTGGTAGAAAAAATGACAGGGAATATCAGGGTGGGTCAGAGAACTCATGGAAAACACAGCTGAAATAAAGCTTGGGAACAAGAGCCTTTGTTTTGGGTGGAGAGGAGCTGCTGCTTTGGGGGACTGAGGTAATAAAAGTTATTGCAATAACATAATTCAGCAATTGCACATGCTTTCTGCCAGAAGTACAATGAAGCAAACCTCACCCATGGATTCCATCTCTAAAAATGCAGGTTAAACATGGAAATGCTGAAAAAAATTTCTCTTTAAATAGTAGAATACAAAATATTCCAGACATATCCTGATTACCAGGGATTCTAACACTTATTTTCCACTCGTGTTCTTTTGAGCCTGTAAAATTTCTACATGACCGTGGGCACATACATAGGTTTATAAATCAAACAGTTATTGATCATTCAACATACGTTTTTATTTATTTTTAATAGTTTCTATAGTGACTAAAGTGAATTAGGAATCTTACACAGTAATATTTAAGGTACATAGTGACAATGAATCAGGGGCATTCCCACCACCAGTGTCCTCCTTCCACCCCTGTTTCCAGCATGCCTCCCATAAAACCAAAGTTTTGTGGCCCTCACATTTGATCACCTGACATGTTAGTGAGATTCCCAGAGGTTTTTGGATCTATTACAACACTTCTAAAAACCACTAAGATTTGAGCCTTTATAGAAATTTCACGTCTCAGCATCTACCTGAAAGGTCCAGAATTACTATTTCTGGATTTTCCCTCCTTTGTTCACAGAGGCACTATTCATAATAGCCAAAATCTGGGAACAGTCAAACTATCCAAAAGCAGGTAGCTTGGTAAAGAAACTGTGGTCAAGAGACACAGAAGAATACTACTCAGAAGAAAAGACAAATATTCAAGTTGTCATTATGCAAGTTGAATGAAACTAGATGAATGAAGTATCATGTTGAGTGAAATCAGCCAGAAGGAGAGGGATAGACATAGAATGATCTCTCTCATATGTGGGATAGAACGAGTATTAAGGGAATAACAAACAAGTGCCTTGAGAACCTTTCTAGAGAAAAGTTTTCCTAGCTGAGGTGGATTGGGAGAGCAACCCGAGTCAATGGTGGACAGAAGGGAGCACCCTGATGCGGGGTGTGTGTGGTGTTGGAATGGTGTTTGCATAAACTCATTAACAGTCATTAACAGTATTGTCAATCATAGTGCTTCAAAATAAACCAACAGAAAGAAATTATGCGTGAGACTGGGTAAGATGTATTTAATAAATAAAGGCTACAGAATAAGGTAAAACAGTTGTGTGAGGATGGTTGGATTATGAGAAAGTAAATTTTGTTTTACTTTAGTTTGGGGCCACACCCAGTGATGCTGTGCTTGCTTGCTCCTGACTTTGTACTCAGAGATCACTCCTGGTGGGTGGCTGGGGAATCATATATAATGCTAGCTTTGAATCTGGGTCTGCCACATGCAAAGCAAACACTTTATTTATTATTTATTTATTACTATTTATTTATTTTTTTATCTTTTTAATTCCCAGGAATAAAAATTTTTTTCAGGTAAATATGGCATTTTCTTTTTTTTTTAAAGTTTTTTTTTTAATTTTATTTAAACACCTTGATTACATACATGATTGTGTTTGGGTTTCAATCATATACACTGTCTGCAGAAAAAAGATGTGTTACTAAAACAATATGAAAAAAACTCCATTTGTTAGTGCTCAGCATAGAGCTTGGCACAGAAGAGTCATACTATAATTATGCTTTATAATAGCTACATTAAGTATAAAATAATAAGGTAATTAATAATGTAGCTATTATAATAATTAAATAATTCACTAATAAATATATTATATATTGAACAAGAAAGAGATGTCATATGCTAAGACTCATAAACAAAGGAGAAATTGGAAGTATTCTCATAGATGATTAGAACTATTTTAAAGGGAGAGAACAAATGAGGGAATACTAGGCCATTGGGCTTGTTTTTGATCCATATTTAAAACCATAATACATTTAAAGAAAGTTGATTCTAGAATCATAAAAATATTATTACAAATACATGAATTTTTTATTTATTACTGATTTTTATTAGCATACTGGTTGCCTAGAGGCTGGTACTGTTCCTGATTTTGTTTTCCTTTTTTTGGGGGGGGCACACCTGGCGATACTCAGTGTTACTATTCTTTCTGTGCTCAGGCATCACTACTGGCATTGCTCTGGAGACCAGGTGGGGTACTGGGGATTGAACTTGAGCCAACACCATGCAAGGCCAGTGCCCTACCAAATATGCTAACTCTCTGCCCCCAAGGATTATACTATTTTTAATATATCAAAAATGCAGTTCTCCTTCAGCAGGCAGGGCCTAACCCCACTTGTTTATCCCCCCATCAATCTCTATGGCAAATGTTTTCCTTCTCTCTCTATCTCTTCATTTTTTCCCTTTTAAACACTGTGGTTACTGAAGGGATATCATGCATGTCACTTTACCATCTTTCAGCATCCAGTTCTTGTCCTAAGTGATTATTTCCAACTATCATTGTCATAGTGGTCCTTCTCTGACCCAACTGCATTCCCATACTATTTATGGCAAGCTTCCTATTGTGGACTAGTCCTCCTGACTTATATCTCTATTATCTTTGGATATTATTATCATACTTTTTTCAATATCCCATAATGAGTGTGATAATCCTATGTCTATTCTCCCTCTAACTCATTTTGTTCTGCACTTTTCTCTATATATTCATCTAAGTATAAGAAAATTTCATGGCTTTTTTTTTCTACAGTTGCATAGTATTCTATTGTATAGATATACTAAAGCCTCTTTATCCCTCATCTGTTCTTGGACATGTAGATTGTTTCAGATTCTGGCTATTATGAATAGTGTTGCGATGGGCATAAGAGTGCAGATGCCTTTTCTGCATTTTGTTTTTGGACCCATAGGGTATATTTCCAGGAGTAATATTGGTTGGTCATATGGGAGCTCAAATTATAGTTTTTTGAGGGATATCCATATTGTCTTCCCAAAAGCCAGGACCAGTTCTCATTCTCACAAGCAGTGAATGAGAGCCCTTTTCTTTCTGCATTTGCATTAGCTCTGATGTGAGATGATATCTGATTATTGTTTTAATTTGCATCTCCTTGATAATTAATGATGCATAGCATTTTTTCATGTGCCTTTTGGTCATCTGCATTTCTTTTTTTATCCCCTCTTTTTTTTAATTTATTAAAGAAAATGTAGCACATAGTTGACATCATTGATTATAATACATGTTTCCAATAAGTAAAAGCAAAGATATTGAAAAATAGAAAAAATAAAAATAAAATGAAGGAGAAATTAAAGAAAAAGGAAAAAATACAGTAACAAGCACATTTGTGAAAATTATTGTATCTCCAATGAAGTCTTTAATATATCATATTTTCTGGCATATAAGATGACTTTTATTTCTTCTTTTTTATATATAATTTTTATTTTAGTTATAGTGGCTTACATATCATTCACAGTAATATTCCAGGTACATATTTACATTGAATCAGGGGAATTCCCACCACTGAATTGTACTCCTACAACCGCTCCCATCCTGCCTCCCATATCCTCCACTCTCTCCCCGCCCCCCAGGGGCTGCTAGAATGCGTGGTCCCTTCTGTGTCTAGTTTATTACTTAGTGGTCTTATAGCTGTTTGGTCTTGGTGCCTCCATTACTGCCCCCTCTAATTGGGAGGCGGGACTAGAAAGTTCAAGTTATGTGGTTTTGTTTGAGGAAGAGAAAGGTAATATAATGGGGGTAAAAATCGACTTCGTCGACTATGAGCAGAGTCATTCTAGAGGCTCTCATCCTTGGTTTGAGGGACGAAGGGGAAAAGAAGGTGAAACACCACAACAGTTCAAAAAGAGGAATCAAATAAGATAAAATGTTCATCACTTCTTCCCAGTTTTTGATAGGCATAGATTTTTTTTTTCTTATTCTGCGCTACCAGTGATTTATATATCTTAGATTTTAACTGTTTATCAGATGAGTATTGGGTGAATAGTTTCTCCCAATCTGTGGGCAGTCTTTATTCTAATCATCATTTCCTTTGAGGTGCAGAAGCTTCTCAGTTTAATTTAGTGGCATTTGCTTAGCTTTGCTTCCACTTGCTTGGTTAATGATGTTTTTTTTTTTTTTTTTTTTTTTTTTTTTTTTTTTTTTTTATTAGCTGTACCATTTTTTTTTTTAATTTTTTTTTTTATTTAAACACCTTGATTACATACATGATTGTGTTTGGGTTTCAGTCATAAAAGGAACACCACCCATCACCAGTGCAACATTCCCATCACCCAAGTCCCAAATCACCCTCCTCCCCACCCAACCCCCGCCTGTACCCTAAACAGGCTCTACATTTCCCTCATACATTCTCAATATTAGGACAGTTCAAAATGTAGTTATTTCTCTAACTAAACTCATCACTCTTTGTGGTGAGCTTCCTGAGGTGAGCTGGAACTTCCAGCTCTTTTCTCTTTTGTGTCTGAAAATTATTATTACAAGGGTGTCTTTCATTTTTCTTAAAACCCATAGATGAGTGAGACCATTCTGCGTTTTTCTCTCTCTCTCTGACTTATTTCACTCAGCATAATAGATTCCATGTACATCCATGTATAGGAAAATTTCATGACTTCATCTCTCCTGACAGCTGCATAATATTCCATTGTGTATATGTACCACAGTTTCTTTAGCCATTCATCTGTTGAAGGGCATCTTGGTTGTTTCCAGAGTCTTGCTATGGTAAATAGAGCTGCAATGAATATAGGTGTAAGGAAGGGGTTTTTGTATTGTATTTTTGTGTTCCTAGGGTATATTCCTAGGAGTGGTATAGCTGGATCGTATGGGAGCTCGATTTCCAGTTTTTGGAGGAATCTCCATATCGCTTTCCATAAAGGTTGAACTAGACAGCATTCCCACCAGCAGTGGATAAGAGTTCCTTTCTCTCCACATCCCCGCCAACACTGTTTATTCTCATTCTTTGTGATGTGTGCCATTCTCTGGGGTGTGAGGTGGTATCTCATCGTTGTTTTGATTTGCATCTCCCTGATGATTAGTGATGTGGAACATTTTTTCATGTGTCTTTTGGCCATGCGTATTTCTTCTTTGTCAAAGTGTCTGTTCATTTCTTCTCCCCATTTTTTGATGGGGTTAGATGTTTTTTTCTTGTAAAGTTCTGTCAGTGCCTTGTATATTTTGGAGATTAGCCCCTTATCTGATGGGTATTGGGTGAATAGTTTCTCCCACTCAGTGGGTGGCTCTTGTATCCTGGGCACTATTTCCTTTGAGGTGCAGAAGCTTCTCAGCTTAATATATTCCCATCTGTTAATCTCTGCTTTCACTTGCTTGGAGAGTGCAGTTTCCTCCTTGAAGATGCCTGTAATGTCCTGTAGTGTTTTGCCTATGTGCTGTTCTATATATCTTATGGTTTTGGGGCTGATATCGAGGTCTTTAATCCATTTGGATTTTACCTTTGTACATGATGTTAGCTGGGGGTCTAAGTTTAATTTTTTGCAAGTGGCTATCCAATTGTGCCAACACCACTTGTTGAAGAGGCTTTCCCTGCTCCATTTAGGATTTCCTGCTCCTTTATCAAAAATTAGATGGTTGTATCTCTGGGGAACATTTTCTGAGTATTCAAGCCTATTCCACTGATCTGAGGACCTATCCTTATTCCAATACCATGCTGTTTTGATAACTGTTGCTTTGTAGTACAGTTTAAAGTTGGGAAAAGTAATTCCTCCCATATTCTTTTTCCCAATGATTGCTTTAGCTATTCGAGGGTGTTTATTGTTCCAAATGAATTTCAAAAGTGTCTGATCCACTTCTTTGAAGAATGTCATGGGTATCTTTAGAGGGATGGCATTAAATCTGTATAATGCCTTGGGGAGTATTGACATTTTGATGATGTTAATCCTGCCAATCCATGAGCAGGGTATGTGTTTCCATTTCCGTGTGTCCTCTCTTATTTCTTGGAGCAGAGTTTTATAGTTTTCTTTGTATAGGTCCTTCACATATTTAGTCAAGTTGATTCCAAGATATTTGAGTTTGTGTGGTACTATTGTGAATGGGGTTGTTTTCTTGATGTCCATTTCTTCTTTATTACTGTTGGTGTATAGAAAGGCCATTGATTTTTGTGTGTTAATTTTGTAGCCTGCCACCTTGCTATATGAGTCTATTGTTTCTAGAAGCTTTTTGATAGAGTCTTTAGGGTTTTCTAAGTAGAGTATCATGTCATCTGCAAACAGTGAGAGCTTGACTTCTTCCTTTCCTATCTGGATTCCCTTGATATCCTTTTCTTGCCTAATCGCTATAGCAAGTACTTCCAGTGCTATGTTGAATAGGAGTGGTGAGAGAGGACAGCCTTGTCTTGTGCCAGAATTTAGAGGGAAGGCTTTCAGTTTTTCTCCATTGAGGATAATATTTGCCACTGGCTTGTGGTAGATGGCCTTCACTATATTGAGAAAGGTTCCCTCCATTCCCATCTTGCTGAGAGTTTTGATCAAGAATGGGTGTTGGACCTTATCAAATGCTTTCTCTGCATCTATTGATATGATCATGTGGTTTTTATTTTTCTTGTTATTGATGTTGTGTATTATGTTGATAGATTTACGGATGTTAAACCAGCCTTGCATTCCTGGGATGAAACCTACTTGATCGTAGTGGATGATCTTCTTAATGAGGCATTGAATCCTATTTGCCAGGATTTTGTTGAGGATCTTTGCATCTGCATTCATCAGTGATATTGGTCTGTAATTTTCTTTTTTGGTAGCGTCTCTGTCTGGTTTAGGTATCAAGGTGATGTTGGCTTCATAAAAGCTATTTGGAAGTGTTTCTGTTTGTTCAATTTCATGAAAGAGTCTTGCCAAGATTGGCAGTAGTTCCTCTTGGAAAGTTTGATAGAATTCATTAGTGAATCCATCTGGACCTGGGCTTTTGTTTTTCGGCAGACATTTGATTACTGTTTTAATTTCATCAATGGTGATGGGGGTGTTTAGATATGCTACATCCTCTTCCTTCAACCGTGGAAGATTATAAGAGTCCAAGAATTTATCCATTTCTTCCAGGTTCTCATTTTTAGTGGCGTAGAGTTTTTCAAAGTAGTTTCTGATTACCCTTTGAATCTCTGTCATATCAGTAGTGATCTCTCCTTTTTCATTCCTGATACGAGTTATCAAGTTTCTCTCTCTCTCTTTCTTTGTTAGGTTTGCCAGTGGTCTATCAATCTTGTTTATTTTTTCAAAGAACCAACTTCTGCTTTCGTTGATCTTTCGGATTGTTTTTTGAGTTTCCACTTCGTTGATTTCTGCTCTCAGCTTTGTTATTTCCTTCTGTCTTCCTGTTCTTGGGTCCTTTTGTTGAGCATTTTCTAGTTCTATTAGCTGTGTCATTAAGCTACTCAGGTAAGCTCCTTCTTCCTTCCTGATGTGTGCTTGCAAAGCTATAAATTTTCCTCTCAGTACTGCTTTTGCTGTGTCCCATAAGTTCTGAGAGTTTGTGTCTTTATTGTCATTTGTTTCCAGGAACCTTTTTATTTCCTCCTTGATTTCATCTCGGACCCACTGGTTATTGAGCATGAGGCTGTTTAACTTCCAGGTGTTAAAGTGTTTCTTCTGAGTCCCTTTGGAGTTCACAAATAATTTCAGAGCCTTGTGGTCAGCGAAGGTAGTCTGCAAAATTTCTATCCTCTTGATCTTATGGAGGTATGTTTTATGTGCCAGCATGTAGTCTATCCTGGAGAATGTCCCATGTACATTGGAGAAGAATGTGTATCCAGGTTTCTGGGGATGGAGTGTCCTATATATATCCACTAGGCCTCTTTCTTCCATTTCTCTCCTCAGGTCTAGTATATTCTTGTTGGGTTTCAGTCTGGTTGACCTGTCCAGTGTTGACAAAGCCGTGTTTAGGTCCCCCACAATTATTGTGTTGTTGTTGATATTATTTTTCAGATTTGTCAGCAGTTGTATTAAATATTTTGCTGGCCCCTCATTCGGTGCATATATGTTTAGGAGAGTGAATTCTTCCTGCTCTACGTACCCCTTGATTAATATAAAATGTCCGTCTTTGTCCCTTACAACCTTCCTGAGTATAAAGTTTGCATTATCTGATATTAGTATGGCCACTCCAGCTTTTTTATGGGTGTTGTTTGCTTGGATAACTTTTCTCCAGCCTTTTATTTTGAGTCTATGTTTGTTCTGACTATTCAGGTGCGTTTCTTGTAGGCAGCAGAAGGTTGGATTGAGTTTTTTGATCCATTTAGCCACTCTGTGTCTCTTAACTGGTGCATTTAGTCCATTGACGTTGAGAGAAAGAATTGTCCTGGGATTTAACGCCATCTTTATTTCAAAATTTGGTGTGTCTTTTGGGTAGTCTTGTCTTAGATTAGGTCTTTCAGTTTTTCTCTTAAGACTGGTTTTGTGTCTGTGAAGTTTCTGAGCTGTTTTTTGTCTGTGAAACCATGTATTCTTCCATCAAACCGGAAAGTGAGTTTTGCTGGGTATAGTATTCTGGGTGAAGCATTCATTTCATTCAGTCTTGTCACAATATCCCACCACTGCTTTCTGGCATTGAGCGTTTCTGGTGACAGGTCTGCTGTAAATCTCAGGGAAGCTTGCTTGAACATGATTTCCCCTTTTGATCTTGCTGTTTTCAGAATTCTGTCTCTATCTGTGGGATTTGTCATTGTGACTAGGATGTGTCTTGGGGTGGTTTTTCTGGGGTCTCTTTTGGTTGGTACTCTTCGGGCATGCAGGATTTGATCACATATATTCTTTAGCTCTGGAAGTTTCTCTTTAATGATGTTCTTGACCATTGATTCTTCCTGGAAATTTTCTTCCTGGGTCTCTGGGACTCCAATGATTCTTAAGTTGTTTCTGTTGATCTTATCATAGACTTCTATTTTCGTCTGTTCCCATTCTTTGACTAATTTTTCCATTGTCTGCTCATTTGCTTTAAGTTTTTTGTCCAATCTCTCCTGCTGTATGGAATTGTTATGTATCTCATCTTCCACAGCACCAAGTCTATTCTCAGCTTCTGATACCCTGTCCCAGAGCTTATCCATTTTGTCATTCACTTCGTTTACTGAGTTTTTCAGGCCTGTTAGTTGACATGTTATTTCAGTTTGGAGTTTTGTCATTTCTGCCTTCATATTTTCTTGGTTCTTATTAGTGTTCTGTTCAACTCGATCCATGGTTTCTTGGAGTCTGTTGAGCACCTTCCATATTGCTAGTCTAAAGTCCTTATCTGAGAGGTTGATTAGTTGTTCAGTCATTATCTGGTCCTCAGAATTGTCATCTTCATTCTCTATGTCTGATGCTGGCCTGCGCTGTTTCCCCATTGTCACATTTGTATTGTGGGTTTTTCTACGTGTTGTAGTGGTATTCATTGTCTATATGATGTAGGCAGCACACTCCTCTGGCTCCTCCCTTTCTGGATGGGCTGACTTGCCTCTAAGGGAGGGGAGTCCTCCGTGGATGAAGCCTCACACTGGGTCAAATCTTAGGCCCGAGCATGTAACAGAGAAGACAGTCCAGAGAGAAATGTTTGCTTCTGTGATATAGCGCCGTTCTTAGTGTGATTTTTCCTTCTTGTTGCAATGGAGTTCTTTCCTTAGAAAGAGTGCACGGCCGCGTAGCGAAGCGGAGCGGCCGTGCTCCTCTGAGCCTCTTTTTGCCCCACTCGCAAGAGTTTCACGCAAGAGGACAGTAGACAGACATAGACAGGTCACACTCACAGTCTTTCACAGCTGAGCCCCACTGGGCCGGTGTACTTTCGCGGATTTTCCCCGCCTGGTGTCACACACAGGGAGCCAGCTTTTGCAAAGGATAGCCGGTTTTTATGCTCTGAAGTCCCTCCCTGAAAATGGCGTCTGGGCGAGCGAGGTTTCTGGAGGCTCTTTTTGCCCCACTCGCAAGAGTTTCACGCAAGAGGACAGTAGACAGACATAGACAGGTCACACTCACAGTCTTTCTCAGCTGAGCCCCACTGGGCCGGTGTACTTTCGCGGATTTTCCCCGCCTGGTGTCACACACAGGGAGCCAGCTTTTGCAAAGGATAGCCGGTTTTTATGCTCTGAAGTCCCTCCCTGAAAATGGTTAATGATGTTTCATCCTTGAAGACACCTTTAGCTACAGTGTCATGGAGAGTTCTGCCTACATTTTCTTCTATGCACCTTATGGTTTCAGGTCTGATATCAAGGTCTTTAATCCATTTTGGTTTGACAATTGGGGCCTTCTCTCAGCTGCCCTGTGGCCTGGGATTTGATCCTCTCCACCTATTATTATTCCCTGAGAGCTCTTCTTTGGATGTGAGCTGTCCAGCCCACAGTGGAACTGGTCTCTGCTGTGTGATCTGAAGTGCGGCAGACATTTGGGGCCTTTTCTCAGATGTCTTCTGGCCTGGGTTTTGATTCTCTTCGCCCATAGTTACCCAGGGCTCTTCTTTTATTTTTTTTCTAATTTTTTTAAAGAAATTTCATTATTTAAACACCTTGATTACAAACATAATTGTAGTTGGATTTCAAGTCATAACAAGAACACCCCCTTTCACCCGTGCAACCTTCCCATCACCAATGCCTGCATCTCATCCCTTCCCACCTCCCGCCTGTATTTGAGACAGGCTTTCTACATCCCTCACTCACTGACATTGTTATGATTGTTCTAAGCGTAGTTATTTCTCTAACTGCACTCATCACTCTTTGTGGTGAGCTTCATATCTTGAGTTGGTTCTTCTGGCCCTCATCGCTGGGAATTATTTCAATGTCTTTAATTTTTCTTAAAACCCATAGATGAGTGAGACTATTTTGTGTCTCTCTCTTCCTCTGACTAATTTCATTCAGCATAATAGTTTCCATGTACATCTATGTATAAGAAAATTTCATGACTTCATCTCTCATGGCAGCTACATAATATTCCATTATGTATATGTACCACAGTTTTTTTTTTTTAGCCATTATCTGTTGAAGGGCACCTTGGTTGTTTCCAGAGTTGGGCTATTATAAAAAGTGTTGTGATGAATATAGGTGTGAAGGGATTTTCGAATGTATATTTGTGTTCCTAGGGTGGCATAGCTGGATCAAATGGGAGCTCAATGTCCAGTTTTTTGAGGAATTCCCATATTGTTTTCCATAAGGGCTGGACTAGATGACATTCCCACCAGCAGTGAATGACAGTTCCTTTCTCTCCACATTCCTGCCAGCACTGATTGTTCTTGTTCTTTGTGATGGGTGCCAGTCTCTGTGGTGTGAGATGGTACCTCATTGTTGTTTTGATTTGCATCTCCCTGATGATTAGTGATGTGTAACATTTTTTCATGTTCCTTTTGGCCATTTAAATTTCTTCTTTGAGGAATTGTCTATTCATTTCTTCTCCCCATTTTTTGATGGGGTTTAATGTTTTATGCTTGTTAAGTTCTGTCAGTAACTTGTATATTTTAGATATTAGCCCCTTATCTGATGGGTATTGGGTGAATAGCTTCTTCCATTCTGTGGGTGGCTTTTGTATCCTAGACATTATTTCCTTTAAGGTGCAGAAGCTTCCCAGCTTAATATAGTCCCATTTGTGTACCTCTGCTTTGACTTGTTTGGAGAGTGCTCTTTCTTCCTTGAAGGGGCCTTTAGTTTCAATGTCTTGTACTGTTTTATCTATGTGTTGTTCTATTTACCTATGGTTTCAGGTCTGATATCAAGGTTATTAATCCATTTGACCTTGGTGCATGGTGTTAGCTAAAGGTCTGAGTCCGTTTCTTTGCAAGTGGCTGACCAGTTGTGCCAGCAACACTTGTTGAAGAGGATTTCCTTGGTCCATTTTTCATTTCTTGCCCCTTTATCAAAGATTAATTGATTGTATATCTGGGGAGCATTCTCTGAATACTTCAGTCTATTCAACTGATCTGAGGGTCTGTCTTTATTCCAATAGTATTCTGTTTTAGAGACTATTGCTTTGTAATACAATTTAAAGTTGGGAAAAGTGATGCCTCACATGTTCCTTTTCCCAAGGGTTGCTCTAGCTATACTTGGGTGCATATTGTTACAGATGAAATTCAGGAGTGTTTGATCTACTTCTTTGAAGAGTATTATGGGTATTATTATAGGGATTACATAAATCTTTACAATGTCTTCGGGAGTAATGCCATTTTAATGATGTTAATTCTAACAAGCCAAGAGCAGGGTTTATGTCTCCATTTCCACGTATCTTCTTTTATTTCTTAAAGCAGGGTTTTGTAGTTTTCTTTGTATAAGTCCTTCCCATCTTTAGTTAAGTTAACTCCAAGATATTTGAGTATGTGTGACACTAATGTAAATAAAAATTTTTTAATTTTTTTATTTAAACAACTTTATTACATATATGCTTGTGTTTGGGTTTCAGTCATGTAAAGAACATCACCCATCACCAGTGCAACATTCCCATCACCTATGTCCCAAATCTCCCTCCTCCCCACCCAACCCCCGCCTGTACTCTAGACAGGCTTTCTATTTCCCTCATACATTCTCATTATTAGGATAGCTCAAAACGTAGTTATTTCTCTAACTAAACTCATCCCTATTTGTGGTGAGCTTCATGAGGTGAGCTGTAACTTCCAGCTCTTTTCTCTTTTGTGTCTGAAAGTTATTATTGCAAGAATGTCTTTCATTTTTCTTAAAACCGATAGATGAGGGAGACTATTCTACATCTATCTTTCTCTCTCTGACTTATTTCACTCAGCATAATAGATTTCATGTACATCCATGTATAGGAAAATTTCATGACTTTATCTCTCCTGACAGCTGCATAATATTCCATTGTGTATATATACCACAGTTTCTTTAGCCATTCATCTATTGAAGGGTATTTTGGCTGTTTCCAAAGTCTTGCTATGGTAAATAGTGCTGCAATGAATATAGGTGTAAGGAAGGGGTTTTTGTATTGTATTTTTGTGTTCCTAGGGTATATTCCTAGGAGTGGTATAGCTGGGTCATATGGGAGCTCGATTTCCAGTTTTTGGAGGAATCTCCATATTGTTTTCCAGAAAGGTTGAACTAGACGGCATTCCCACCAGCAGTGGATAAGAGTTCCTTTCTCTCCATATCCCCGCCAACACTGCTTGTTCTCATTTTTTGTGATGTGTGCCAATCTCTGGGGTGTGAGGTGGTACCTCATAGTTGTTTTGATTTGCATCTCCCTGATGATTAGTGATGTGGAGCATTTTTTGATGTGTCTTTTGGCCATTTGTATTTCTTCTTTGTCAAAGTGTTCATTTCTTCTCCCCATTTTTTGATGGGATTAGATGTTTTTTTCTTGTAAAGTTCTGTCAGTGCCTTGTATATTTTGGAGATTAGCCCCTTATATGATGGGTATTGGGTGAATAGTTTCTCCCACTCAGTGGGTGGCTCTTGTATCCTGGGCACTATTTTCTTTGAGGTGCAGAAGCTTCTCAGCTTAATATATTCCCATCTGTTAATCTCTGCTTTCACTTGCTTGGAGAGTGCAGTTTCCTCCTTGAAGATGCCTGTAGTCTCAATGTCCTGGAGTGTTTTGCCTATGTGTTGTTCTATATATCTTATGGTTTTGGGTCTGATATCGAGGTCTTTAATCCATTTGGATTTTACCTTCGTACGTGATGTTAGCTGGGGGTCAATTTTTTGCAAGTGGCTATCCAGTTGTGCCAACACCACTTGTTGAAGAGGCTTTCCCTGATCCATTTAGGATTTCCTGCTCCTTTATCAAAAATTAGGTGATTGTATGTCTGGGGAACATTTTCTGAGTATTCAAGCCTATTCCACTGATCTGAGGTCCTGTCCTTGGGGAAAGTAATCCCTCCCATATTCTTTTTCCCAATGATTGCTTTAGCTATTCTAGTGTGTTTACTGTTCCAAATGAATTTCAAAAGTGCCTGATCCACTTCTTTGAAGAATGTCATGGGTATCTTTAGAGGGATCGCATTAAATCTGTACAATACTTTGGGAGTATTGCCATTTTAATGATGTTAATCCTGCTAATCCATGAGCAGGGTATGTGCTTCCATTTCCGTGTGTCCTCTCTTATTTCTTGGAGCAGAGTTTTATAGTTTTCTTTGTATAGGTCCTTCACATTTTTAGTCAAGTTGATTCCAAGATATTTGAGTTTGTGTGGCATTATTGTGAATGGGTTTGTTTTCTTTTTTTTTTTTTTCTTTCTTTCTTTTTTTTTTTTGTTTGGTTTTTGGGTCACACCCGGCTGTGCAAAGGGGTTACTCCTGGCTGTCTGCTCAGAAATAGCTCCTGGCAGGCACGGGGGACCATACGGGACACGGGGATTCGAACCAACCACCTTTGGTCCTGGATCGGCTGCTTGCAAGGCAAACGCCACTGTGCTATCTCTCCGGGCCCTGGGTTGTTTTCTTAATGTCCATTTCTTCCTTATTATTATTGGTGTATAGAAAGGCCATTGATTTTTGTGTGTTAATTTTGTAACCTGCGACCTTGCTATATGAGTCTATTGTTTCTAGAAGCTTTTTCATAGAGACTTTAGAATTTTCTAGGTAGAGTATCATGTCATCTGCAAACAGCGAGAGCTTGACTTCTTCCTTTCCTATCTGGATTCCCTTGATATCTTTTTCTTGCCTAATTGCTATAGCAAGTACTTCCAGTGCTATGTTGAATAGGAGTGGTGAGAGAGGACAGCCTTGTCTTGTGCCAGAATTTAGAGGAAAGGTTTTCAGTTTTTCTCCATTGAGGACAATATTTGCCTCTGGCTTGTGGTAGATGGCCTTAACTATATTGAGAAAGGTTCCTTCCATTCCCATCTTGCTGAGAGTTTTGATCAAGAATGGGTGTTGGACCTTATCAAATGCTTTCTCTGCGTCTATTGATATGATCATGTGATTTTTATTTTTCTTGTTGTTGATATTGTGTATTATGTTGATAGAGTTATGGATGTTAAATGAGCCTTGCATTCCTGGGATGAAACCTACTTGATCATAGTGGATAATCTTCTTAATGAGGCATTGAATCCTATTTGCCAGGATTTTGTTGAGGATCTTTGCATGTGTATTCATCAGTGATATTGGTCTTTAATTTTCTTTTTTGGTAGCCTCTCTGTCTGGTTTAGGTATCAAGATGATGTTGGCTTCATAAAAGCTATTTGGAAGTGTTCCAGTTTTTTCGATTTCATGAAAGAGTCTTACCAGGATTGGTAGTAGTTCCTCTTGAAAGGTTTGAAAGAATTCATTAGTAAATTCATCTGGGCCTGGGCTTTTGTTTTTGGGCAGACATTTGATTACGGTCTTAATTTCCTCAATAGGATGGTGTGTTTAGATATGTTACATCCTTTTCATTCAACCGTGGAAGATTATAAGTGTCCAAAAATTTATCTATTTCTTCCAGGTTTTCATTTTTGTGGCATAGAGTTTCTCAAAGTAGTTTCTGATTACCCTTTGGATCTCTACCATATTAGTAGTGATCTCTCCTTTTTCATTCCTAATATGAGTTATCAAGTTTCTCTTTCTCTCTTTCTTTGCTAGTTTTGCCAGTGGTCTATCAATCTTGTTTATTTTTTCAAAGAATCAACTTGGCTTTCGTTGATTTTTCGGATTGTTTTTTTGGGTTTCACTTCATTGATTTCTGCTCTCAGCTTTGCTATTTCCATCTGTCTCCCTATTTTTGGGTCCTTTTGTTGAGTACTTTCTAATTCTATGAGCTGCATCATTAAGCTATTCAGGTATGCCCCTTCTTTCCTGATGTGTGCTTGCAAAGCTATAAATTTTCCTCTTAGTACCGCTTTTGCTGTGTCCCATAGGTTCTGATAGTTTGTGTCTCCATTGTCATTTGTTTTCAGGAACGTTTTGATTTCCTTTTTGATTTCATCTTGGACCCACTGGTTATTCAGTATTAGGCTGTTTAATGTCCAGGTACTAAAGTTTTTCTTCTGTATCCCTTTGTAGTTCACATATAATTTCAGGGCCTTGTGGTCAGCGAAGGTAGCCTGCAAAATTTCTATCCTCTTGATATTATGGAGGTATGTTTTATGTGCTAGCATGTAGTCTATCTGGAGAATGTCCCATGTACATTAGAGAAGAATGTGTATCCAGGCTTCTGGGGTGGAGGGTCCTGTATATATCTACTAGGCCTCTTTCTTCCATTTCTCTCCTCGGGTCTAGTATATTCTTGTTGGGTTTCAGTCTGGTTGACCTGCCAAGTGTTGACAATGCCGTGTTGAGGTCTCCCACAATTATTGTGTTGTTATTAATATTATTTTTCAGATTTGTCAACAATTTTATTAAATATTTTGCTGGCCCCTCATTCTGTGCATATATGTTTAGGAGAGTGATTTCTTCCTGCTCTACATATTCCTTGATTAATACAAAATGTCCATCTTTGTCCCTTACAACTTTCCTAAGTATAAAGTTTGCATCATCTGATATCAGTATGGCCATTCCAGCTTTTTTATGGGTGTTGTTTGCTTGGATGTTTTTCCTCCAGCCTTTTATTTTGAATCTATGTTTGTTCTGACTATTCAGGTGAGTTTCCTGTAGGCAGCAAAAGGTTGGATTGAGTTTTTTAATCCATTTAGCCACTCTGTCTCTCTTAACTGGTGCATTTAATCCATTGACATTGAGAGAAGGAATTGTCCTGGGAGTTAGTGCCATCTTTATATCAAAGTTTGGTGTGTCTGTTGGTCAGTCTTGTCTTAAAGTAGGCAGTTCAGTTTTTCTTTTAAGAATAGTTTTGAGTCTGTAAAGTTTCTGAGCTGTTGTTTTTCTGTGAAACCATGTAATGTTCCTTCAAACCTGAAAGTGAGTTTTGCTGGGTACAGTATTCTAGGAGAAGCATTTATTTCATTGAGTTTTGTCACTATGTCCCACCACTGCCTTCTGACCTTGAGTGTCTCTGGTGACAGGTCTGCATTAATCTCAAGGATGTTCCCTTGAATATAATTTCTCTTTTCGATGTTGCTGCTTTCAGAATTCTGTTTCTATCTGTGGGATTCGTCATTGTGACTAGGATGTGTCTTGGGGTGTTTTTTTCTAGGATATCTTTTAGTTGGTACTCTTCGGGCATGCAGGGTTTGATCGCATGTATTCTTTAGCTCTGGTATTTTCTCTTTAATGATGTTCTTGACAGTTGATTCTTCCCGGAGATTTTCTTCCTGGGTCTCTGGGACTCCAATGATTCTTAAGTTGTTTCTGTTGAGCTTATCATAGACTTCTATTTTCATCTGTTCCCATTCTTTGAGTAATTTTTCCATTGTTTGATCATTTGCTTTAAGGCTTTTTTCCAATTTCTTCTGCTGTATGGAATTGTTATTCATCTCATCTTCCAGTGTTCTAATTCTATTCTCAGCTGCTGTTAACCTGTGGGAAAGCTCTACCATGTTTTTCTTTAATTCATCTACTGAGTTTTTCAGACCTGATATTTGACCTGAAATTTCAGTTTGGAGTTTTCTGATTTCTATTTTCATATTCCTTGATTCTTATTAGTGTTCTCTTCTATACTTTCTTTGAGTTCTTTGAACATCTTCCATATTGCAACTCTAAACTCCTTATTTGAGAGACTGACTAGTTGGTTGGTCATGTTCAAGTCATCAGAGTTGCCATCGTCATTGTCTATGTCTGGCGGTGGCCTGCTTTGTTTCCCCATTGTCACACTTGTATTGTGGGTTTTTCTTATGTGTTGTGGTTGTATTTATTGGCTACATGATGTGCACAGCTGGGAAGTGAAGCGAAGCTGCCACGCTCCTCTGGCTCCTCCCTTTCTGGGCGTGTAACTCACCTCCAGGGAAGGCTCCAGGGAAGGCAAGCCATCCGCAGATGAGCCACACACAGGATGAAATTAGGCCGAAAATGGAGCACAGCACAGAAGACAGGCAGATAGGGGTGCTGGCATCTGAGTTCCAGCAGAGTTCAGCGGCTTCTCCTTTTTAGGCATGTAAACTCACCTCCAGGGAAGGCTCCAGGGAAGGCAAGCCATCCCCTGATGAGCCACACACAGAATAAAATCAGGCCAAAAATGCAGCACAGCACAGAAGACAGGTAGATAGGGGTGCTGGCATCTTAGTTCCCAGAAATCCTTTAGAACTTTAATCCTAGTCTGAAATGAGTAATCCCCTCAGATGGTTGGGGCTTCCCATCCTCTTACTGACAAAGGTGAAAGAGCTTGAAGCCTCCAAAACCTTCACTGTGGTCTCTAGGTTCACCCAGAAAATTGACATTCACCTCTGAAGCAGGCCTGATCACTGGCAGGAATGCTGATGAAATCCAGTCTCAGGCAGCTGAAAACAGCATGACCCAACAAACAGTGAGAGCTTAATTTCTTCCTTTCCTATCCAGATGCCCTTGATATCTTTTTCTTGCCTAATTGCTATGGCAAGAACTTTCAGCACTATGTTGAATAGGAATGGTGAGAGAGGGCAGCCTTGTCTTGTACCAGATTTTAGAGGAAAGGCTTTCAGTTTATTTCCATTGAGAATAATATTTGCCATTGGCTTGTGGTGGATTGTCTCTACTATATTGAGAAAAATTCCTTCTATTCTCATCTTGGTGAGCATTTTATTTTTATCAAGAATGGGTGTTGGACCTTATTGAATGCTTTCTCTGCATCTACTGATATGATCATATGATTTTTCTTTTTATTTTTGTTCATATGGTGTATTATGTTGATTGATTTATGGATGTTAAACCATCCTTGCATTCCTGGGATGAAACCTACTTGGTCGTGGTGAATGACCTTCTTGATGAGGTATTAGATCCTATTTGCCAGAATTTTGTTGAGGATCTTTGCATCTGCGTTCATCAGGGATATTGGTCTGTAGTTTTCTTTTTTTGAAGCATCTCTGTCTGGTTTTGGTATCAAGGTGCTGTTAGTCTCGTAAAAATCTGTTTGAGAGTGTTCCTGATTCTTCAGTTTCATGAAAGAGCCTAAAGAGGATTGGTAGAAGTTCTTCTTGAAAGGTTTCAAAGAATTCGTTATTGAATCCATTTGGGCCTGGGCTTTTGTTTTTGGGAAAACTCTTCATGACCATTTTAATTTCCTCAGTAGTAATATGTCTGTTTAGCTATGCAAGATCATCCTGGTTTAATCGTGGAAGATTATAAGAGTCCAAGAATGTAACCATTTCCTTTAGGTTTTCATGTTTCATGGATAGTTTTTAGTCTGTAAAATTTCTGAGCTGTTATTTATCTGTGAAGTTATGTATACTTCCTTCAAACCTGAAAGTGAATCTGGCTAGGTGCAGTATTCTAGGTGAAGCATTCATTTCATTGACTTTTGTCACTATATCCCACCATGACCTTCTGGACTTGAGGGTTTCTTGTGACAGGTTTGCTGTAAGTCCAAAGAATGCTCCTTTGAATGTAATTTATTTTTTTGATCTTGCTGCTTTCAATAATTTATTCCTATCTTTGGGATTTATCATTGTGACTAGGATGTGACACAGATAGGAATAGTATACTAAAAGCAGCAAGATTATCCCTCTCAACGTCAATGGACTAAACATACCTGTTAAGAGACACAAAGTGGCAAAATGAATCAAAAAGCTGAATCCAACATTTTGTTGCCTGTAAGAAACACGTCTGAATAATAAAAAACAAGCATAGAGTCAAAATTAAAAGCTGGAGAAAAATTATCCAAGCAAACAACACCTTTAAAAAAGATGGCATGACCATAATTGTATCAGATGAAACAATCTTTAGACTCAGAAAAGTTATAAGGGACAAAGATGGTCATTTTGTACTAATCAAAGGATATGTACAACAAGAAGTCACACTTCTAAAAATATGCATCCAATGATGGACCTGCAAAATATTTAATACAACTCTTGACATATCTGAAAGAAGATATCAATACCAGCAGTATTGATAGTAGGAGATCTCAACATTGTCCTGACACCCCTTGATAGATCAACGAGGTTGAAACTGTATATTAGCTCTGAAAAGAGAAATGGAAGAAAGTGGACTAGTGTATATATATATATATATATATATATATATATATATATATATATATATATATATATATATATAGCACTCCATCCCCAGAAAACTTGATATACATTCTTCTCCAGTGCACATGGGCCATTGTCCATGATAAACCACATGCTGGCCCATAAAGCATATCTCCACAAAGTCAAGAGGGTAGAAATTGTACAAACTACCTTCACTGACCACAAGGTTATGAAATTAGATGTGAACTACAAACAAACACAGAAGAAAAACTTTAACACCTGGAAATTAAACATTTCACTAATGAACAACCAGTGGGCCAGAGATGAAATAAAAAAGGAAATCAAAACATTTCTGGAAACAAATGACAATAAAGACACATATTGTCAGAATTTATGGGACACAACAAAAGCAGGACTAAGATTTATAGCCTTGCAAGCACACATCAGAAAGGAAGAAGGAGCCTATATAAAAAGCATAATGACACAGCTTTTAGAACTAGAAAATTACTAACAAAAGGAACTCAAAAATAGGTAGGCAGAAGGAAATAATTAAATCTTAGTAGCAGAAATCAATGAAAAGATCAACAAAAGCAAAAGTTGGTTCTTTGAAATAATAAACAAGATTGATAAAGCATTAGCATAACTCAGAAAGAAATGAGAGAGAAATCTCATACACCAGATTAGGAATGGAAAGCAGAGATCACCACAGATATTGTAGAGATTCAAAGGGTAATCAGAGACTACTTTGAGAACTCTATGCCATGAAACACAAGAACCTGGAAGAAATGGATACATTCTTGGACTCTTATAACCTTCCACGGTTGAATCAGGATGATGTAGCATATCTAAACAGCCCGTCACTATTGAGGAAATTAAAATGGCAATTAAAAGCCTTCCCAAAAACAAAATCACAGGCTCAGATGGATTCACTAATGAATTCTTTCAAACCTTTCAAGAGGAACTACTACAATCCTTTTAGGCTCTTTCATGAAATTGAAGAAACAGGAACACTTTCAAATAGGTTTTATGAAGCTAACATCATCTTGATACAAAAACCAGACAGAGATGTTGCCAAAAAGGAAAATTACAAAACACTATCCCACAGATGCAAAAATCCTCAACAAAATTCTGGCAAATAGGGTCCAATGCCTCATCAAGAAGGTCATTCACCATGACCAAGTAGGTTTCATCCCAGGAATGCCAGGATGGTTTAACATCCATAAATAACATCCATAAATAAATCAACAAAAGAAAAAATCATATGATCATAGCAGTACATGCATAGAAAGCATTTGATAAGGTCCAACACCCATTCTTGATTAAAAACTCTCATCAAGATGGGAATGAAAGGAACTTTTCTCAATATAGTCAAAGTCATCTACCACAACCCAATGGTAAATATTATTGTCAATGGAGATAAACTAAAAGCCTTTCCTCTAAAATCTGGTACAAGACAAATCTGTTCTTTTTCACAACTCGTATTCAATATAGTACTAGAAATACTTGCCATAATGATTAGGCAAGAAAAAGATATTAAGGGCATCCAGATAGGAAAGGAAGAAATTTAGCTCACAACTGTTTGCAGTTAACATGATACTATATTTAAGAAAACACTAAAGACTCTACCCAAAAGCTTCTAGAATCAATAGATTCATATATCAAAGTGGCAGGCTACAAAATTAATATGCAAAAATCAATGGCCTTCTTATACACCAATAATGACAGAGAAAAAATAGACATTAAAAAAACAATTCCATTCACATCAGTGTCACACAAACTCAAATAACTTGGAGTCAACTAAAGATGTGAAGGACCTATAAAAATAACATTACAAAACCCTCTTTGAAGACATAAGAGAAAATAAAAGGAAATGGAGACATATATCCTGCTCATGGATTGGTAGGATCAACATCATTAAAATGGCAATACTCCCCAAACCATTGTACAGATTGAATGCAATCCCACACAAGATACCCATGACATTCTTCAAAGAAGTGGATCAAATACTCTGAAATTTATTTGGAACAATAAGCACCCATGAATAGCTAAAGCAATCCTTGTGAAAAGTAATAGGGGAGGCATTGCTTTCCCCAATTTTAAATTGTAATACAAAGCAGTGGTTATTAAAACAGCATGGCATTGGAATAAAGACATTTTCAGATCAGTGGAATAGACTAGAGTATTCAAAGAATGTTCCCCAGGCATACCATCAATTTATATATATATATATATATATATATATATATATATATATAATTTTTTTTTGCTTTTTGGGACATAACCTGTGATGCTCAAGGGTTACTCCTAGCTCTGTGCTCAGACATTGCTCCTGGCTTGGGGAACTACATGAAACGCTAGGGGATTGAATCATGGTCCATCCTAGATTGGCCACATACAAAGCAAATGCCCTAGCACTGCGCCACTGCTCCAGCCTCAACAATCAATTAATTTTTTTTTAAAAAGGGCAAGAAATCCAAAATGGAGTAAAGAAGTCCTCTTCAACATGTGTTGGCACAGCTGGGTAGCCACTTGCAAAAGAGAGAACTCAGACTTCATCTAACACCATGCACAAAGGTCAAATCCAAATGGATTAAAGACCTGGATATCAGGCCTGAAACCATAAGGTATATCAAATTACATGTAGGTAAAACACTCAATTAAAGGCATCTTCAGGAGGAAACAGCACTCTCCAAGCAAGTGGAAGCAGAGATAAATAGATGGGAATATATTAAGCAGAGAAGCATCCGCACCTCAAAGAAAAAAGAGGCTAAGATACAAAGGCCAATCTTAGAATGGGAGAAACTATTCACCCAATACATACCAGAAAAGGGGCTAATATGGAATATATATATATCCAAGTTACTGACAGAACTAAACAAGAAAAAAAAATCTAACCTCATCAAAAAATGAGAAGAAATGAACAGACACTTCCTCAAATAAGAAACACAAATGGTCAAAAGGAACATGAAAAATGCTCCACATCACTAATCATCAGGGAGATGCAAATTAAAACTATAATGAGGTACCATCTCACATAGATGCCACAGAGACTGGCACCCATCACAAAGAACAAGAACAATCAGTGCTGGCGGGGATGTGGGGAGAAAGGAACTCTCATTCACTGCTGGTGGGAATGTCATTCTAGTTCAGCCCTTATGGAATACAATATGGAGAGTCCTCAAAAACTGGAAATTGAACTCCCATATGATCCAGTTATATCACTCCTAGGGATAAACCCTAGGAACACATAAATACAATTTGAAAATCCCTTCCTCACACATTTATTCATTGCAGTGCTATTTACAATAGCCAGACTCTGGAAACAACCAAGATGCCCTTCAACAGATGAATGGCTAATGAAACTGTGGTACATATACAGATTTTTTTTTTTTGGTTTTTGACTTTTTGGTCACACCCAGTGGCGCTCAGGGGATACTCTTGGCTCTGTGCTCAGAAATCACTCCTGGTAGGCACGGGGCACTACCTGGTATGCCGGGATATGAACCACCATCTTCCTAGAATGGCTGCATGCAAGGCAAACGCCCTTCCACTGTGCTATCTCTTTGGCCCCATGGGGGGGGGGAATGTTCTTTTTATGACTGAAATTCAACTACAATCATGCCTGTAATCATGGTGCTTAAAGATTTTATATGAAAAGAAGAAATAATAAAAAAGAAAGGAACCAAAATAAAATAAAAGAGGTCTAAGTTAACTTCTTTTGTATATTTGGTTTTTTTTTTTTTGGGTCACTCAGGGATTACTGCTGGCTCTATGCTCAGAAATTACTCCCGAAAGACTCGAATGACCATATGGGGTGCTGGGAATTGAATCTGGTTTGGCTGCATGCAAGGCAAACACACTACCTGTTATGCTATGGCTCCAGCACCCTTGAGTTCCCCTTTTTGTACAACCAGTTTCCCACAAGAAGTTGACCAATTTTCCAATAACTGCTCATTGAAGAAGCTTTCCTTGCTCTTCACTGAAAAATGGGCCAAGGGGATAGAAGTTATAAAAGGGTAAGGGCTGGAGGAAAACACAATCTAGGTTGCCCCTTCAGAGGTAAAATCCTGTAAAGTAATTTAGGGTTGACTTAAATGTGTTAGAAATGTCCAGAAATTCTGGAAGGGGAAACTTGGAAGCACTTGGGATTTGTTTTTGCTTCATGGGCAAATGTCTAAGAAAGCCTGTGTTTGGTTGCTGCTATCCAAGTTATCACTGAATGGAAGAGTGCTGCTAGGGTACAGGGCAAGTTAGACATATTTCCAGAGTCTGCAGAGGGTATAGAGTCACCCTCCCTCCCCAAATAAAAAAACAAACAAAAAAACAAACAGGAGGGCAGGACAGGTTGTGTTGGCTATCCAAGAGTTCTAATTCTCCTGAGGGTCAGGCCCTTTTCCTAGTCTGAACAACCTGAACAGGAACCTTTCTTTACCTTGGTAAGTTTTCAAAAAGCTTGTGCTTCATTGGAGACTTTAAATAAGAACCTTTGGGAATTGAATCCTGGAGTCAAATTTATTTTATTCTTTCAGGAGGGGTGTTGGGCTACCTTTGATGGTGCTCAAGGATACTCCTGTTTCTGCACTCAAGAATTACATTTGCTGGACTCTGGGAACTAGATAGGATGTCAGATAAAAATCTGGGTTGACCACATGCAAGGCAAACACTGTACTCACTGTACTAGCTTACTGGCCCCCAGATTTTTTTTTAAAAGTGTTCTTTAGTCCTCAAGTAACTACTGTATAGCCAGGATCAAATTCACTATTTAAGCAAAGTTATTTATGTGTTTGGACTTACCCATCACTTTACTTCTTCATGAAAGTCTTCTATGATGGCCTCAATCTAATTCAAGATCCCTTTTTATATATCCTGTTCCCTCTTTACATTTAACAATTGATTCAATTATTTGTTTTCAGTCTACCTTTTCCTGGAGATTGCTTGTCTCTGAGAAGGGAAAGACATTTCCGCTTTACTCATTAAAATGGCTCAACCATGCATCAACTGTACCTAGTTGATGCTCAGAAAACACATTTTTGAGGGGGTGAGCAGCAGGGCAGTCTTAGGCCACCCCTAGCAATGGCCAGGGCCAAATCCTGGCTCTACGTGTTTGTCAGACCATATGCAATGCTGCGGATTGGAATAAGGTTGACTACAGGCAAGACAATACCTTAACCTCTGTACTGTCTCTGCAAGTCCAGATGTTCAAACTTAAACAGCTCCCTTTTACTCAACCAAACATTTGTGTCATCTGGGCTTTCGTTTATGTATCTACAAAGTACATTTTTGTAGCGGAGACTTTAAATTAGACCACATACTTCGAGGACTATGATTATACATCAGCTTACACTTTTGCGGTGTGGAAATAGAACCTAGGCCTCATGCCCAAACCATCTCCTTTACTCTTTAGTCATAACTCGGTTCCTAGTAGGCTGGTGTCTTGGACAACTTCACTATTTACCTTTTCATGGCATTTCAGCTAGGCTCATCACCTTTATAACTTGGTGTGGTCAACATTAATTCCATCTTGCAACAGGGGAGACATTAAATAACTTCCCCAGACTCCTCTACTTTTAAACCTGGGGACAAATAATTATAAGTAGGAAAACCCGTTTCAACAGGATGTGTTCCTAGGTTCCTCATAGAGGCCAGAATCTTATTTCTACCTTGACAGTAGGCAGTTACTTGGGACTTTTTTAGGGAGCCCTTGTTCCTGTTGCCAACACTGATGGGGCTACTTTGTACTGTCCTAAGCCATTACAGGGTATAGGAATCAGTGTGTGTATGGGGTGGTGGTGGTGAAATAGGTGTGTGTGTGTGTGTGTGTGTGTGTGTGTGTGTGTGTGTGTGTGTGTGTGTGTGTAATAAGGACATCTATAAGTCCGATCTTACTCATGAGTAGGATGGACTCATTTGGAACTCCAGATTCTAACCCTACCCAGACCTAGACCCTTGGTGCCTAGATACAGGCTGGGTGACTTGAACCTCTAACAGAAGAGTGCATTATTGGGCTAAAATGTCGCGGCAGCAGTTGGCAGCTTTAGAATTCCATTCCAGCCTAGTAAGGTATTCCCAAGCCATCCTCTTTCACCCCAGCCCCCAGAGCATCTTGCTGGGCCTCGGGATCTCAGACCCGCTCTGTGCCCGCCAGAGTGGCGCGGGGAGGGAGGTGGCGCCTCGGAAGCGCGGAACTTGGGGACCAGTGTCTTCCAGCTAGCTCAGGGGGGCCTCGGAAGCCTGCTGAGGGACTGCCGTCTGCAAGCAGCGCGTGTTCCTGGTGCAGGTGACAGGGAATCCCGCGCCCTCCCGGCTTGCATGGAGCCTGAAGAGGCTGATCTGGGATCTAGACCTTCTCCAAGGCTCCCACTCTTTGCACTCCTTATCCCCCAAAGCAAAAAAATATATATGTATATCGGAAGCCGGGGAGCACCGGGTCCCCTCTGCCTCCTCCTAGGAGCAAGCGAGGCCTTGCGCAGAGAGAGGCGGTGGCTGGCCAAGGGGAGTGGAAAGGGAGGATGGCCGGGGCCTAGGGGTGGGGTGGGGATGAGGAGATGGAGGAGGAGGGGGTGTCATTTTCTTGTTCTTTCTTTTTTTCCCAAAAAAAAAAAAAAGTATTTCTCTCGCGAGAAACCGCTGCACAGACGATACTTGAAGAGGTGGGGAGAGGAGGAGGCAGCGGGAGCAGCGGCAGAGTCTGTGGGTGCCACCGGCGGGCGGGCGGCCACATCTGGGACAGCTGCGCGCGCGGAGCCGGACAGCCGGGACAGGGTCCGAGGACCCCGGCTGCAGAGCCAGAGCCTCCGCTTCTCCAGTGGGTGCAGCCGGGGGTCCTGTGCGGGGGATGCGGGAGGCCACTGGAGCTGTATGCGCCCTTGCAGAGCAGCCAGGGATGGGGACTTGGGGTGCGGGCCTGACAGCTCCCTGGCCCGGAGCGCCCGGTGCCCTCTCCAAGTTGGATGCTCGGGGGGCAGAGGCAGAACCCCGAGCCGGCCATGGGCCCGCGAGGAACGGATTAGGGAGAGCTGGGACGTGCAGAGCGCGCCTGGCGCGCAATTGTGCCATGGAACAACCTCTCCAGCTCCAGCCAGGAGCAACCAGGGCGCTCTGGAACCCAGATACTTCTTTGCGCGCTCGGGAGGCCGACATCTGGCTTGGTCAGAGCCTCTGCCCACCCAGGGGGCCCTGCTGCCCCGTCTGCAGTGCACCCCGAGCGGGCTGTAGTGCGTTTTCCAGGGGGATGTGCGCTTTTCCAGGGGGATGTGCGCCAAGCGCTGGCTGGCGCGCGCGCAGGGGCTCAGGTCTGGGGTGCTCCGGTACAGCATCCCCGTGTCCCCTGCGTCGCCCCTCCACTCCAGCCTCTGCATTTGTCTCTCTGCAGCTGGCGAGGACCGCCCCGAGTGGAAGCCAAGGAGGGAGGAGCCCGACCCGGGGCACCCGGCGGCTGGAGAGCTGCACCCCGGGCGCGCTTAGGGCGCACCGAGTCCCGGCTGCTGGAGGCTGCGGCCCCTCGACCACCATGCGACGGCGCGGGGTGCTGGAGGTCACCCTGGGATTTACCGCGCTCTTAGCTGCCTACACGAGCCTGGGCGTGGGCGCCAGTTTGGAAGCTGGGAATGGGAAGGAGACCAGAGCCAGCAGAGCGAAGAGAAGAGGCGGCGGAGGACACGACGCGCTCAAAGGGTAAATGAGAAAACGGGGCGTCCTCTTGGTGGGACTGAGTCGCCCCTCCTTTTTTCCAGGCTCTCCAGATTCAGGAGGGGGTTCTGAGAGTAGAGACATTCTAAGCTGGATCTGAGTACCCCAAGCTCTAGTTGGCTTGCCCACACTCCAAGGACTTCAGCCACGGAGGAGAGGGCTGGTGGGGATTTGGGGAGGCCAGAAGAGCACTTGGTTAAAAAAGGAGGAGGAAGAGCAGAGCCGGGGAGAATAGGAGAAGGCCAGTTCCACCTCCTTCTTTTCCCCCCATTTAGCTATGTGAAGGGGCAAAGCGCCTTCCTTAGGGCCACCTTGGCAAGATTTTCTCACGCGCCTTCTAGGATGAGTGAGAAAGGTTTGGCAATGACCCACCCCGAGAAGACACGCGGGAAATGGTTGGCGCGTGAATCTTTGAATTTATGCGACTTCAAGTTAGGGTGATACTGCCTTTTTGGATGGTCGGTCTCCAACCAGCAGAAGGATGCAAGTGATTTTGGAGAGCCTGCTGCTGGGATGTCAAGATCCCTTCATTTAACGGGAGTAATATTTTTTTGGGGGGTGGCTACACCTGGTGACGCTCAGGGGTTACTCCTGGCTATGAGCTCAGAAATCACCCCTGGCTTAGGAGACCACATAGGATGCCGGGGGATCGAACCGTGGTCCTTCCTAGGTTAGGATGTGCATGGCAGACACCCTACTACGGCCCCATAAGGGGAGCAATATTGAAAATGATGCGGTCAGCCTGAAAGTAGGGAATTTGGATCAGTCATGTGCCTCCCATGCAGAACATTGGCCATTTCACCAGTGTCCCATAGTTCCATTGAAGAAAGGCTTTCCACAGGAAATATTTAAACCAGATAAGTTGACTGTATCAAGGTTATGGGTTCCGCAAATTGGGGAGAGTGATAATAGATGGCCCTCGACACTTTTTTTTTTATTTCATCCAAAAGAGGAATCTTTATGCAATAGCCTGCATAGAAACCTCTCAGTTTGGAGAAACCTGTAAAATGAACCCAGGTAGAAAATGCAGACATATTTCACTCAATTTGCATGCTTTTCAGTGCTGGTCATTTCTATGTAGCTTGATGACCTGGCCCTTAGCGGTTACTTGATGGAGTCCACTTGAGGAGAGTGGATAGTTGAATGTTCACAAATTCTTTTTTATTTATTTTTGTATGGTAAATTCAATGTAAATAGTGAGATGTGTGTCTTTGATAGTTCACGGACGGGGAGGAAAAAAAAAAAAGCCACAAACTGAACCAACAATTTTTTGAGTAGAGTGAGATAGATGACACACCAAACACTTAGGCTGTAGTCCAATATGCAAGATTTTTTCTTACCCCATAGTTAGGATTAATAACTATGTTGATTTAGTTAATTTAGTTCCATTGTCCATTGTGGACAATGAATCCAGGATCTCAGCTATAGTTGAAAAAGAAATTTGTTTGTCATGCTTAAGCTGATCCTCATCAGGCAGTGACAGCTTCATGGCCCTGGGTGCAAGATATAAAGAAATGAATGGACTGCAAATGTGTATGATAAATTCTTTTTGTTTGTTTATTTGCTTTGGGGTCACACCCAGCAGTGCTCAGAGTTTACTCCTGGCTTGGTGCAAGGCAACACTCGAACCCCCCTACTCTCTCTAACCCTTATCAGAAGATGCTTTTTATTAAATATATTTGTAATATATTTTTAATTTAAATACCATGGTTAAAATGTTGTTCATAATATAGCTTTTTTCCACGGATAAAGTTGTTCATGAATGAGTTACAGTCATACAATGTATAACAGCCTTCACCAGTGTACATTTTTCATCACCAATGTCACCGGCTTCCCTTCCTCCCACCCTCAGGGCCAGACATTTTACTTCACACTCTTTCTTTCTCTCCCCTCTTTTTTTTTGTGACATTGGAGTTTGAACTACTGCAAATGAAGGGGTGCCATGAATGTCCTTTTCATATTAGACCCTTCTGTATTCTAACTGCACTCTCTGCTCTTTGTGACATGCTACCTACCATGGAATGGACCTAAATTTCAACTCTATTGTCTCTGGATATCATCCCACACTGTCATTTATTTTTCTTATATGCCAGTGAGGAGTGGGATTATTCTATCTTTCTCTTTCTCTTTCTGACTCATTTCACTCAGAAATTAGTCTCCATGTCTATCTGTGTATAAAGAAAATTGTATAGTACTCCATTATGTAGATATACCACAATTTTTTAAGCTACTCATCTGTTGTTGGGCACCTAGGTTCTTCCAGATTCTGACTATTGTAAATAGTGCTGTGATGAACATAGGAATGCAGAAGTCATCTTTGCATTGCATTTTTGTGTTCCTAGGATATATCCCTAGAGTGGTGCTGCTGGATCATAAGAAAGCTCAATTTCTAGTTTTTTTTTTTTTAAGGAATATCATATTGTTTTTCAGAAAGACCGGACTAGATGGCATTCCCATAAGCAATGAATGAAAGTCTCTTTCTCCCCACATCTGTGCCAGTACTGGTTGTTCTTGTTCTTTGTGATGTATGCCAGTCTCTGTGGCATGAGATGGTACTTCATTGTTGTTTTGATTTGCATCTCCCTGATGACTAGTGATGTGGAGCATTTTTTCATGGGCATTTTGGCCGTCTATATTTCTTCTTTGAGAAACTGTTCATTTCTTCTCTCCACTTTTTGATGGTGTTATATTTTTGTTGTTGTTGTTGTTGAGTTCTGTCAGCACCTATTTGTCTTAGATTTTGCCCTTTATCAGATTGGTACTGGGTCAAAGTTTCTACCATTTTGTAGTTAGCCTTTGTATCCTAGTTACAGTTTCTTTTGAAGTGTAGAAGCCTCTCAGTTTAATGTAAAAGGCTTGAGTTCACCATTCTGTTTTTATTAAGACCTATTTCTGATATAGTGTTGTATCACCACCCAAGCTTGATAGCTTGCTGCTATGGAGAGAGGGGATGTAGGGGCTTAATTCTATGGATGGAGTCTGCAGGAAGACATTAGATCTGCTCAGACATTTGTTTCATCTATATGTGATATCACCAACCAGTGTGTTTCCTTGGGAAGCACAAGCTATGGGAAAAGAAACAAAGGTTCTCTTTGGTTCTTAAGAGGATGTTCACTCTTTTATTCACCAACACTTGTTTCTGTTGGATTTTACAGTTTAAATCCCCAATGATTAAAGAAAAAGACCTCTTTATATTCCTTATCATATTTTGGTTACCATCACATATGGTGCTCTATTGCAAACTATTCATAAAGTCTATCTAAAAGGAGTTAAGAACTGCAGTTATAAGTAAAAAGAACTGCAGTTATTGGTGTAATTCTCATGTTACCTGTATGATTATATAAACTTAAAAGTAATTATAATTAACCATTATAATGTAATATATAATTATGAGTGTTATTAATTCTCATGTTCCCAGTAGGATTATAATAATTGTTTAAAAGTAACTACAGGGGCCAGAGAGATAGCATAGTAGTAGGGTGTTTGTCATGCATGTGGCTGGCCCAGGAGGGACCTGGTTTGATTCCCGGCACCCATCCTGCCAGGGGCAATTTCTAAGTGCAGAGCCAAGAGTGACCCCTGAGCACCACTGGGTGTGGCCCAACAACCAATCACTCAATCAATCAATCAATAAAGTTTTAAAGAAGTATCTATAATTAACCACTACAATGTCATATATAATATAAGATTTATATTTGGTTAGATGAAATATTACTCTTTAAGATGTAAAATTACAAGTATTTTATATAGGGCCAGAGCAATAGTACAGTGAGTATGGCACTTGCTTTGCATGCAGCCAACCTGAGTTTAATCTTGGCATCCTATATGATCCCCTGATTAGCCAAGAGTAATTCCTGAGCACCCGCCAAAAGGTGAGTGTGGCTCTCCAAAATAAGTATTATTTACTGCCTTCCTTCTAGAGATCATTTTTCTTGAACTTTTCCTCTAAAATTAAATATTTATAATATATAAATATATATGAAATATATAATAGGGGCTGGAGATATATAATGGAGGTAGTAAGTTTGCCTTGCATGCACAAGGATGGTGGTTTGAATCTCGGCATCCCATATGGTCTCCTGAGCCTTCCAGGGGCAATTTCTGAGCATAGAGCCAGGAGTAACCTCTGAGCTCTGCTGGGTGTGACCTCCCCAAAAAATAGAAAAAAAAAAGAAATATATAATAGATAAAAATATATAGTATATGTGTGTCTGTTCATATGTGCAATATATGAAAAAGGCTGTATCCATCTATGTGTGTATTTACCCACACATAGATAACATTCATAAGTATATTCATTTTATACATGATATACTATCCTAAACCTTCACTTTTAAATATATTTAGTGCGTCTATTCATTAATTCATATACACCTACATCATGTGTTCTCTTGATATATAGGATACTTTAATATGTCTGGAATATCTTTGAATGATGGCTCCTTCCATTATGTTGATTTTTTTTTTTTTACTTTTTCAACATTTTCCTAAATGCCTGGGTTAATTTGCTAATTTATATGTAATGTGAATGAATACAAGTAGAATTACTGGATCAAATATTTTTTTCATCCATGGTAGACAAATACCACTTGTCTGATGTTAATTTGGAATAACATTTAAAATTATTCTCTCTCCTTAATGCTGTTAAGTCTCACATGAATAAGTTATTTAACCATGCCCTGCTGTATAAATCGCCAGGAAAAGTGGTTGTGTGTTACATTTTTCCAGAGAGTGCTCTAAAATTTTCTATTTTTGCTCATTGAAATATTGCCGCTTTAAAACTAACCTCTCTGACTACTGTAATACTTGTTTGCCATTTTGATGGAAATGCAGTTTTCTGAAGTGAAAGTGATTTGTAGCTTCCCAGTGTGCCTGATGACCAGTTGGTGGCAGCAACTTTCAGCACCTCACTAGTATTTCCTTCAGCTAAATGAGCTTAAAACTCACCAGTGTCTATTGAAAATGAGTCTTGTCTTTCCCATAAATATGCCTCTGCTCTTTCTTTGATGTGACAGATACTAGGAGAAGTTGACTCGGGAATTCTCCTTGAGATTCTTATTTCTCTCTTCACCACCTAGATTTTCCTTCTCTGGGTGTATAGGCCCAACTGATGTCTTCTATCCTGTTGCAGGTGTGCGTTTGTGTGTGTGTGTCTTTGTGGTGTGTGTGTGTGTGTGTGTGTGTGTGTGTGTGTGTGTGTAGTACCAGCTGTCTTCTCCCATCCTGTTGCAGGTGTGTGTGTGTGTGTGTGTGTGTGTGTGTTTCTTCTTACTGGGCAGCAGAAGTTGTTCCACAGTGGAAATTTAAGCATCCTCAAGTTTCTTCCCAGCTTTAGCTGTGTTTTCTTAGAGCAGATCGCCAATTTCTGTTTTAACAGGAAATCCCTTCTTTCATGGAATGAGTGTGGTCCCCATTCACCCTGTAAAATGGCATTTTTTTAACTTCTTTGAAATGAAAACTTTGCCAGTTTCAAAAATGTTTTCAAATAATAAATATATGGTAGTTTTCCTTTGCTTGGGCATTGCTTAACACATGTGAATGACTGTAAGAAATAATGAAATTCTAGCTTATTGCTTGAATTTCAATTCATTGAAATTTTGCTCAGCTAAATATGTATTTTTTGTCATTAAGCAAAAGTGTGGGAGGTGATATAATTAAAAAATACAACTCAATTTGATTGTAGCACTTTGGCACTATTTTTTTTTTATGGTTGATTGTCTTTAGTCAGTTTCCTGGGAAAGAGAAGCATTCTTTAGTGTAAAATCCCCTTTTCCCAAATCTCTAATAAGATGGATTGAGAACTTTTTAAAATCTAATTACCTATTTATTAGTGTGTGGACTAAGTTATATTTCTTCACATAATTTGTTCACTTGGGTGTGATTCCTTTTGGTCTTTGTTTATATGTTTATTTTTAATTTTTTTCAGAGATCTTGTTACTAGAAAAATACTTGGAACAATTCATTCATAGGATAGATTATGTGACTGTAAAATTTGAGAAATTAATTACACAGAAGGCTGTTAATAAAATAAAGAATTTGAGCTGGAGAGATAGTATAGTGGGTCAGTTGCTTGTCTATCATGCAGCCGACCCAAATTTGTCCCTGTATCCCAAATATTCTACTGAGGACTGACAAGAGTGATCACTGAGTGAAGAGGCAGAAGTTATTCCTAAGCAGCAAAGGGTAAACCCCCACCCCCCAAAAAAAAACAGACAAAAATGTGTATGTTGTTGGTATTTGAATGATTTAAAACAAATTAATCAGGAGATAAGAACTGATAGAAATAGAAGTACATAGATTTCTCCCAGCTTATTTGAAAATTATTGAAATTTTTCATTTTTATTTTGTATGGTAGATACTTTAATATTATACTAATGACTCTAAGAAAAATATATTCATGTACTAGTTTGCTTGTTAATTGAATCTAAAATAAGCCAAATGAATAGGCTACCAATTTGTGAATTTTACTCTTTAGTTTTCAGTGGGAAAGTGGATTCTGAAGATATTTAATTGTATTCATTAGTTTTATTTTTTAGTTTTTGTACCATATGCAATGGCAGTTAGGGTACAATTTGGTGTAAGAGATTGAATCAGAGTCAGCTGAAAATTGGACTAGTTTCTTAACTCCTCTGTCTTCTTAACCCTTGGTATATAATGAAAAGTTAAAATAAATATTTGAAACATAAATGAACTAGGTTAACAACTTTTATTTACTAGAAACTTAGCCAGCAATTAGGTTTATTAAAGAAATCTTGATTTATTTTTATGAAAAAAAATTTTGAAATTAAAACATTATTATCATCAGCAATGTTGATTGAATTTAGCTTTGTGGAGTGCCAGAGACATTTCTGAAATGCCAATAGCCTGAAGGGGCTTATAATATTTGGTAGGAGTATTGGAAGCTTTACAGGAATAAAAAGTCAACAAAACTGTAGCTTAGGACATGGTGTCTAGAATTAAGTAAAAACAAACACTAGTACCAATTTTTAGCAGTGGTAGGTGATATTTGGTAGTACTTAAGTGCCACACACAGCTCTCAGCATTTTACTTATGATAATTCATTTGATGCACATATCATCAAACATGTCATGGATTTTAACTCGCTTCCTCTTACAGTTGTGAGAGTTGAGATTTAGTTTAGATTTTAAGGGCATTGTCTTAATATTAAACTTCCTTTTTTTCATTGATTCTAATTATGGACTTGGTTGTTTTCATTCCACTGGGCAAAAAAGCAACATCATGGTATTGGTAAAATTCTACTTAAAATTCCCAATAATCTTCTTACTGGTTCACAAATTCCAGGCTCATTAGTAACATGTTAATATTTTATCTCATAAAATTTATCAAACATTTATGCAAAGATACTAAAAAGACATTGGAAGAATGTCAAAGTAATTGGGTGTGTGGATGACACACAAATTATATTTGAGGGGCCAGAACGATAGCACAGGGGTAGTGCGCTTGTCTTGCATGTGGCTGGCTGACCCAGGACAGACCGTGGTTTGATTCCTAGCATCCCATATGGTCCCCCAAGCCAGGAGCAATTTCTGAGTGCATAGCCAGGAGTAACAGTGTGACCCCAAAACAAACAAACCAAAAAACAAATTACATTTGAGTGACATATTATAAACTTTCTTTGAGGGCAGTAGGAATGGCATAGGCATCTTCTTTCCGAACTGATCAACTGCCAGTATTGTTCATTACATCATTCATAATCTCTTATCCTTACATTCTACACGAGATATTTCTCAAAAGAGAGCTTCAAGAGTTGATTTTTCCCCCTAGGAGAAACTGATGTGTGTGTGTGTGTGTGTGTGTGTGTGTGTATGTGTTCAGTTTTAAACAGTATGACAAGTTATTGAATTATTCTGTTTTAGTTTTAACGTTGGTTGCCTATAGCCTTACAATCATTCCTATAATATAATTTATTTAAAATTTTCATTAAAATGGGACAGTAATAGTAAAGAATAGCAAATGGTTAGTTCACTCATTTCTGCAACATGCATACTATTAATTTTACTTAGTGCATAACTCCTTGATGAGAGAATTTATGTTATTTTAATAGGTGAAAAACTAAAGGCACCAAGTTTCAGTAATGATCCTGGAATATAAACTAATAGGAGGGAGTAGAATTGGGGAATCTGGCCTCACCATCAGCTATCTTAGTTACTATTTTTTTTTTGGGTTTTGGGCCACACCCGGTGACACTCAGGGGTTACTCCTGGCTATGAGTTCAGAAGTTGCTCCTGGCTTGGGGGACCATATGGGACGCCAGGGGATCGAACCACGGTCCATCCAAGGCTACAGCAGGCAAGGCAGGCACCTTACCTCTAGCGCCACTGCCCGGCCCCTAGTTACTATTTTTTAATGTTTCTTAATGAAAATAGATTTATGTCTGGTAAGTTTTTCTTTTGTTGATAGTCTATAACCTTTGTTCCTCTACCATTGATAAGGGGAAAGATTCAGCATTTACTAAAGGCAGACACATAAAGACACATGTTATGGACACATTGTGGGAAGTTTTTCACTAATCAGTAAGAAACACTTTATGGTGATGGCCTGTCAGTGGTTGATCAAGCTATCTGCTTTAAAAGAATGTTATTTAAAATTTGTTTTCTTTATTTAAAGCCATACCTACTTGTTTATATATTATATTTGGCAGCTCTCATGAAATCTGCATAGTAGAATAGTTAAGATCAGTGTTGCATGGCCCTACAAAAGCCAAGTTATTTGTAACTTGACTCTTTATCAAAATATTTGCTGAGTTCTGGTATATTCGATCAGTAAATTATTACTAAAACTGACAAGTTCTCCAATCTCCAGAAGATTATTTTTTTTTCTCTTGTACAGTATTTTTATTTTATCTATGAGTTGTTGCTTATACTGTAGGATTTAATTGCTATAGTTTCAAAAGATAACATTTTAGGTAAGACATAAAGGATGCAGGTAAGTCGATATTTATTTAGTTACAGTAAACATTACAAAGTTTTAAGAAGACAAGAATTCCTCAGCTTAATTTGTCCAGAAGATTATTTTTATATATTTTTAAAAAAACTATCACAAGGAATATCTGGGATCTGGGCACATGGTAGGTAGGTATTCAATGGACAATATTTGAAGGTTTTACTAACTTTGGTTGATTAACCTAGTAAGGCGAAATATATAAATTGGAGATTGGAGGAAAAAAATAGAGAGATACAAGAGAAATTTGAGTGAAATGGTATGAATATTAAAAACATATGAAGAAATAAAATGAAGGGGAACTTATATCAGATCAAGGGAATACTGAGAAGGCTTTGCATTGCCTAGATTCAGGGGCACCCATCACTGAAACTTATAACAGTAGCACCCCCTGGAATTGTGAAGCATACAACCGATTGTGCCTGCACAGATGTGGTGACATTATCAGTGATAAGTCACAACATGATGCTTGTGAAAGGTAAGTTTCTAAAAGCTCCAAGATGGCAACCTAAATAGATCTTTGACACTTCGGTGGAATAATGAAAGGTGTATGGTTTAGAGAAAATGGGGAGAGAAGAGGCTGGGAGCTTTGATTTAACATAGGAGGCAGGGTGAGAGAGAATGATGGTCTGAGAAGTGGCAGTGAGTTGGTGATGATGAAGAATGTCCATTGGTATTTCAAAAGTAACATAGATAGGGGCTATAGAACTAGTGTAAAAGGTCTGGTGCTTGACTGGCATTTGGCTACAGATGCTCTTATCCTAGTTTAAACTAGGATCCCTGAAGTCAGAGTCCCTGAACGTTGCAACCCTTCCACACACTTCTTTTTAAATATATTTTTATTTAAGTAACATGATCATATTTGGGTTACAGTCATAACCAGAACATCTCCCTTCACCAGTGTAACATTACTCCCGCCCCCTTCCCATCTCCTGCCTGTATTCAAGACAGGCATTCTACTACAGTTATTTGCTTTTAAGTTCAGTAAGTTGTATTTTTTTTCCCTTAAAGGATAAGAGTAAAAAAATATATTAAAGGTGTGATAGTGGGAATCGCCATTGTTTGCATAGGTCCAGAAAAATGGGAAAATGGAGAAAAACTCCTTGACCTGATTACAAAAAGGCCTCACCCTAAAAATTTATTGGCATAAGACAGACTCTGGGTTCTAGGCATACCAGTTCATCCAACTCCAGTCATTCTCAAGGTCCCAGTGAAACTTTTTCACACTTTAGCTATTGTCGGTATCAGATTCTTATATTTAAAGACTCTAGATTCTGTGCATTTCTTTCATCAATGTCAGGCTGATGTGGAGCATCCTCTAGTTTCAGCATACCATTAAATGCAGAGCGATCTGCCCTGCATGCAGACTGTTGCTGAGTCGTCTGTGTGTTGAGAGCACTCTTTGGAGTAAGTCACTGCCAAAGCAGCGGTAGGTCTTTCCTGGTAGAGGCTTGGATCCTGGTAATGTTATAGACAATTGTGGTTGTTTTCATAGATGGTATTCACACATTATCTTTTTTTTTTTTTTTTGTGGTTTTTGGGTCACACCCGGCAGTGCTCAGGGGTTACTCCTGGCTCCATGCTCAGAAATTGCTCCTGGCAGGCACAGGGGACCATATGGGACGCTGGGATTCGAACCGATGACCTCTTGCATGAAAGGCAAACGCTTTACCTCCATGCTATCTCTCCAGCCCATCACACATTATCTTAAGAAAAAAATAAGAAAGAAATAGGAGCCAGAGTGATGGCGTAGCAGTAGGGCATTTGCCTTGCATGTAGCTAACCTGGGACAGACCTCAGTTAGATCCCCATCATCCCATATAATCCTCCAAGCCAGGAGAGATTTCTGAGTGCATAGCCAGGAGTAATCCCTGCGCATCACCGGTGTAGCCCAAAATAAAAATAAAATAAAATCAAGAAAACATTGGTAACATTGGTAAGACTTGTTTAGGAGTGATTAAAAAAAAAAGTAAGAGGTGGCATTTTTCAATACTCCCACCTCCATATACATTAAAAATTACACATAAAACCTTTATAGCACCATTAATGAGGAACTTAAAAGGACAGTCATTTCTTATCCCTCTACTAGAAACAAACTATTTCGATTGTGTTTTGATTTTCTTATTGCTATGTAATAAATTACCCCAAACTTGGTGGCTTAAAACAACAGTTTTATTATTTCTTATGTTTCTGTAGGCCAGGAATTTGAACAGGGCACTGTAGAGGATCTTGTCTTTGCTCCTTCCAATGTCGATTGTGCTAAATTGAGTAAGAGGATTTCTTCATTTGGGTTTCTGATTCTGTGACCATGCTGGAGAGATATCACTCTTTATTTTGGTGTGGTTCACCCAGGATCCACTTGTTTGATGGTAGGTTTTATCTTATATATTTTTCACCTGTATTGAGGTATTGTGACTTACAGTATTGTTAATAAGAGTCTAATGCATACAATGTTCTAACATCACACCTTTAACTAGAGGCTCATCCACAAGCAGTGTCCCCAAAACACTTTTTACCCATCCACTGCAACAAAATTGACTTTTGTAGTTAGCATGTGATAAAGGTCTGAGTTCTTCTTTATTCTCCATAGGGATAACCCTTTTTTTTAAAACCACCTTTTTTTTTTTTTTTTTGGTTTTTGGGCCACACCCGGTAACACTCAGGGCTTACTCCTGGCTATGCGCTCAGAAGTTGCTCCTGGCTTGGGGGACCATATGGGATGCCGGGGGATCGAACCACGTCTGTCCAAGGCTAGCGCAGGCAAGGAAGGCAAGGCAGGCACCTTACTTCTAGCGCCACCACCCAGCCCCTTCAAAACCACTTTTTAAAGAGGTTTTCCTTGTTCCACACATAGGTCCTTTGTTGAAGATTTGTTGACCATATGCCTGAGAATGTCTCTGGGTTTTAATTTTTTTCCATTGGTCAGGGCTCTACTTTTATTCTTGTATTCTAATACTATACTGTCTTGATTATTACAATTTGTTGGTATAATTTAAGTGTAGGGAAAAATATTTCCTATTTCTTTCACCTAGGGATTGTGTTAGCTTTTATGGGGAGTTTAATAACTCCCTGAAAAAAATTTTGTGTCATACCTGGCAGTGCTCAGGGGTTACTCCTGACTCTGTGCTCAGAAATTGCCCCTGGCATGCTTGAGGGACCAGATGAGATGCTGGAAATCGAACCACCATCCCACCTGGGTTGAACAAGGCAAATGCCCTACTGTTGTGCTATTTCTCCAGCCCTCCCTGAAATATTTAATAGTGTTTGGCCCATATCCCTAAAAATGTGATTTTTTTGTTGGAACTGTGTTGAATCTGTATAGTGCTTTGAACGGAACAGTCATTTTTAACATTATAAAACCTTCTAATCCATAAACAGAGGATGGTTTTTTATTTCATTGTGCTTTCTCTTATTTATTTGAAGAGTGACCTATAGTTTTCTTCGTGCAAGTCTTTTACCTTTTTTGTTAATCTGATTCTCAGGTACTTGGCTTTTTGGAAGGCATAATTATAAATAGGATATTTTGTTTGCTTTCTTCCTTCTACTTTCACTGTATGCATATAGAAATGCCAGGGATTTCTGCATACTTATTTTGTAGTTTACTACCTTACTGTATAACTTTATAGTTTCTAGAAGTTGTTATTTCATTGTTGTCATTATTATTGTGTCTGCAGAGGGGTTTCTAGTTAGGTATCATGTTATCTGCAAATACTAATAGTTTTACTTTTATAATTTTAATCCCTGTAATATTTCTTTCTTGTCTAGTTTGCTATCTCAAGAACTTATAATACTATATTAAATAATAATGATGATCAGCAACCCTGATCAGAAAAAAAGGCTTTCAATTTTTCACCATTAAGTATGCTGTTAGTTGAGTTTGTTGTAAATGGCTTTAGCTTTTTGAGGAAAGTTCCTTATACCTCCATTTTTATTAAAAGAATTAGTTCAGGGATTAATGTCTTCTAAAGATGAATTTGATGTTTGTGAGCTCTGGTCAAAGGCTTCCAACCAAATGTTGATTTTCAAGCTAACTTTAATGGGTGGGGGTGATTGGAATGGATTAAATGAAATCTGTGTCATTAATGTTGATTGTTCTTTAGGTGTTTTCCAATACAAATCATCTCACCATTTACATGGCTTTTTTTTTTTTTTTTGTAGATTTTCATGTAGAGTAGTCAATTTTTTTTCACAGATGGTCAGGAGCAGATTAAAAAAGAAAGATAGAAAAGTTGAAGCTATTAGATTTTCTCCAAACTTTGGAATTACATGACCTAAATTTTATGTAAGTTTCAGATTTCACTCAGACTCCATGGCATGACTTAAGTCCTAATAATTGATATGAGAAACTATGTGCTACAAAAAGAGAATTTTGGGGACCATCTTTGGAGACTGGCTACCACTGTGATGCAGTAGGTTTCTTTTAATTAGGATAATCAGATGTTTAAAGTCTTTTTTCTAATTGATAAAGTGATTAATTTAGTTCTCCTTTGAGGATGCTTCATTACATTTGGCTACTGGGCTATTGGAATGAAAAAATATCTTGATAAAGAATGTGCCTGTTTCCATGTTCTGTTGAATTAATGTTAAGGACAGAATTTTAGTTTGGTTGCAGTTATATATTGAATGAATTCACAAGTCCCAGATACATGGCAAGTTAACTACAAAGAGCCAGTAGCAACACAATGACAGAGCTAATCCATGTCATGAGTTTGTGAAGTATTGAAGGGCTGAAAGGGAAGGACATTGAGGACTCTGGGACAGAGAAGTGGGTGAACTGGTCATTGGTGTGGTATTGGAATTATGTACACAGGAAACCATCGGTAAAAATATTAGAATCACAATACATCGATCAGAAATAATTTTAAAGGAATCCACAATCCCAAGACAATAAGTATCTAATAAACAGGTGAATTTTGTCTTATCCACATATATAATTACAAGACTCCTAATTTCCCCCTTTCCCTTCTTTATTCCTAAAAATCACTGAGTCAAATTTACTACATAATTTATTAACTTAAGTATTTGGCATATTTTGCCTTCATTCTATATGGTATTTTACTTTAAAATTCTATTTATAGTCCCATTTTATACCTGTTTATCTCACTTAACTAAAATGTTTGAAATTAGGGATTAATGTTAAGAAATATAAAGATGAATAAGTTAAACATTAAAAATCGATTTTTTTCGTCAACATAATTGTAGTGAGCTGAACTTTTTTTTTTGTTTTTTTGGGCCACACCCAGTGACAATCAGGGGTTACTCCTCAGAAATCGCTCCTGGCTTGGGGGACCATATGGGTCGCAGGGGTCTGTCCTGGGTCAGCCGCATGCAAAGCAAACACCCTGCCAGCCCCTGAACTATTATTTTTATAATAAAGGGAGTATGCATATTATTAATGAAATAAGGTTAGATCAGAAATATATTCAGCTTTAGGCAATGAATTTCATCCTATACTCTCTTGAATTTTACTTTTATTCTTGTGATTTTACTACTTTAACTTTCAGTAGCTTTTTTTTATAAGTTGAATTTATCACAGAGTCTATTTATTTAGCCCCCTCTGAGTGGAAGAGAGAGAGAAAAAATTCCCTATCTCCACAATTCTCAGCTGAAGATATATTCCAGATGGCAAACAGGCTCACAGTAGAAGAATGGCTCTATTAGACAGTGATTGGGTTCAGTGTTTTGAAAGTTGTGAATTCCTAGACCATCAGTCATACTTACATTCAAATATAAGTATCCAAATCCATTGGAGTCCAAATATAGTAGAAACACTTTATGATGTTAGTGTTGGGAGACAGAATTTGTGCTGGTCCTATGGACACTTTATATCTTAGTTTAGCTTGTGGTTTTAAACTAAAGCTTAATAATATCTTTATAATGTATATATTCCAGAGATATGTTTTTGTTTTCCTTTTTATTCTCTTCTCTGTTTCATCTCTTTTGTCCTTTCTTAGTGCTGTGTTGATTTTTATTTTTCTTCTGAAATATCATTTTCTCCTTCTCATCCTTCTCCCCTATTTTCCCATAAATTTATCTCCCCCCTGCTCTTCCTCCTCCTCCTCTTCTTTCTTTCCTTCTTTTCTATTTTTCTCCTTTTCCTCTTTCATATTTTGAGCTATAAATAAAATCATACCAGTAGAATAATTAAATAAAGTTTAACAATAGAAAATTAAGAGTTAGAGAGATAGTACAGCAGGTTGTGTGCTTGCTTGCACACTTCCTTACATGAGACTGACCCAGGTTTTATTTCTGGCACCCCATATCCCTGAGCCATCAGGAGTGATCACAGAGCACAGTGATCTGTGAGTGATCCAAAAACAAAAAATTAAAAAAAAAAAGTAAGTCAGTTTTATGTAAGATGTTAGATATTTGCCTGAGGACCTTGGGTGTGTTCAAAGAATAAAAACAAATAAGATTTTTTTTTTAGGAGAGAGAAGAAAAAAGGTTGAAAGATGCAGCAAAGAGTTGGGAGAAAGTTCCACAATGGAGAATCCTATCAGGCAGTGAACCTGGGTGTGACAAATCAGGTGCCAACTTGCACCAGTTATTAAGGATAATTCTCTTACTCCTGGCAAGGAGACTGGCATAGAAGAACTGTAGACTCACTCTATCTCTTTGGGGGATAGAAGAGATTTAGGGTATGAAAAATAGATATAAGAAAAGATTCCTAAAATAACAATTGGAGGAATGCTGTGAAAAGGTAGATCAGTGAAGAATTCATTTTGTACCTGTGTATAAAATGCTGTGTAAACCTTGTTGCATCCTATCTCCCTATGGATATTGCTATATTGTCTACATTTCACATACCTTTTCAGGATTAATCTGTAAGACCATGCCATTAGTTCCCAATTGATATGTGCCTTCAATGAATAACTTATAAAGATTCTTGTTATTGTAATTTTGGGGTCTGTGTACGTGCATGTGTGTTGACTGGTATTGAACCTAAGCCCTCAGTTATGTAAGACAAGCTCTCTGTCACTGAAATACATTTTGTCCTTGTTTTATTTGTTATTGGTTATTTGTTTTATTTGCTTATTTGTTTTGGAGCCATACCCAGTATGCTCAGTGACTACTCTTGGCTTTGTGCTCAAGAATCATTTTTGGTGGTGTTCATGGAACCATATGAGGTGCCGGAAATTGAATCCAAGTTGATTGTGTGCAAGGCAAGCACCCTGCCTGCTACATTATATTCTGACTCAACCAGCTTTTAATCTAAGAAAATTAAAAAAAATTGAGGTACTGATGATAAACGTTTTCCCTCCATAGGAAATATGTATCTTCTTACATAGCCAGACTATCCATCTTTACTGAAACTGAGGACTAATGATGTTTTTTTTAAACAAGTGCTCAAAACACTTATTTTGTACTATAATTTTGGGTGTGAAAGAACCACATGGTGTCAATATTCAATTTAAATAGAATATTGTTGTTGGGTAGGAGATTTTACGTCCTCCGTACTTTCATCTAGGGAGGGTGACCGAGTTGAAAAGTCCTCAACTGAGCTGTAAAGAGGCTTGATGTACTCTTGCAGTATAATTCATATTAGTATGTTGCAGTATAATTAGGCAGTATAATTAGTCCCTCAGTGGTCAACCTTCAGTGATGACTATACTCTAGGTTTTTTATCTCCCCAGTGCTGCCTAGCTGCCTCACTTGAGTAGGTGGGGCTGAATGGAATGAAACCGTTGAAGGGTCTTTGCCAGTAAAGGTATCAATGGGTGAGAAGGAAAAATGGAAATCTTGTCTGGAAATCTGAAGACTAACTCATCTCACCTGCTCACCATTTTATCCTGATGCACTTATATTCTATTTACTTTCTTAAACAATTAGAGTAAAAATTGTTCTGGAATGGGTTTTGAAAAGTTTTGGAAAATTTGGGCTTTTGTCTCATAATTTGCTAACTCAGTTATCCAAGCTACTATTTACACCATTTATATTCTATGCAATCAACATAGTAATGAAGCAAAACTCAATTCTTGTCTTCTCTTCCATTTCACCCATGCCAATGATTTTTTTGAACTATTCCAAGCCATTCCTGTTGAATATTAGGTGTAGGTGTGTTTGAAATGGACTTAAGGCTTATTTATCGCATGAACATTCTCTATCAAGCCTCTTGATATTATCTTTTTTTCCAGTGATTACATTTGAATTCTCTCTCTCTCCCCCTTTCCTGATGGATGAATAACTGCAGTGAGGTGAAGACATGTTTAGCAAAGTACTTAAGATGCAGCCTTTAAGACAGCAAATAGTTTTTCGTCTTTCATAAAAATCTGTTTTACACCCCAACATTTAGACCACCGCCCTCAAGTGAGCCAATTTTATATCTCATTACCACCTGGTGAACTTCATATGCTCCAGAGGCACAAAGTGAATGTTTTACCTGGAACCTGAGAACGTGTCTGACAATTTCCTGAAGTATTGCCTAGGAGAGACTTGGCAGTTTAATTATAAAATCTAGAGCTAGTGACTGAGATGCACGTCACAGAGCCCTAACCCTACTTTCTATTTGGGGCTGTTTATGGGTAGCTGGGTAATATGGTATTGCTTGTGAGATCATATTTTAAAGGACTAAAGAGTAATTTTAAATGAGTATTAAGAACTATTGATCATGTATTCAGGAAGACTTGGAAGTGTGGGATAGACATGAGTGAAGTCATCTCTTCTCCATCACTTATTGGGAAGAAACCTCATAATCTTGACTCCTTTGCTTATGCAACCAGATTCGATTAGAACATTTACCTTTCTGTATTGTCCTATCTGTAATTCTTAGGACAGCGCCTGAATTGCTCAACTATAGTGATGAAGAGGATTTTACTTCTGTTGCATATAAAAAAAAAAAGATAGTGTAGGAGCCATTTTTTATGGACCATTTTCTTTTATGGACAATGCAAAGATAAACTAGATAATCCTAAATATTCATATAGCACAGTATCACTTACAAATATAAGGAAGCAACTTCCAGTTTAAGCATCTTTAAAAAAGTATTTTTAATATATATTTATGGAGATGACTGGTTATATTTAAAGGTAGTGTGCAGGTAAGGTTTTTAATTTTAAATTTGCCATTCCACCAAATTGTGTTACTTTTATTGGGAAATTAACCAAATAAATATTTTTCTTACTAATATACCTCTTTTAATTCCTTCAACATTTCCCCCTCTAAATTTATATATTTTCAAAGAGCCTATTCCTTTGAAATGCCTTATCTCCCCAAAAAGAGCTTTGTGAAAAAAATTTAGATTTTAGAAAAGGAAAAGACTGGCCCTAAAAGGAGTTTTTTTCCCTCCATGCATTTGCACTGTTTTGTGGTGAGGGGGAGGACTGTTATAGAAATGTGCTTAATAGCCCCTATCAAAGTAAGGCTTTGGCTATGACTGAGTAGAACAAGATGACCATGGTTAATTTCCAAGACATATTACCTTTTAGCTCCTGGGTTAGAAGTAAAGTGATAAATTCTTTACCAACTGTCATGCATTAGCTCTTAGCGAGAATTCTGTCACTGCTTCAGTCACAGAGGCATGAACTCTGTGGAATGGGTTCTTCTTGGGAAAGAGGAGTTTGACTGGAAGAGGAGATGAGAAGTTAGGAAAGTAAACAATATGTCTACACCTAAATGAAAAACACTTCCTTTTTCACAGCCTTAGTCTTTCAATTCCTTCCATCATTCTTAGCTTTATGAGCTTTGTGGAAAAGCCTCTCTTGTATGATTGAGGTAGGTTCACTTGAATTGGCCAATCAGGAGAAAAAAGATGATCTTTATTTTGTAACTCAACTCAACTCAACTCAAATTTCTTTATGCCATAGAGCAAAGTAATGTTCTCTTAATACAAAATGAATCTTATTTGTAATTGTTTTTCATCGGAGCCCTTTTTATCTGATGAATCGAAGTTCATTAAATTTTCTAATTTTAATAATTCCTGTTTTAATTGTAATGAGATAGCCTTCCAGAAGTTTAAAAAAATGGAACATCTGGGTTAAGTAGTACTATATTATCAACTAGGACAAAACTTCAGGTAGATTTTCTATACATTGTCTTATTTCTGGCTAACTGATGAAAAATGAAGTTGTGCTTTCTTTAGTCATATTCAGCTTTGAAAATGTACTATTTGAAATAAGTAATAGTTTCAAGAGATAACTTAGGAAAAGCTGAGCAATATTTTTTGTTGTTTCTGGGCTATACCCAGCAATGCTCAGGGTTTACTTCTGGGTTTGCTCTCAGGGATCACTCCTAGTGGAGTCCTGGGAGCATATGGGGTGCTAGAGAGTTAACATTGTTGGCCATGTGCAAGACAAGAGCTCAAGAGAAAATTTTAAATTTGCTACTAAAAATGTTCAAATTATATAATATCTGTTATATCTATGGGAGTAAATCATGTGGTAATAATTTAATAAAGACTTACACAATGTAATAAAGGTTTATAAAAATATTTGCAGGAAGACTCTCCCCCCAATACCAGGTGATTTCTTTGCTCTACAAACTACTTTTCTTTTTTGGGGGGGTATGGTGCATACCCAGCAATATATACCTAGGGTTACTCCAATTCAGAAATAACTTTAGGTGTTGCTCAGGGATATGGGATATCAGAGATCAAACCCTAGTTTGCTGTATGTTAGGCAAGTGACTTACCTGCTGTAATATCACTCAGATCCCTGTTCTACAGACAACTCAAAAAAAAATTTCAACTAACAAATGAAACTTTTTTTTTAAAAAACTTTTGAAGGACAGGAGTTATCATGCAGAAAGCAGGGCACTTACCTTGCATGTGACTGAGCCTGGTTCAATCTCCAGCATCCCATATGGTCCCATGAACAAAGCTTTTTTTTTAGTTTAGTTTTGTTTTGGGGCCATACCTGGCTATGCTCAGGGATTACTCCTGGCTCTGCACTCAGAAATCGCTTTTGGCAGGCTCGGGGGACCATATGGAATACCAGAATTAAATCCAGGTCTGTCCTGGGTCTGCTGCGTGCAAGGCAAATGCTCTATTGCAGTTAGAGAAATAACTGCAATAATAATAAAAAAATAAATGAGGGAAGTGGAAAGTCTGTTTAGAGTACAGGTGGTGGTCCTGGGTCTGCTGCGTGCAAGGCAAATGCTCTATTGCAGTTAGAGAAATAACTGCAATAATAATAATAAAAAATAAATGAGGGAAGTGGAAAGTCTGTTTAGAGTACAGGTGGTGGTGGGGTGGGGAGGAGGGAGATTTGGGACATTGGTGGTGGAAATGTTGCACTGGTGAAGGGGGGGTGTTCTTTACATGACTGAAACCCAAGTACAATCATATTTGTAATCAAGGTGTTTAAATAAAGATATTAATAAAAAAATAAGCGAGTGATCCTTAATCAAAGACCCAGGGGTAATCCCTGTGCATTGTTGAGTGTGGTTTCCCAATTTTTTAAAAACCTTTTAGGCATCTTAAGAGTAAGTCAGTGCAGTCGTTATGATATGTGCCTGCCAGACCCTGGTTCAATTTCCTACACAACAGAGTTACATGAAGTTTGCAGGATGAATCCCTGAAGAATGACTTCAACACTGCTGGGGTGATCTAAGTATCCCCAGCATTCTATGACCTAAACAACAGTCTTGAACCCTTGTGCTTCTGAATACTACTTGTGAGCTTGTGAAAATAATAGGCAGGTAATTTCACCTTTACTGTCCCTTTTGACAGGTTATATAACTTGTTGGCATTTGACCGCATTCTAGACAACAGGATTCAATTTGGCCTTGGGCTGACTTATTTGCTTAGTTGCATGTATGTCCTTTCTTGAAAATAGTTTAACACATTTTCTTTTCTTTTTTTTTTTTTGGTTTTTGGGCCACACCCGGTGGTGCTCAAGGGTTACTCCTGGCTGTCTGCTCAGAAATAGCTCCTGGCAGGCACAGGGGACCATATGGGACACCAGGATTCGAACTTACCACCTTAGGTCCTGGATTGGCTGCTTGCAAGGCAAACACCGCTGTGCTATTTCTTCGGGCCCAGTTTAACACATTTTCACATGTTAAAGAATTGAGGTTCCGTGCTAAAGGATTTCTTCCTTTAATTTCATGTTTTATATGACTATAAGATTACTCTCAGTTTGTGGGTAGAAAAGCCAAAATTCAACTTTTTTTTATTCATACTTGATAGAATTCTTTTCCCCTAAACCCTTCCCAAATTGGTGTGTTATGTTTGTCACAAAGAAAGAGAAGACATTCTTATAAAAATCAATCATGTCAAAGAGTCGGGTTTTTTTTGACATGCTAGTAGTGTACTAGCAAAGTGCTAACTAGTATACATCATATTGGCTAGATGCCTTTTTGGAGTTGCACAGGCATCAGAAAACTCCCAGATCCCACTGATCCTTCAGAGACAAGTTGCATGTGGCTGGTTATGCCAAGAAACTAGACATTAGGGGACCAAAGGCAGCAAAGGTGGAGCCCTGAGTTGGGCCCTGAAGAACCCCGAGGTATGCACAGATCTGGCTCAGCTGACCATACACACCATGGACATCAATATTTACAAGGGGGATGTGGACCCGCCTTTTATCAATGGAAAAAGTCACACCTAAAAAGTGGGACCATCTGGTCTCACTACCAATCGGAAGTGCTGCATACATAGAATAACATACAATGAGAAATCAGGTGGGTGCTGATTGACATAGAGACAGACAAATTCTGTAATCTCACACATGGCCCCGATTATTCTGGATGAACCTGGGCCTGCCCAAGATGGTGCAGAAACTGGACTCTGAGACCCAGCAGTACTGGTGGCTGCAGCAAACATAACCTCTGGCAAAATAACTGGATGAGCAAGAGTCAGAAGTTGTAAGTACCCAGGGTGTCTTACTCTGGCCCCTCAGAGTACACATTCTCTCGCTCAATCTCTTTGGGGGTCTGCTGGTCTTCCTCTAATATGGGATACCCCCTGCATGCCTGAGAGGTCCAAATCCTGATTTGATTCTTCAGAGCATGGCTTTCTAGGAATTCAAGGCCCACCTCTCCTAAGCAATAAAAGTCTTAGTGACTATCAAGCTGAATTTAAATATACAAAATATAGTCAAAGTCAATTGAAAGATAATTGAGAATATTTTTAGTTTATACAGGATATATTGCTTTATTATGAGTAAGAAAATAATGGAATGGCTATGGTATCATATAATTTATAATCATAAATAACTAACAAAAAATAAGAATTGAAGTCTCAGAATCAGGCATCTCTGGGTTCACTCACTTAGTAAAATATGTTTCTGAAATGCCTTCAGACCTAACCCTGGGCCTCACACACCTGGCCACATACTAGGCTGTTCTGTTGATCCACACTTTATAGAATTCAAGTCCTTGGATTGGGGGACCTCTAGCTGCCACCTCCCTTTCAATTCAGCAAGCAGTGCTGAAGGGGAGCAGCATCAGTCTGGCCTGTTCTTTACTACCCACTCTTACTGCTCTCCAAGTCTTGGCCTCTCATCCCTTCTCCAGAACTCAGCCCAGTAAGACAGCCTGTAAGGGTGTGTTAGCACACTGGGAAGGGCACTTGTCTTACATGTAGCCAACCCATGTTCAATCCCCAGCATCCCATATAGTCCCCCAAGCACCACCAGGAGTAATTCCTGAATGTGTGGGGGCAAGAGTAACCCTTGAGCATTTCTGGGTGTGGCCATAAAACAAATAAAATAATAAAGAAAAATGTCTTTCATTGGGTATCAGGAGACTTCCAGTTCTTCAACCCCCCTGAATTGTGGGAGTAGGATGTTCAGATGCTCCAAGAGGCTGGGAGCAAGTACTATCCCCATTATTATGGTCCCACCCCTGCCACTATGCCCTGTGAATGCACCTGTTCCTTCATGGGACCACACCCCACCTGCTATGGCCACACCCTCTCATTGTAGCCATGCCCTCTGTAGCAGACACATATGCTGGGGGGCATCCTGTCCTCTGTCCCCTCTGTCCCAGTGTCAGGGCTCTGAGGCTAAGAGCTGCCTGGGTGGAACTCTTCTGAGGAGTTTTCAGCTCTGCAACCTTCTCAGAATGGGTGGAGGCAGATTCCCTCTTTGCACGAAACCATGGCTACCCAGTGTGACACCCTACAGCCTGGGACAGAAAGAGTTCTGCTCCATAATTGAACCTTATCAAATGGTCAAGTCACCAAATTTGTCCTAGATCTATAGATCCTGGAATTTTTCATAGTAGTGTCAGCCCATTAGGATCACAGGAAATCTGATGGGAGACTAGGTTGGTATTTGGAAGACAGGGGCCATTGGTGAAGAGACGGTCAAACTGGTGATGAGATTGGTGTTTAAAAATTAATACAAAAGCAAACGTATAAGTTCTACTAACAGAAAGTCTTGTCAGTCAAACAAACCTAGGACCTAAACAGGAAGTACTTCTCTTCAGATATGTGCTTTAAAAGAAGTTTCCTTCATTTTACAAATGTTACTCATAAATATTTTTATGCCTCATAAAATACACTGCATGGAAATTATTTAAAAAATTAATACCTGAAACAACTATATTATAATCAACTTGATAAATCTTACATAGTTTGTGATTGGTGACTATATTTGCCTTAGGAGGCACAACATGTTTGTTTCTGTCTCTGTGACTTTACCTGCCATTGATTGTTTAAATCTATTACTTTCTGTGGTAGATTAATGGGAATATCTGTGTCCTTTTATTTCCTTTTTTATGTGTCAATACTGCCAGTTTTGCATTTAATTTTGCTTTCCTACTTAGTGGTTCAAATGGCAATACCTAAAATATTGCTATGTAGGTTTTTTTCCCCTGCCCTGACTCATAACTTTGAGGGTGCTGAAAAAGTTAATTAATATCTAATAGAAAATATCTAATTAGAAATTATGAAATATAAAATTGACCCAGATCCTTTTGGCACTGATGAAGCAGGCAAAGAAGATTTAACTCAGCAAACATTTGTTCCTCTTTTTATCTTTTGGGAGAGTCAAGATGGAGATTTCCATTGTGTTATTGTTAAATTGGGGTGTTTCAGGAAAAGAACTTATGAAAATTAGGAGCAGAAAGCAAAAAAATATTTTTACTCTCAGGAATTAATATTGTTTATTTTATTTAATATTGCTTTCTCAGGCATAATTTTTTATGTAAGAATAGAAACTTTCAATTAAACTCATATCACTTTACAATATATGTAAGTCAAACCATTATGTTGTATATTTTGTTCTTGAATGTTGCTGTGTAGTTAATGATACCATAATAAAACTGGAAAAATAAACCTCCTAATAAACAAAAGAAAAGGATTGAGTACATCTTTGGTGATTCAGATGAAAAATTCTGGTGAAGCCAGAATCCTCTGCGAAAGAATTGTCATGAGTTGGCTTCCTAGCTTTTCATTTTTAGTGCTTGTGGGATTTAGCGATGTGTGTATCTGTGTCTATGTGTGTGCATGAGTGTCTATGTGTGTGGATTTTGCATTCTCTATGTAAATTTCATGTCAGTAAAAATTGTACGACCTACTCTAAGACCTAAGACATTTCTATTTCCTTATATTAAACTCTCAGGTAAACCAGTAAGATTTTATTTTATTTTTTAACAATAACATCTTTATTTAAAAGCACTATGATTACAAACATGTTTGTAGTTGGGTTTCACTCATAAAAAGAACACTCCCTTAACCAGTGCAACATTCCCACATTTATGCACCCCATCTCCTACCCACCCTGAATTCAAGACAGGTGTTCTACTTTCACTCATGACCATTGTCATGATAGTTATTAGTGTAGTTATTTCTTTAACTGCACTTGCCACTCTTTGTGGTAAGCTTCATATTGTGAGCCTGTCCTTCCAGCCCTTATCTCTATTGCCTCTGGGCATTATTACAGTAATGTCTTATATTTTTCTTAAATCCCACAGATAAATGAGACTATTCTGTGTTTATCTTTCTCCCTCTGACTTATTTAGCTTTGCCTCCACAGAATCATCTTTAGTCACTATGTAGAATTTTTTTCTGGCATTAGCACCCACTCTGTTTAATATAGCTTGGAACATAAGAGGGGTCACACCTTTCTCCCAACTTAAAAGAAGGTACTGGTATCAGTCAGGCTGAGAGGGAAATCTTTGGGATTGGAATTCAGAGAAGAATTTAGATGGCAGTTGAAATGACTTGCCACTTTCTGTATACAATGGTCAGCAAGTTAGCAGTTTCCTGATTAAGTCACAAAGACCTAAAACTGAGGAAATTTTGGGTCATTAGAGTTATTCTGACTTTTGTAAAGCTCATGGTCTTCTTAGACTGGGACAGACATTTATTTGTCTAGCCCTATGGGTTTTCTTGAAACTACATTTTGAAAGACACACCCAGGTTTAAGTGCATGTAAAAACACATTCCAATGACAGTTCTGAGTAGGTTTTGAATTATCTACATTTTGAATCTCTGCATTGTTCCCCATCTCCACCACAGCCCCACCACAGTCCCAAACACGGAGCATGTGGAAGTTATTTCAGAAACACAAGTAACAGCCCATAGGCATGAATGTCCCTAAGATTTATTCCTTTTACTGTTACCTCTCTTTCCTAATATACTTTGTCAATTTGTCTACCGAATTTTGTTTCTGTAGACTTAAAAAAAAGAATAAAAAATTATATGCAAATTGGTTAACAAGGAACACATTTTTTTCTTGGGAATTTCAATTAAAGCTCAGGGTTTATTCTTGGCTCTGTGCTCAGGAGTGACCCCTGGCAGTGCTCCAGGGGCCATGAGTGATGCTAGGGATTCAAAGTGAGGTTGTTTGTACAAAGCATCTTAACACAGGTACTATCTCTCTAGTTATTTCCATTTAAATACATATAAATTCTAATTTTTTAAATTTATTTTGGGGGCCATACTTGAAAGTAATTCTAAACTCCTGGCTCTGAGCTCAGAGTTTACTCTTGGCAATACTCAGAGAACTGTATGGGGTGCCAGTGATTGAACCTGGGTCGGTCTTGTGCAATTTAAGTACCTTAACACCCTAAAACTCTCTGGTTTCTAACTTTGCTTTTTTTTGGGGGGGGGTTCATACCTGGCAGTGCTCAGGGGTTACTCCTGGCTCTGTGCTCAGAAATTGCCCCTGGCAGGCTCTGATGACCATATGGGATGCTGGGAATCGAACTACTGTTCGTCCTGGGTTGGCCACGTGCAAGGCAAACACCCTACTGCTGTGCTATCTCTCCAACCTCACCAACTCTGCTTTTTAAAATTATATATAGGAGACTTGCTATTGATTTATTTTCTTTTTTTTTTTTTGGTTTTTGGGCCACACCCAGTAACGCTCAGGGGTTACTCCTGGCTATGTGCTCAGAAGTTGCTCCTGGCTTGGGGGACCATATGGGACACCGGGGGATCGAACCGCGGTCCGTCCAAGGTTAGCGCAGGCAAGGCAGGCACCTTACCTTTAGCGCCACCGCCCGGCGCTATTGATTTCTTAATAAATATATTTTTATTCCTATATAATTTCTTAGAACTCATTTCCCTTCAGGCTGGAGTGGTAGCATACTGCTAAGGGCCTTTGCCTTGCATGCAGTCGACCCAGGTTTTATCCTTGGCATGCCATATGGTTCCCGAGCCTGCCAGGAGCGATTTCTGAGTGCAGAGCCAGGGGTAACCCTTGAGCACTACTGGGTGTGATCCCCAAACCAAAAAAAAAAAAAAAACAAAAACAAAACCCACCACCAAAACCCAAAAACCAAAACTCATTTTCCTTTCCAGTTAAATACTAACAATTCGGGGCAGAGATAGCACAGCGGTAGGGCATTTGCCTTGCACACAGCCAACCCAGAACGCACCGTGGCTCAAATCCGGGCATTCCATATGGTCCCTCAAGCCTGCCAGGAGCACAGAGCCAATAGTAACCCCTGATTGCCACCAGGTGTGACCCAAAAACAAATTCAAACCAAACCAAAACAAACCAAAACAAAAAAAACCGAAAACAAACAAAACCAAAAAAAAACTCCTAACATTTCAATTTTTGTTGTTGTTTGTTTTTGGTTTATGGGCCACACTTGGCAGTGCTCAGGGGGTTACTCCTGGCTTTATGCTCCGAAATCACTCCTGGCAGGCTCGGGGACCACATGGGCTGCCAAGGATTGAACCAGGGTTGGCTGCATGCAACTCAAATGCCCTGCTCACTCTGCTATTCTGGCCCCCAAATACTAACAATTCTAACAAATTTTCTCTAATTTGTGCTATGTTAATTGGAAGAAAATTTAAATCCTAAATTTTTAGGGAGAGCTGTGCTCAGGGCTTACTCTCGGTCTCTGTGCTAAGTGATAACTTCTGGTGGTGCTTTGAGGACCACATGCAGTTCTGGGGATAGATCAAGAGCCAGCTGCATACGTCGTACCCCTGTACTACCTCTATAAAGAAACCCTAAATCTTTACTAAGCATTTAAAATTTTAATATTACTCTAGCTTCCGGGATTGGAAAGGAAGTCTGAATTTTCCATCTTTAAGTAACTCACACTGTAAAAGTAAGGTTGGTTATTTAGTTCTAGGGAATCTGATGTGCTCAAAAAATAAATAAATAAAAGAAAAAACCAAAAAAAAAACCTTGAGAACAAGATAGATGGCAAATAGAATTCTAAACTGGTTTGCTTCCTTTCTGCATCCGAAAGTTACTCTTTCTGGAGATATTGCACTGAACCCTTGGTCTCTGAACACTGAATACTTAATGTCATAAGCATAGTTGCTTGTACATTCTTCTGGTTTCAAAAGAAAATCAGAAACACAGAAGATTAGGATATCCAAATACTTTTTTTAGTTTTTAAAGCCACTGATTTATAGACTGACTAGATAGCATTGGCTATAATAGTGGTGCTATGCTGGGGGTCCTGGAGCTAGAAAAGCTATAATTCTGGCTGCTTTCTTAGGACTGTGGGGGTATACTGAGTTTAAGGTGTTCAGTGAACCCACAGCTCACTGGGCAGATTACTGTACCTCCAGGGATTATGGATTTAAGTGGCCAAGTTTCCTCTGGTTGTCTGATTTGGAATGTGTTTTACCATAGAAGCAACACTTGAAGTTGTGGTTATATTCCCATGCCAGCCTACACTAGCCTTTTTAGCTGATAGAGAAACTATTTGACTAACCCGGGGACCAAATCACCACCTATTAAAGTTGTTTCTATTGGAAAAGCCATTACAAGTTCTAAACACTAATATAGAAAGGACATTTTGGAATCCTACCTGTTTGTCAATTGGGAGTTGCCAGTACTTGGAACTAGAATATTGAATCCCTATTTGAAATGCTCCCAGTTCCTGAAGGACCCCATTGTTTCCCTAAGTCTGACTCTGTGGGCTCCTTTTTTTTTTTTTTTTTCTTTTTGCATTTCTTGGGGCTGCCAGTACCTTCAGAAGATAATATCTCCTTGGGCAGAATTCTTAGTTTGAGAATTTCTTGCAATTTGGTGAGAATCATGCTTTCAAGCCCAAGGAAGGAATGGAATCTTTGGGTCTGTGAGATAATAGATCCACTTAATCCTTCCTCTTGCCATCACCTCCTTAGTTTACTTGTTGTGTTTCAATCATTTTTATAATAGTTACTATTTCTTTTTAGAAAAGTACACTGTTGCTTTGCTTGAGTAAAGGGAGTGTATAACTCAAAGAAAATGACATGCTTATCTTTGAAATCTTACATAAGGTCAAGAGAATGCAAAGTTCTGAGAGTAATTGCTTAGAAGGACCGTATGTTTTCATGGTGTCATTGAGTAAATGTCTTAGATTGGGGCTATTGGACATTGATGACATTATTCATAGACCATCCACTACTGGCACAGGTGCAAAGAACAGCCAGAAAAAAGTATATATGTCTGCTTCATCCTGTACCAGGGCCAGAACTCATAGTTTAATCAGTCTTTTATAATGCATAGGCCTGAAGTACCCCATCTTTGTCTTAAATACTATCTTAGATATAGATAAATCACAAGTGTGAGTTGTGCTCATTTTTCTGTTCGGAGGAAACCTCTTCTAGTCCTTATAGGATCAAATAATAAAGTTCCTATTTTATAATACACCTACCACCACATTTATATAAGAGATGGGACCATCTCTTTATACAACCAACTAGGATTGAATGTCAATGGGAAGAAATAGATTCTTTCTCCTTCAGGGAAATAGATCTGGTCCAAACCATGACTGCAGCTTAGCTGAATCCTTGTCTTTAGAAATTTTGGGGAGGCACTGGGAATACGTGCAGACTTGTGTTCTCAATGTTATTGAAGACATAGTACTAGAAACAGAACATGCCTGATAATTCAATAGCATCTGGATGAGGGACATACACGCATGCATTGCTGCTTCTTACTTCAATATCTATTTTCTTATTATAGCACACTCAATGATTTGAAATTCTGTCCGCCACTTTAAAGAAAAAGAAAGATGTATACATTCCAACTATGAAAGATTCCAATGACTTTAATGGGCCACTAATCTAAAATGAAGTCCCAGATTTAGGCAGTAGCCTAGTAGTGTTGTTTCCTTAGCTTCCTTAAATAGTGTAGATATCTGTGTTCTTGATAGGGTGACTTAACTTATCTGTCTTATAATTCCTTAGTTATTGCTTTGAGCAAAATCCCAGCCTAATACAGTTTTAGAGTAGGGTATACAATGAAATAAAATATGGTAGAATATAAAAATTGAATGCTGCTGCAAATTTGTGTGCTGCCTTGTGCTATGGGTTATCCCACTTTGTAGTGGCAAAATCCAGATAGCACATCCATATAAAGTTTTTAAGGCTACCTATGAACTTTGTGTGATTGTCTTTTGGACTTGGCCACATTGGATTGACTACATCTAGGCAACAAACTGTCATAATGAAGTATGCAATGATCTGTGAGCTGAAAGTATTTGTCTGTTGTTGGGATTTTTGCTTTTTTTTTTATAATGACACATGGGATTTTTTTTCTTTTGCTAAAGAATTATATATTTAGATATGAGTGTTTAGTCTTCTTTGGCTTGGAAGAAAATAAAAGTATTGATGACTTCATTTATCAGAATAAATTAATCATCAGCAAGTGAGCATAAAATCATTATACATGATCACTTAATGACCTTACCTTTTCAAATAGACATAAAATATTCTTGCCTTATAATAGATTAATTTATAACTATGGCTTAACTATTAGACAAAATTAAACAAATTTTCTAAGTCAGTGACATTTACAACTGGCCTACTTAGAACATGAAGGAAATAGAATTAATTTTCATTCAATGTACTGTGTATTTATTGAGGTAGACTTCATATTTTCTTGTGTGATTTTGAATAGAATATTTTAGGCATAATAGACATTGTATCTCTGTGTGAAAAACCTGGAATCAAAGAGAATGGGAGAGGGACTCAGGGAGAAGCATTTAGATAAACAACCTTTTAAAAACATATAATTTCTGTATATTTATTGGGAGTTTATCAGAAGTAAGTCTACTATGTTGGTGGATTGAAGGATGAATGGCATTAAGCAGGGAAGTGGGATTAACACTATGAAGGAGGTAGACACCTCATTAAAGATGAAAAATAATTATGGGTGAATTTTACTTCGATGTATGGGTGGAGAGGGATATATTCATGAGTGAGGCTGAGATGGTGGAAAGAATTAGTGGAACAGATGAGCTGGGCCAGGTAGGAAAACCTACTTGGTAGAGATATGAAGCTAATAATAACATGTTTACTATTTTATGGAAGGTGAAGGTGTATTTCTGGCACATATGGAAACAGAAAAGGCATAGAGAACCTAAAGATATATTTAGTTCCATTATGAGAATAAAATAGGAAGGAACCAGGGATCCAGGAAAAAAAGAGCTTGATATAAGCCCAATGAAACATCAGGAACAAGACGAGACCTACTAATGGCGTCAGAGAATTCAAGCATTGTTGCAGAGTAGGATAAAATAAAATGAGAGATTTCTCTTAGCAGCTGAGAAACATCAAATAATAGCTCACATAGTTTGCTCAATATCTGAACATCCTTTTCTTCCTAGGTAGAGCTTTATGGTTGGGTTTTACCTATTTGATTATCACTCACGGCATATATGTATAATGTAAGACATATGTACCACATCTATACATATGTCTTATTCTATTGTATACCCAAAGGTGACTATATACTCAAAACATAGAATGATGGATTGCATGATATTAAATACTTTGAATCTGAGGTAACAGAATTCTTGATTACAAATGTCTTGAGAAGGAATATGTGTGTGTGTGTGTGTGTGTGTGTGTGTGTGTGTGTGTGTGAGAGAGAGAGAGAGAGAGATATCGAAAAATAGAAGGATAAAGAAGAGGAGATATGCTAAGAGAAGGGGCAGGAGTGAGTGGTAAGGGAGGGAGAAAGAAACAGGTAGGCATTGGAAGAAAGAATAATGTCACTTTACTACAATTTACTAGAGATGGGTACAAGCACAAGTAAGAAGTATGTAATGCTCTTGCAATCTAGAGTATGAACTGTTATTCTTTCTGTTGCTTTTGAGATTATTTTTATTGAGAAAAATCTCATGAAGTAGTTTAGAGCAGTTGGCTGACTTGGATCTTTAGAGAAGGAAATCAGAATTTTCTGTGTCCGAGCCACTGTTGACCCAGACAATTCAGAATTGAGTTCCTGGATCTGAAGAGCCCAGCTGAAGCCCAAGGAGGCCATGGAAGCTATTCTGGCTACCAGGGTTTGGAGTTTCATTACTGAAGTTGTTGTGACTGGCAGCTAGGCTGGAACAGTCACATGTGGTATTCCAATCACTGGGAGATGGGACTTCTGCTTTCAGTGGAGAGGGCCAGAATAAAGACACAACATTTGATGGCAAGAGGGAAATATTTTCAAAGTTTATCGGAGTAATGGTGTATACCTTCTTTAGAAAATATTTATGAATCATCTTTTAGTTTTGATGAAATATTTCCAAAGAACTAAAATTATGATGTGGTATACTACAAGTATACACACAGTAGTCATTTATGTAGTATAATGTTTTTTCATGATCTCTCAATTCTGACAATAAAAACCATTATGTTAAAAATGCTAATGGAGCTATTAGGAGATTACCTTGAGACAGGCTGTGGGCACCTCTCATTATGTGGACATTTGTGCCTTTTTCTATTGCCTTACTGTTTGGGGAAATTGAAAATTAATTTAGTTAAAAATGTTTAAAAAATAGCAGACTACTCATGGAACAAAGCCAATCCAATGTCATTAACTTTTCCCTAATACAGTATTCTTTGTTCTAGGATTTGATAATTTCATAGACTGAGCATATTGTTACACATGAACTAAGAGTTCCCCTCCCCCCAAAAAAACTAATTTTTATTGACCCAGTCCTGTATGAAAGAGTTTGCACTTAGGATAGGAAGTAGAAAAGCTATCTTGCTATAAGAGAGGCCAGACTTGCAGAAGTGGGTTCTGGCTAAGGAATGTGGACATACTGCAGATGTCTTGCACGGAGGCCAATTCTTGCAATGATGTGGTCAGACGTGGTAGAGCCCAGCTGTTGCTCTATTGGGAGGGGCTTTAGCTAGCCCACACAATCTCTGAGTGCTGTGTCTGAACTGGATCCAAAAATTCAGCCTGCTGGGGCTCCCCAACCCCCAAAATGATTGCCTTTGGATTGTGACAGAGTATAATATTCAATGCAAGAGAAATGACAGAAAAAAGTTTGCAATGTAAATTAACGAAGCATACTATGATGAAGTTGACTGTACATTTAGTTTCTATTTTACTTTGAGTGCTAGAATACAAGGCAGAAACAATATCTGCTTTATCTTTACAGATATTTACAGATATTTGGTAATATTTCTGCTTCTTTGAGCCACAGAGTGAACTATCATCTTGTCCCCTAAGTACCTATTTTTAATAATAAATTTATTTATTTAAAGAAAATGTATCACATAGTTGACATAACTGATCATAATACATTTGTTTCAGGATGACAGAAGGCAAAGTGATTAAAAAACTATTTGTTTTAACTCCGCCCATTTTCAGCGTATTGACTTCTTTATTTTATTTTATTTTTTCTTATTACAAAATAAATTGGGGTACAAACCCCAATCTATTGCTTTCCTTTCCTTCAAACAAAACCACATAACTTGATTTATCTAGCTCCACCTCTTAAATAGAGGGGGAAACAAGGGAGGGTACCAGGACCAAACAGATATATGATCACTAATAGTAAGCTAGACAAAGAGGGGACCACCTACTCTAGCAGCCTGGGGGGCGGAATGGTGGGGTATATGGGTTGCAGAAAGGAAACTGAGACGGGGGGAGGACAAATTTGGTGATGGGTATTCCTCTGATTCAATGCTAATATGTACCTAAAATACTACTGTGAAAGGTATGTAAGCCATTATGATCAAAATAAAAATTAAAAAAAAAACTATTTGTTTTAACAGTTAGGTTAAAAGTGTGCTGTCTGGAGTCAGGATTCCTGAATTCAAATCATCAGTCTCTGTTTCCAATTTGACTAGTTTATTTGACCTCCCAAAGCCATTTCATGAGTGATAAAGATAACAAAAACCTTAGCTCAAAAGGTTGCTGTGAGGATGAGATAAAATAATACATCTTTAATGCTTTGAATGAAGTTCTTTTCCTTTTACAGTCTTTAGCTTACCTTTAAAAATATTTTTTTTGGTGGGGGGATAGGACATATACTGATAAGATAGAAAAAAAAAAGAGTTTTAATGCTGCGATTTCATTTACACCAACAAGTAACTTTACTAAAAATTTATTATCCTTATAAATCTTTTTTTGTGCTGAAACCTTAGCATGAAATCTTTTTTTTGGGGGGTGGGGGTGGGGTGCATTCTCAGTGATGCTCAGGGCTTTTTTCTGGCTCTGTTCTTAGGAGTCAATCCTGGTTCTCATAGGATCATACGGGGTTTCAGGGATCAAACCTAATTGGCTGTGTGCAAGGCAAGTACTCTACCCACTGTACTATTGCTCTGGTCCCAAGTTGTTTTTTTTTTTTTTTTTTTTTTTTTTGTGGTTTTTGGGTCACACCCGGCAGTGCTCAGGGGTTATTCCTGGCTCCAGGCTCAGAAATTGCTCCTGGCAGACACGGGGAACCATAAGGGATGCCGGGATTCGAACCAATGACCTCCTACATGAAAGGCAAACGCCTTACCTCCATGCTATCTCTCCGGCCCCTGGTCCCAAGTTTTTATAATGAAAATAACCTCACATGTCTCCTTAAAACTTTACATGCCTTAATGATTTCCAACTTAAATAGGACATCATTTATTTTCTAGAATCAGACTGATATTTCTGTCTCTATGTAAGTAGAAAAAAAATGCCACCTAACTTGATTGAATCAATTTTCTTAGTTCCCAAGATGAAAATTGGCAGAGATAAAATCTTACTTCTCTCTTATATATGATATTAAGATACTTAGATATTTAGTCAGTGTGGTTAACAAATAAATGGAAATAAGATTAGAACAATTATTGTTTGAGGATGTTGAAATAATATATTATTTATGTAAAGGATAAAGTTGTAAATTATCTATCACTTTTGAAAATTATATGGAATTTTTAAAATGCTGTAAAATAATATATACTATTTAATGAAAGCCAACTGCAATGAAAATATTACTCATTCTAATTAAACAAAATACCTTGACTAAGGAATACAATGAATATGTAATATCCTCACTGTACATTAAGAAGATGACCATAAAAAAAGAAGATGATCATAATACCACAGACCTTATTAAGAAAATAAAGCTATGAATGCGTATTCTGAGTAGTATGGGTATTCAATGTTTTAAGATTTATTTATTTTGGTTTTTTGGATTCACCAAGCAATGTTCAGGGATTACACCTGATTCTGCATTCAGAAATTACTCCTGGCAGTGCAGAGAGGCCACATGGGATGCTGGAAAGCCTGGGTTGACTTTGAGCAAGACAAGCACTGTCCTCACTTGTACTATCTCTCTAGCCCCACAATCAAAGCATTCAAAGAAAGAAAATGAAGGAAATGTTGACATGTCTTCAGATAATAATTTCTAAAGCATTTAGAAATCTAATTGTTTCTAGTTTAGGTTCTTACATTTATCTCCATCACGCCATCTACTTTGTTCATCCCTCTCTATCTAGATTTATCTAGCTGCCACCTAACTCTTTGACATTGAAAATAAAAACCCAACTTAAATATTTTTACCTTTTCTCCATCTCCTCTTTCTCAATTAAAAATAATTTTAGCTTGACTTTTTGCTTCATGTATTATTTTCAAATGTCAGATTATATACTTGTGTATTGTGGTGATAGGCACTGCTTTTTTTTGTAGCTTTATACTTTCTTTTTCTTATATGCTAAGTGCATGGATGACATTAGGAGGTACAACTATTAGCATCATTATGAAATCATTATGAAAATGATGGCTTTCTTTTTTACTTTCCACATCCCTTTTCTAGATTTGTTTGCCCTGTCAGAACACATATTATTTTTATTTTAACATGGCAGGGCATATCATATAACTTTTGCCATCTTTAAGTTTTGTTTGTATCTTGATTCTGAACATTGAAAACATAATAAAGAATATCTGTCTTCCTGTGATATTTCAGACTCTCTGGAAAAGTTTTTTTAATATCTAGCTTGGTGGGACTGCAATGGCTGATCCCAGAAACTTAACTTTTCCCACCCTGTTATGTGTTGTTACTCCATAAATACACTCATTCTTTTCAGACAACATGTCCTGATTTTTGTTTGAAAAACATAGAACTCCAACCACAGGACACTGCAAAAACTCAGACAGTGGTCCTCTGAAGCTCTTCCAGGATTTGGTTTGGGCTTGGACTGGATCCAGTCAAGTTGTAAAAGGCTGTTGTTGCGGAAGACGTGAGGTGGTTGACTTTGGCGTGGGCCATCATTTTCAATTGAGGGAATTTTCATGAGGTGTGGAAAGTTTGAGGGTACCCTTACCCCCCAGATCCTTACTTTGTCTTTTCTCACTCTCCTTTCTGATACTCTGAGCTCCCTGAGGAAGTTCTGGGCATGCTACTTTGTCATGGAAGAACAAAAGAATGAGAATGATTGGCTTATATTTCTAAATTAAGTAATTTCCTGCCCTAATATTTTATGTTTCTTTGTCTGAGGAAAATTATTTAGGTCAGGAGATGATTTTATAGTAACATACATTGATCTTTGTTGACCTTCCCATAAATAAGTCTTTTATATTTATTATTTCATGTACTATACTTGTACAGCACACAAACATACATATACACTTCTGATATAAAGTCAGACATTTCATTATTTCAATGTGTAAAGACATAAACTAAGGCACCAGAGTCCCTAAAGTCAATTATACATTATATCTTGATTTGATCATTTTTCTGTCAAATATTTATGATATATTCCTGGGCCATTGGGTATGAATTTAAAGCTATTTCCCATCTTTTTTATATTTATTTTTCTGACCTCAGCCTCAGCCAGTCTGAAGTATGTGTTATGTCTGCAAAGTATACCAGGTTCTTGGAGACCCAAAGGGGAGAATAGGGCAAAGAAAACACTTAATCTTGGTTCACATGCTGCATGTATTAGAAGCTGTGAGTTCAGTTAGGATATAGGAGGTACTGTGATGTGAAATGTGTTCTACATAGTCAGGTATCAATGTATGAGTATATTTCAAATGAACATAATTTTTAGCTAGCAATTGTTCAATTGTTTATAACATCCACACTTAATGTTATCCCTGGGACTACTTTGATCCCAAGACTTGGAATAGCTCTTAGTTTATAATATTGATTTCAATATTTCTTTTACCAACAAGACTTGGAATATTGGTTGTAATTTTTAACCTCTTTTATTAATACCCAAACTTAAGGAATTACATCAATATTTAGACTATGAGATCTAGCCAAGTAAAAATGATTTCTTGGGGTCTGTATATGTTCTAGTCTCAACTTTAGATTCCAGTGTAGGATTAGTGAGATACTTACTATTGCTCCTTTAAATTACAAACCTATAAATCATATTGATTCTGAATGAAGACTTTGCTTCAATCTGTGTGAACTATCTGTAAACAAGAAATTTAGTGTGATATTAACTTTATTTTTCTGCCACTACCAGTCTCAGTTATATTTCCAAACTTTGGCTCAAGACACATTTACATGGTTTGTAAATATTTTTATTACAAAATAAAATAAGATGTTTTTTTTCTGATTGATGTCAAAGTTGCATTTCTGAGATTTTGGTGAAAGAAAAAAAATCTAGGGGCTGGATAGATAGCACAGCAGTAGGGCATTTGCCTTGCATGCGGTTGACCCAGGATGGACCTAGGTTCAATCCCTGGTGTCCCAGATGGTCCCCCAAACCAGGAGCGATTTCTGAGCACATAGCCAGGAGTAACCCCTGAGAGTCACTGGGTGTAGCCCGAAAACAAAAAAATGAGGTCAGATTAGAGGGGAAAATTGCAGATTTAATGAGTAGAAAATTAAAAGGTTATTTGCAGTAGATTTTTTATGATGACTTTTATAACTACATCAAAAGTGGTTTTATTTTTTAAATCAGACTCATGACTTTATAGAACTTTATAAAAAATTTTTACTATAAATTTATTCTATATGCACATAAATTTCAAATATGTGCATTATGATAGACTGTCTTGCATTTTGCATCTGTGGGTTTTAGTTTCCTGAAGTGCTACATAAAGATGATATTGAGAAAAAAACTCCTTGCTTGTATCATCATGTTAAAGTATCTTAAACTAATAAGCTTGCATTGAGTTTCATTGAATTTACTTTTCTCTGTCTGCAAATATTTATCCTGTTCTTAAGACTCAGAAATTATTCCTTGACATTGGTAATATACTATTTTTTTATTCCATTTATGTTTTCTTTTTTTAAAAAATAATTTTTGTTGTGATCAAAGTGAATTACAAGTCTTTCACAGTAATATTTAAGGTGCATAGTGACAATGAATTAGAGCCAGTCCCACCACCAATGTTGACCTCCCTCCACCATAGTTCCCAGCATGCTTCTGCCACTCTTCCCAGCATGCATCCCCTACCTCCCCACTTTGCCCCATAGACTGTTAGTGTAGCAGGCCTTCTTTGTGTTAATATACTATTTTTTTTTAAAGTATGGAATTCTTGTGATTGATCATCTTTATTTTTTTTTTCAGACCCAATGTCTGTGGATCACGTTATAATGCTTATTGTTGTCCTGGATGGAAAACCTTACCTGGTGGAAATCAATGTATTGTTCGTAAGTAAAGCACAGTGTGACATTATTATGCTCTTCTCCATTACTTTGATTTTCTGGCCATGTTCAATTTTTAATTTGTAACTGCATATCATTTGTATGTTTCTAGCAGAGATTTCCAGCTCTGAGATTTTCCCTGAATATAATTTAGGAAATATACAAAGTTTTATATATATATATATATATATATACACATATATATGTATACAAATATGCAAAGACCACTTATTCAATTATGGCCACAATTCAATGTCTTAAATTATTTTTGATACAGAGAATAAAGCCATAAGAATGCTTTGATTAAATCTGCATACTATTAAATAGGTTATGAGTAGCTGCAAAGATTAATTCCTTTGATTAGAATTTTGAACAAAAAACCACCACAAAACATTTTTTTGATTTCTTTATTATATTTTTTCACTTGGTTGAACTATCCACGAGTGTACTCCAACCTTGTATATTGAATTTAGGTGGTCCAGGCTAAAGGCAGAGGTAGGAATTAGAGGGGGCATCAAAGTGATCAGTGGAAAGACTCGAGAGGAACTCAGTATTCAAGATTCCGTCATGGCTGCTGTGGTCAGCATCCAGAGGCTTCACAAATGTTGAATGGTAAATGTTGAATGACAAATCACATGTAGGGCAAAGTGGTACTTAATAAGAGATCAACTTATGACTCTGTTCTTCATGAACTTTTATAGTTACTATACCTACAAAATAATTTCCAGTTCTTAAACTGTTAGTTTGAGGCCAGAGTGATATTATAGTGGGTAGGTTGCTTGCCTTTTATGCAGTCAACTCAGGTTTAATCCCTGGAATCCCTTATTGTCCCCCAAGCAACACCAGTAGTTAACTTCTGAGTGCAGAGTCAGGAGTAACCCATGATCACTGACAAGTGTGGCTCCCCAAAATAAAAATATAAAAAATAAAAACTCTGTTAATGGGGGAAAGGATATATTGAGCTGAAAGGATATTAGGGAAGCAGTCAATCCACCTTATGGGGCCAAGAGTAGTATGTGAAAGAAAAATAGTATATTTTAATCAGTATTTTTTTAGTTAATAGGAAAAGTTAATTTCTTCCTCAATTCTTGATTTTTGTGGGGGACACACTTGGTGATGCTCAGGACTAACTCCTGGCTCTGCATTCAGGAATTATTCTTGATGGTTCGAGGAGAATCATATGGGATGCTAAGGGTCAAACCCAGATTGGCTGCAGGCTAGGCAATCACTGTACCAGTTGTGCTATTGCTCTGGCTCCCAGATTCGTTTTTTTTTTTTTTTTTTTTGGTCACACCCGGTGTTGCTCAGTGATTACTCCTGGCTATACACTCAAGAATCGCTCATGGCTTGGGGGACCATATGGAATGCGGGGGGATCAAATCGCTGTCAGTCCTAGGTCAGCTAGCTCCCAGATTCTTGATTTTTATTTAAAGCAATTTAGTCATTGGTCTTATTGCAGTTTATTTCAGGATCAAAGCTGAATCATTTCCAAAGGGATATAATGACATTTGGAGTTTTCTAAATAAAATTTCGTTTTTGTTTTTTGTTTTTTTTTTTTTGGGTTTTTGGGCCACACCCGGTAACGCTCAGGGGTTACTCCTGGCTATGTGCTCAGAAGTTGCTCCTGGCTTGGGGGACCATATGGGACACCGGGGGATCGAACTGCAGTCCGTCCAAGGCTAGCGCAGGCAAGGCAGGCACCTTACCTTCAGCGCCACAGCCCGGCCCCTCTAAATAAAATTTCTAACAGAAACTTCTCTTGTCTATAGAATTTCTGAGAAATTGTATGTTTATTCATTAGTGCTATAGGACCATTGATAGCTATAATGTAAGAATTTGCAGGTTGCATCATATACCCTCTCAATATCTCATTTTAACATTTATTTTGGGGGGGACATATTCAGCTATGCTCAGGGCAAACTCTTGGCTCTGTATTCAGGAATCACTCTTGGAGGGGACTGGGGACCCTATAAGGTTTTGAGGATCAAATGTGGGTAAGCAGCATGTAGGGCACAGTGCTCTACCTTCTGTACTAGTATTATCTTTCTGTCCTCTGGCCTCTTTGGGTATTTCAATGTGCTTTCTCTGAAATATTTTTTTTTACACATTATATTTTCATCTTGCAAGATCATGCAGGTAGTATTTGAAGAACAGGATTTATCTATGGTAATGTATTAGGAGTGGTGATCACATTTTGCTCCACTGATAATTTTTATGTAAACTTACTCTTTTGATTACTCACAAGACATTTTTGTTTGTTTGTTTGTTTGCTTTGCTCATACTGGGAGATGCTCAAGAATAACGTTTGGCTCTGCATTTAGGAATTACTCCGACAGTGCTGATGGGATGCTAAGGATTAAACTTGGGTCAACAGTGTGCATAGCAACCACCCCACCTCTGTACACCAGCCACCACTCACAAAGCATTTGATAGCAATGTGTTTTTGTTTCTTGGGTGGCATGAAAAGGTTGCTATTTCTTTAAAAGATGAATAGCTAGCTTCCTGATATTTTTGCAGTGGATTCCAAATTTCTTTTTTTCAGATCATAAAATCACTCACAATGTGACTAAACACTAAGTAAAAGCTGCTCCTTCAGTCATATTTTTCAATGGGAAGGATAGTAGGACATAGTATTTTCATTTTTGCTTTTTTTTTTCTTTTTGGCCACACCCAGTGTGCTCTGGGCTTACTCCTAGCTCTTTGCATGGGGATCACTAGTGGCCAATTCTTGGGGGCACCATTTGTTTTTCAAGGAACTAAATTGGGTCATCCATGTGCAAGACATGTTTCTTACCCTTTTCTATTTCTCCAGACTCAAGACATAGCAATTTCTAAACATTATTAATCAGTTATTATAAAACAAAATCCTGGAATTTTTGTTTTAATTTTTTTTTTTGGCCACACATCGCAATATTCAGATAAAGGTTACTATTGATTCTGCATTTTAGAATCATTCATGGTTGTGCTCAGGGAACCATAATGGGTGTCAGGGATTGAACCTGGGTTGGCTGCATGCAAGGCAAGGTGCCCTACTTATTTTGCTATCTTTCTGCCCCCTGCTGCAATTTTATATTATTTAACTTTAAGTTTAATATAAAATACAGGATGTGTGTAGGCATAAAAATTCATTTTCTTGCAAGATTTTGTTTTGTTTTGTTTTCATAGTCTTGGCTTTTGATAAACTGCTGTGGAAGAAAAAGAGAGGCTGAATTATAAAAAAGGGAGTTACAGAAGTTTACAGATGGAATTTACTTAACAAACAAATATGCATGGTACATGAATAAGCTTGAAGCCTAAAGTTACATAAGGAAGGATGTCCAAGTTAAATAGGAGCCTAAGAGCCCACATTTTCTCCTTTCTTTGAGGGCTGAGTTCTGTAAATCATCAAGCTCTGATTCTATGTGTTAATAAACCTCTGGTTTTATTCACAGCCATTTGCCGGCATTCCTGTGGGGATGGATTTTGTTCTAGGCCAAATATGTGCACTTGCCCATCTGGTCAGATATCGCCTTCCTGTGGCTCCCGATCCAGTAAGTATAACATGTCATTCTATATAATACTATTTAATGTGGTTATGCCCTATTTTCTCCTAAATTTGCTTTTGGCTCTTCTCTTGCCTGCAGTCTTTTTTTTTTATTTTCCCGCCTTCACCAGAACATCTGCCTTCTCTGTTTTGCTCAAAATATTTGGAATGGTTTTCTTCAATCTGGTCTCCCATTTCTCTCTTTATAGGAAAATTACCTGTGGAACATAATGACTGTGAATAACATAAAGATTTTTTATCTTTAACATAAAGATTTTTATCACTTTCTGTATGAACATTATCTTATACATATCTGTATTTTCAACATAAACATCATTAAAGTTGCTCATTAAACACCATTAAAGTTGCTTTCCTAATGAACATGTTTGGCTTAAGAAAACTGGGCATTCTTCCTTGTGGTGATGTAATATTAGTCTGATGAAACACTTTTAAAAAGTTCCCTGTCTTTATAAGAAGAACAGAAGGAAGATGCTTTCATGGAAATTTTGGAGAGTAATTTATTCATGAAACACAAATATCTTTTCTTTCAGGGTGCTTCTACTTCATTCATTCTAAGATGCTAAACAAGTACCTATAGTTTATGGTTCAGGGTCTTTCTTGCTTGCTGATTGTTTTTACTCTTTAAATGTGAGTCCTCATTTATGCCTTAGGGAAAATGTAGGAAGGAGATGAATCATTTTGGTTGGTTTAAAACAAACAAAGTTGCAGTTTGTGCTGTTTAAGTAGTTCCTTAGCATCTTCACTATCACCAAGACACAAAACTTCGCTTCCTTTTCCATTTCCTATTTCTGGTGAAAAATTATACTCCCCTGAGAATGCATTCTGTTATTTTAAAGAAAATTCTTATGGAATTATTATGTTATTTTTTGTTTCTTGTCTCTGAGCAGAGAATGTGGTCAAGGTTCACTTTGAGTTGCTATGTGGAAGAGTCCAAGTTGAGGGCCAGGAGAGATAGCACAGCGGCGTTTGCCTTGCAAGCAGCCGATCCAGGACCAAAGGTGGTTGGTTCGAATCCCGGTGTCCCATATGGTCCCCCGTGCCTGCCAGGAGCTTTTTCTGAGCAGACAGCCAGGAGTAACCCCTGAGCAACGCTGGGTGTGGCCCAAAAACCAAAAAAAAAAAAAAAAAAGAGTCCAAGTTGGGTTGGAGTTTAAGCTCCAAGGGTAGGAGAAGTAGGCCCATGTATCAGGTGCCCACTCATATCTTGACATTCTTGGGCATACATGGTAATTCAGTTTGAGCTTTATAAAATTCTGTGGCCATTGAACATACCAGATCTGCCTATGAGACAAACTGGAAGTGCTAAAAGGTGAAAGGCCCTAGAAGCCACTTTCACCAGTGACAGATCTAAATAACTCTACTCTTGTTATCATAACTATGTTATGTCTCATGAAATTCCTTAGTGAAATCAACCCCTGCTTCCCACTGTAGTAATACACTTGCCAATGTATGTTATTAGCTTCTTTCTCTTCCTTGTCTCACTTCCCCACTCTGTTACCAGTGTAAGCTACCAGTTTCCTGAAATTACTTCTCAACTAAGTGCCTTGAATTTAAATTATTGTAGCATAACCTGCTTTTGATGGAACCCAAACAGAGAGAATCTAGTACTAAAACATACCCAGTTAGAGTCTGGATAGAAAAGCCTCTGATGTTGGAACTCATTTTATTTTGGGGAGGGGGTTTGGGCCACAGCCCAGGGGTTACTCCTGGATATGCACTCAGAAATATATCCTGCTTGGGGGACCATATGGGATGCTGGGGGTTCGAACCACAGTCCTTCCTAGGTTGGCACATACAAGGCAAACACACTACCGCTTGTGCCACCACTCCGGCCCCAGGACTCATTTTCTTTCACACCATATTCTTCCACTTCTACTTGGTTTGGAAATGTGTCTTCCAAGCAGCATAAGTGGTGGGAATGTTGCACTGGTGAAGGGGGTGTTCTTTACATGACTGAAACTTAATCACAATCATTTATGTAATCAAGATGTTTAAATAAATAAAAAATGGGAAAATTCTTTTTATATACTTTATTGGAGAAATAGAAAAATAAGCAGAGAGGTAGTAGGTGGTACTTTAAGGAGTTTGTCAGACATCTCCATGTCCTCCTTCACCAATATCAAAACTATCTCCAGGCTTTCAACCAGGAACAAAACTCTCAAGGGTGGGAGAAAGAAATTAGATATAAATTTAGGAACAGAGCTATATCTCAGATTGGTCCTTGAACCAAATAACATATCTGTACTCCTCAAGGAAAAGGGAAATAATCCAGGTAGCAAAAGCAGTGTGATCTCCATCTGGAGAGGTCTTTAGTGGTCATGTGAATTGCAAACAACAACTTTTTACAAATGAAGATCATGACATAGGAAGCAGGGATCTTAACAAGACCAGAGGGAATAGTTGTGTCTCTAGCAGACTTCTTCCTGGCAGGGAGCTGAGAGGGGTATTGTGGTAAGGTGTTGTGGGTCAGATTTAGGCTATAGAGCCAAGATTTTCGGATGGTACTCTCTGAGTGCAAGTCTGAGGCTTGCTGGCGTTACTTTCTGAATACCAAGTTCAAGCTTGCTGGTGGTACTCTCTGGGTACTAAGTCTGAGGAGGCTAAGGTCCATCTATGATATCTGGATCTTGTGTATGAGAGTGGTGCTCAAATGAAAAGTCACATGCTGGCCATAGAGATGCTTATTTTTATATTTCTCACTGTGTTCTTTCTGGTTATCTTGCTTGGCAAGATAATAGCAGATCTTTGGAACCATTCCCAAAGCAGTGAATTACCTAACTAGGTTAAAACAAAGAATATGGCCCAAAGTAATTATATCCATGTACCAGTCCTGTGTTACTTTCATTGCTTACATATTCTCTTTGGGGATTGGCCATTTCAAGAATTAATTAACATTAGGTGATAACCTAAATAAGTTTTATTGTTTGTTTTTGGGCCATACCTGGCTTTGTGCAGGCATTACTCCTAATTCTGTGCTCAGGAATCACTTCTGGTGGTTCTTAGAGGACAATATAGGGTACCAGGGATCAAACTCAATCTGCCATGTGCAAGATAAATGCTTTAATCTCTGTACTATCACTCTGACTCAGTTTCTTCTTTCCCCCATGCCTGGCAAATGGAAGGCGTTCATTAAATGTTTTTTGAATGACAGCTTTTCATGGAACAAAAATATAATTCATTTGGGATTCTATGTGCATTCAAGTTAATGGCAACATTTCTTGTTATTTCTAAGATGTTACTTGCTCAATGTCCAACTTCAGGGGTAAAGCCCTCAACAGTACCTATGCCTTTCAAAATTTAACTGATTGTAATAGTTTAAGCCTGCACACGGACACATAGACTTTCCTAACACATCAGTGTCTGGCAAAATATGAACACAGATTGAGTTGAGAAATATATTTCTTGAGGAATATATGCCTTGAGGAATTTACAATTCTCAGTAATTTCAGAGCATCCCTATGTGCTTAAGTGGAGTCTATATTTTGCAGTTTGCTGTTTATAGAGACAGAGAACTTAGTCTCCTAATTGCCAGGTATCTGGAATTGTTTAAATCAGATACAAATTTAGAGTAAGTGGTATTAACAGGATTCAATAAAAAAATCAAACCAATTTGTGTCTCTATACATATTCTCTAAACTGCTTCTCTTGGTATAGTGAAGCTATACTCCTAGTATCTTCAGATTTTGATAGAATTGAATGATTGCTCCCATCTTGAAAGAAGTAAATGTCCATCCAAGATCAAAGTCTCACAAAGAATGAGTAATTTCTCATTCTGATCATATTGAGTTGGGTGAATCATATTATCTGGGATATAACTCAACTCAGTGGTAGAGCCTGGCATGTGTTGGCTGTGCAAATAATATTATCTGTTGGTGTTTGTCCCTCTAGTTCGAGGCTTGTTCTTTGCGAGGGAAACATTATTCTTTCTTGTTTCATAAGTTTCTCCTAGTGGTTTAATTTTTTAATGAAGAGAAATATTTTATGCTGGAAAAGGTTTGTATGAGAGAAGAGGGTAGAAAAAATATAAAATTTTATCAGTGGGGTTTTTATTCTATGATACTTAAGTGTGAACTTATTATTTGTCCCAGAAAGAAGAATTCATACTATTTTTTAAACTGAGCAAATAATGTAAAGTGAGTAGTTAAACCATGGATAAGTTCTTTTTTTTAAATCTGAAAGTAGCTAAATGGTTTTGTAGCTCATGTGGAAATGGAAATTAGTTCTTGGCATGAGGCACTTTAATTGAAATCAGTTTGTGGGTTGAGTTCCTATGCTGCTTGACAGATTACATCATTTCCTGTGCTTTTCCCAATCTTCACTGTTTTTCTAAGATATGATGAAGCTAAGTTTAACTTCAAATTTAAAAGCAACTATATACACTTTCCTGTCCTACTTAGAACATTATCCAAGTTTTCACCAAATCATTTTTTTGTGCGCAATTGTAGGTTGTGGGTTTTTTTTTTTTCGTTTTAGTTTAAAAGATTTTGGCTGAGACATTTTCATAGACTCTCATAGGAGCCTAAAATAACAGTTTGTTTAAATCAGTTTCCTGGGTTACTTGACTTTTATAATAGTGCTCCAAGAAAGGAGTTATTTATGCTGTTATCATGGGGAAATAAAGATAAAAATACTTTTAATAGCAGTCTGCTTAGGTTTGTATTAGTGCTTAACAATGCAGCGGGCTTGTGCTTAGTCTCATTTTAGTGTAGAACTTTGGATCTAATTATCAGATAGTATAGATTAAGTAAATAGAACTTAATTGAATAAGTATATGCATTATCCACAAATCAGCAGGATACTACTCTAGCACTTAGGGCTATCATTAATAATCAGATTACTCCTAGAAGCATCAGAATCAAGAAGCTCTTAGAAAATGAACTAGTGGGGCCAGGGGGATAGCACAGCGGTAGGGCATTTGCCTTGCAAACAGCCAATCCAGGAGAGAGAGCGGTTCAAATCCCAGCATCCCATATGGTCCCCCGTGCCTGCCAGGAGCGATTTCTGAGTCTAGGACCAGGAGGAAACTTGAGCGCTGCTGAGTGTGACCCCAAAACAAAAAAAAGAAACAACAAAAAAGAAAATGAACTAGAATTAGTGATATTAGTCTGAAAGATTAGGTGAAATGATACCCATTTACAAAAGAGAAGTATTAATTATTTTGGAGTCAAACGAAAGACAGGGAGAAGAAAATATTCTCCAGAAAAACTCAAAAAAAAAAAAAAAAAAAAGGAAAGATGTTTGTAGTAAGTCATGGAGATGTGGTGAAATGAAATCAATACCTTTAAAAACAGGATCAGAGGGGCCGGAGAGATAGCATGGAGGTAAGGCATTTACCTTTCATGCAGAAGGTCATCGGTTCGAATCCCGGCATCCCATATGGTCCCCCGTGCATGCCAGGAGCAATTTCTGAGCCTGGAGCCAGGAAAAACCCCTGAGCACTGCCGGGTGTGACCCAAAAACCACAAAAAAAAAAAAAAAAAAAAAAAAAACAGGATCAGAAATATTTAAAGTCTATTTCAATACAGTACATCTGTGTCATTGTGTGTTAGAGGTTAAGAGCCTTAGACCAAGAGACAGTTTAGAGGAGAATCTATAAAGAGATTTCCAAAGAGTGGCTGACATTTTATACGGCATGTAGGAGCCTTTGTTGAGCAAATGCTTGAGTGACAGCTAAGTAGACTAGAATGGAGTCTTAGAATAAAATAGAAATATCCAGGGTCCTGAAAGAGCCACAGTGTCATGTTAAAGAGGGCCATGACAGCTGAAAGATGGAGACAGTCCTTTTTACAGTAGCAGGAGGGAACTTTTTATGGTGTTTAGTATATGACATACTCCCCAATAGGTTTATCACTTTTTCTGTTTTTTTTTTAAATTTCTTTTAATATCTTTATTTATACAATTTGATTACAAACATGATTGTAGTTGGGTTTCAGTCAAATAAAGAGCACTCCCCTTCACCAGTACAACATTCCTATCACCAATATCCCAAATCTCTCTTCTCCCCACCACACCCACACCTGTACTCTAGACACGCTTTCTACTACCCTCATTTATTCACATTATTATGTTAGTTGTCAGTGTAGTTATTTCTCTAACTGCACTCACCACTCTTTGTGGTGAGCTTCCTATTGTGAGTTGGACCTTCCAGCCCTCATCTCTATTGTTTCTGAGAATTGTTATAAAAATGTCTTTTATTTTTCTTAAAACCCATAGATGAGTGATACTATTTTGTGTTTATCTCTCTCCCTCTCTTTCTATCTGACTTAGCCCTTTGGTATTCTGAGGGCATAGTAAATGCTGAGTTCATATACCTTCCTGTTCCTGGTGTGATGCTAAAATATGTGTAGCTCCTAGCAATTACTTTTTGGTCCAGTTCTGCATGTCTTCACAAAAGATATTGAATGAGAAAGGGTGGTTCTAGGAAGAAACTTTACTCTGTTCCCAGGAGAAGATGCAGCCTCTGTGCGAAGGAAAACTGAGCATAAGAACAAATATAAGCAACTGATTGGTTCTTGCACAAAATGCAATGATTATATTCTCTTGTGAAAATTTGGGTCCTTTTTCCTTGGAAATTTACTCTCACTGTTTTGATAACAGGGCAGGGCAAGCCAAGCTTACAGTATCCAATTTTGGTCTTCCTCAACAGAACGTGTTTATGATCTTTTTTTTTTTTTTTTTTTTTTTTTTGGTTTTGGGCCACACCAGGTGGTGCTCAGGGGTTACTCCTGGCAGGCACGGGGGACCATATGGGACACCGGGATTCAAACCAACCATCTTTGGTTCTGGATCAGCTGCTTGCAAGGCAAACGCTGTTGTGCTATCTCTCCGATCTATGATCTTAATAATCTATCCAAGTCTTCATTTTTCTCCAAATAGAGTAATTATGCTTCTAGACAAGGAACAGCTCAGCAAATCCTGAGACAATGAATTTTGTAACACTAATATGTGATATATGTTATAATAAGCAACATAAAATAAATTAGATTGTGTCTACTAAGGAGCAAGCTGGGATGAGTGGATAACTGGCAGCATTGGTGAAGGGATGGTTACACTGGTAGTGGGCTTTGTTTTTTTGTTTGTTTCTTTTATTTGTTTTTGGGACACACCCATTTGATGCTCAGGGGTTACTCCTGGTAGTGGGATTTGTTTTTTGTTTGTTTCTTTTATTTGTTTTTCGGGACACACCCATTTGATGCTCAGGGGTTACTCCTGGCTAAGCGCTCAGAAATTGCCCAGGCTTGGGGGGACCATATGGGACGCCAGGGGATCGAACCGCGGTCCTTCCTTGGCTAGCGCTTCCAAGGCAGACACCTTACCTCTAGCACCACCTCGCCGGCCCTGGTAGTGGGATTTGTGTTGGAATATTAAATAGGTGAAACAACTGTATTAGGCTCTACTTTTTAAAGCATGGTGTTTAAAGTTTCAAACAGAAAAAATATAATGAATATTTAACTCAAAACTGATTTAAATACCAATATCTTTCTTATATTTTATTAAGTGGGTTTGGGACCACACCTAGTGATGTTTAGAGATTATTCTTGGCTCTGTGTTCAGAAATTACTCCTAGCACTGTTATTGGTACCATATGGGATGTTCAGTATCGGACCTGGATTGACCTTGTGCAATTACTGCCTACTGTACTATATAGAAATGCTAACATTAACATGCTTAGATGATAGAATTAGACTCTGAAGAGATAGGAGTCCATCCATCATTCTGTCTCCTAAAAAGACTTGCAAGCCCCTTTACATAAGGCTCTTTCCAGTGCCTCATACTCTCTGGGGTAAGCTTTTGTCTTCCTGTCTTGAATGCTGAGGTCATGATTTTTTTTAAGTTAACAACTGAATTTCTGAGTCTTCTGAGTCTGTCTGAGAACCTTCTGAAAGATGGAGAATCTTATTTGCTTTCTGAGTATAGTTTAAACAAGCATTAACCACCAGCATTTTTGGTAGACTTGTTTTAAATTCTGTTATAGGTATTTCCTTTCTGCTGTCTCTAAGATTTCTTTTAGCAAAATTCTTCAAAATTTGTCACTTTGTGTCTTTCCCTGGCTACCAGCTTGGGACTTCAGTTTTTAAATAGGAAAGTTATTATTATTGTTCTCTTGCTTTTCCATTGCCACTTAAGACACTATTTTCTGGTTGGTGTAAATTGCATAGGTTACAGTATGTATTAGATTGGGGAAAGTACTTAATACTGTTAAAGGTAAATATCAGTGTCAGAAAAATACTTACACAGCTTTATAAATTACTTTATACAAGTAACATATTGAGCATTGCATTAGATTATTTCTACATAAAGAGTTGAATCCCAATAAATATATATTTTGCTGTCTGTGAATTATAAATCAACTCCTGCAAACTTTTGAAATCTACTTATTTTTTCTTTTCTAGTACAACACTGTAATATTCGGTGTATGAATGGAGGTAGCTGCAGCGACGACCACTGTCTATGCCAGAAAGGATACATAGGGACACACTGTGGGCAACGTAAGTATAAGTCGTAATTATACTTATTCTAAGTATTAACATGTATAGACAGACAAGTAGGTGAGTATGTAGAGAACAGCTGATGGATTTTCTTTAATTACATGGGACATGGACATTTTTAAATTTACAGATATAAATGACTCATACAGGAGCAAATTTTTGACCCCAAGACACTGAACGCTGAGTTTCCAATTATAAAATTGTAACGGGCTGAATGATTCATATTTTTTAAATTTACCTTCATTGTATTGCTTTCCTCATTTATTTAATTTATAATCACTCTCCCACCAAAGTACAAAATTTTTGTTCATTACATATATATTAATATTGATTGAACATATTCATCTGTATTTTTAAGATGTATATCTAATAAATTATCTCCAATAAAATATTTCAAAATTCAAACTTAACTCTCTACAAACATATAATTTCTCTTGACTCGTGGCATAGGAATCTTTAGTCTTTTAGTGTAGACTATGCTACTGGAATACATATCACATACTGTTCACTTTATTTACTCTTCATTTAAACCACTTACTATGCATCTATACTTTGTTAGTTCATATTATTTGAAGAAAATTAGCATTTCTTTTTAAAAGCTTATTTTTAAATTATACTAATAAGAATATATACCAATCAGAAAAGAACATAAAATACAAAATTATCCAGGAATTTGATTCCAGGTATTACTTACTAGTCTTTTAATGCTCATTGTTAGCTAAAATTTTATTATATATATTTTTTGGGGGAGGGGCACATGCAGTGGTGCTCAGGGGTTACTCTTGATTCTGCGCACAGAAATCACTCCTTGAAGTTCAGGAGACTATATGGAATGCAAGTTATTGAAACCAGGTCCCTCCTGGATCATCTGTTTGCAAGGCAAATGCCCTATTACCATGATAACACTCCAGCCTTAGATATAATTTTTAATAAAACTTTTCACTTATATATTATACATTTTAATGGAATATTTAAAAAACATTGAATGGTTATATAATATATTGTTATATGAATATTTTACTATTTAACTGTTCCTTAATTATAAATATTCATGTCATTTACCATTTTTGCCCTTATGTGTTTGTTTATTGTGATGGTTGATACTATTGTTTTTTTTGTTTGTTTGTTTTTTTGGGCCACACCCAGCAGCGCTCAGGGGTTACTCCTGGCTCTGTGCTTAGAAATTGCTCCTGCCTCGGGGGACCATATGGGATGCCGGGAATCAAACCCCGGTCTGTCCTGGGTCAGCCACATGCAAGTCAAACGCCCTACTGCTGTGCTACCACTTCGGCCCCAGGCTGATACTATTGTAAATAAACTAAAACTTAGGCAATGCCTTTATACCTGTTTATACACTACAGTGTGATGAGAAAAACTTAGTTTTTTTTTTAACAGCCATTCATAGCATTATTCAATTATTGAATTATGTACCCTGTGCTTACTATGTGCTATGCATGTTTTATTATAGTAATTTTCTTTGGATTAGAAGCCTTTATTATTCAATAACTGATGAGGAAACTGGGCATACGGATTTCAGTAACTTGTCTAAAACTATGGAACTAGGATTTGAACCCAGTAGTCAGACCTTTAGGTCCCTTTTTATAGCATTCAGGGCTATGAAATACTGGCCTATTCATTTCCATTAAAAAGATTTAGACAGAGAATGATGACTGGTCATAGTGTGGAGTTCAAATGGGAAAGGGAAAAGCAAGAATCAGAAGAAAGACAAGTTGGAGTGTTATGGTGGTTGGGGTTAGATTTAAAGGCACTTTCAGAAAGGAAATAAGATAAGTTCTGCTGCAACTGCAAATAGTACAGTGGTGAAGGCACTTGCCTTGCACATGGCTGACCCATGTTTGATTCCAAGGACCATGTATGGCACTATCAGAAGTGATTCCTGAGTGTTGAGCCAGGAGTAACCCCTGGTCATCACTGGTGTGGCTGAAAGAAAACAAACAAAAAAACAAAAAGAAAAAAATAAAAAGATAAAAACCAAATAAAAATTTGAGGGAAGAACTGTGGTGTGTGGCTTTCTGCTTCCTTTGATGTTTCTTGGAAGAGTTTAACCCAAATCGCAACCACAATACATGCTCAATTAATACTTTCATAACGAAAGAACTTTCCTTGACTTTTATTTCTTAATATTTGACATATGAGGATTGTCTTAGATCAGCTGAAAACTTCAATTTTTGCTTAATATATCTTCACTTTCCAATTATTATGCATAGAGGCACTTCAAAGCAATTATTTGGCATAAACATCTCTAATTTTGTGATAAGAAATGGACTCCACCATCATTTTGAATTATCAGTAATTGACTTCATTTGGATCCTGATACCAAGAGGATGCTAAACAGAATTAGATGCAGAAGAGATTGGGAAAAAGCTCCATAAAAATAAAGGGGAGAGGATCTTTAAACTATGATGTAGGTTTAATCTTTTTGTATGTAAGATGAGAAGAAAGGAAGAAAGATTGTGTAGAAGAAAACTTAAGATGGAGCTCATGAGGAGGGCAGAGCAAGTACTAGGGGAAACCTGCAATGGGAGAAATGCACTTTCTGGTACCCATCTATGTTTAGTAATTGGCTGATAGCAATCAGGATAATGTGTTCTTGAAATGACCTTGACGGCAGACCTCAAGGTCAGCACTGGAGGCTCTTTAGTGTAAGCTTTTCTTGTGGGACATCCAAGTCATGCAGCTCTATGGTATACTTCACAGGAGAACAAATAAAATGCACTTAATAGAAGGAATTAGTTTTAGTGAAGGTGTCAGGGAAGCCTAACAGAGAAATAAGGTTTGGGCTGGGCTTTGAAGAGTTGGTGGGACTGTCAAATTTGACAGGGAAGTGCCTACATTAATGAATTGAAAAACAAAAAAAAACTGTCTAGGGACCATATAGCACAGTGGTAGGGTGTTTGCCTTGTACATAGTCAACCGAGTTCAATCCCTGGCATTCCATATGGTCCCCCAGCCTGCCAGGAGTGATTTCTGAGTCAGAACCAGGAGTAATCCTTGAGTGTTACAGAGTGTGCCCCTCCCCCCAAGTCTAGAAAGTGGCCATTTATGAAAGAGTTTTAGGAAATTGTAGATAAAAGTTTCCGGTTTTAACAGTCCTTACTTAATGTCTTTTCTGGTAAGTAAAATGTTTTTCTCTCTAGCATCTCTTGACTTATCTCATCAATTATTTCCATTGATTTCGTTAGATTCAATTGAAGCTCCATTATGATACATAAATTACTGAATGTAGTTTTATTTTTTGTGGTTTTCAGTTAATTGTGAGATTTAATACACTCTCCCCTCATGATAACCCTTGGTAAATTAAACAAAAATATAAATAAAAGAGTCAGTTTGCTGAAATGCTATACTCATCCAGGGAAGTCTCATGCATATCACCTATTTAGATGCAACACTAAAAACATTGCTGAGAGGCATAGAGAAGAGATGGCCAACGTTCAGACAAGGACCTCTAATAGGCTTCTTAATCCTAGACTTGACTGAGGTACATCACAGAAACTGGAACTGTAGCATAACTGTTTAAAACAAATGCCAGGGTAGCTCTTTGTATATTTAATATGATTGTCCTTTTGGGAACTATTGTCTGGAGTGTTATATAACATGTACGTTTTAGAAGCATCTCAGTTTTCCTTTCTATCTTTATTTTACAGCTGTCTGTGAAAGTGGCTGTCTCAATGGAGGTCGGTGTGTGGCTCCAAATAGATGCGCTTGCACTTATGGCTTTACTGGACCCCAGTGTGAAAGAGGTAATTTTTAAAAATGGGCATAGAAATGTCGAACACAGTCATTGATTTCAATATGCTTTTGGATTTGTGTGGCTTCTTCCTGACTTTTGCTGAGCTTTGAGGGGCTTTCTGAATTATCACGTGGATGACAAGTTCATAGCCCTAATTCTGCATAAATTCTTGTCAGAGAGTTGCATGATTCATTGAGCGGATGCTTTAGTACCAGTTGGCATCAAGATGAAAAAAGGAGAATTTTCCATAGGGTAATAATTGAGCTCATTATTTCCCCCAGTGAATTAGAAAATTCAGTAGATCCAAGAAAAACATCTCTATGGAAAGGAGAAAATTCAAAATAAAGAAAGACACACCAAAGAGTCTATTAGGGTCTATAGGGGATCGTAGTGGGATCCAAGCTCAGGTTTTAACATACACTGCAGAAATATGAATTATCAGCTTAAGAGCAGCACTTTCTCTTAGGTGGTTTATTTAGTAGTCAGGGCAATCCACCGAAGAGGTCTTAATCATCCTCACATTTGCATTTGGGAAGACTTGGGCACAAGAAGGGCAAGGGAATTGCCTGAGATCATACATAAAAATTGAAGTTTGATTTGATGGTGGGATTTTCCATTCACATGTGTGACCTTATTGTTGCTGCTCCTAATTCAAATATCTATCTGATTTTCCTGTCTATATGCAAATATGAAAAGGAGGCATGTGCAGAATATATAATATTCTTGCTCATTCTTCTGAATTTTTTATTTTTCACTCATATTGTCTCTATGTTCACAGTTTCTCATTTTTAGTCTTGAAGTAAAGAGTTAGAAAAAGTCATTCCACACAAAACTGCAATTGGAAAATAATCATAAACTGTTTTAATCACAGCAACCACTTTTCCAAATTATTAAACATGGTTTATACTCTAAGATGAAAGGCAAAGATACAGTAGAGTATGTTGTATGTATATAGATTGTGTTGTACAATGTTGAAGAGCAAAAAATGGGATGTGAGAATTTTTAAAAAAAATCTTCATCTAGGGCCCGGAGAGATAGCACAGCGGCGTTTGCCTTGCAAGCAGCCGATTCAGGACCAAAGGTGGTTGGTTCAAATCCCAGTGTCCCGTATGGTTCCCCCCCCCCCCCCCCCCCCCCCCCGCCCCGTGCCTGCCAGGAGCTATTTCTGAGCAGACAGCCAGGAGTCACCCCTGAGCACCGCCAGGTGTGGCCCAAAAACCAAAAAAAACAAAAACAAAAACAAAACCTTCATCTAGATTCACAGGTCGACTGCATGCAAGGCAAACGTCCTTCCACTGTGCTGTTTTTCTGGGCCTACAAAACTGATTCTGTGTGTGTGTGTGTGTGTGTGTGTGTGTGTGTGTTTTGGTTTTTGTACCACACCCAGCGGTGCTCAGGGGTTACTCCTGGCTGTCTGCTTAGAAATAGCTCCTGGCAGGCACGGGGGACCATATGGGACACCGGGATTCGAACCAACCACCTTTGGTCCTGGATCGGCTGCTTGCAAGGCAAACGCCACTGTGCTATCTCTCCAGGCCCACAAAACTGATTCTTATTATGACTCACAAATTTATTCTTAGAGACTTAGAGCGGATATATATCTGATGATATTGAGTAATAAAGATAGCTATTTCACTGTTGCCTATTTATTAAGTAGTATCACTCTATTTCTTTATTACTTGGTAAAGGATCATAGATTAAAATTGTTAATGTGTAACTTGGAAAAAATTTCTCAGATGTTAAGTGTCAGTTCAACTAATTCTATTAACATCACTAATAAGATGAAGAATAGGACACTATATCTATATCTAATAAAGTAATCTGTATATTGGCTTGTAAAATTTATAAAGTGTTGATAATAATGCTTAAAATAAAAGATGAGTTGTTACTATCTTAGGTTTTGGGGTCAAAGACAGTTGTTCTTGTCTATTACTGACTTTTGATCAGGTTTTAATCCCCACTGTAAATTCTGCTTCCACATCTATGGGAGTTGAAGCATATTACAGCTGCTGCTCTACCCATTCATTTGTCAGTGGGCATTGAGGTTGATTCCACATTTTGGCTATTGTGAATAATCCTTGTATAGAAAAGAAGGTTCTAAATATTCTTTCAGATTAATTTTTCATATAAGAAATTGTATTTTGATGAAAAGTCAAGTGGAAGTAAAAAGACAATTTTCTATTATGATATAATAATATTCAGTGACAGGACCATCTAAAATGTTAATTACAAGTACTTCTCAGAGAAGTGAGTTGACCCTATGTGATAAATTGTAGCATTTTTATATAACTGGATTCAGTTAACCAAGTTATACTGAAAATATCCTATGCCTGTTGGGGTGGTACTAACTGGATTATGGTTAATTTAAGTAAAAAATTGAAATTTATTTGACTTTTATGAATTGGACCAACATATGTTGAATTCTGATGAAGGGAGAAAGTGCTCTTACACTTGAATTATGAATATAATATCCATTCAACAGATGAAAGCAGATTAATGCGCAAATTTGACTCATGCAATTTTTAGTTAGTAAGATAAACATAATAAACTATCTTGGCTAGAAAGCTTCATTAGCCAAGTAGCTAAACCAATTGCCTAGTTTAGGCAACAATATTGAAGGGGAAATATAGAGATTTTTAATCTTTTGGAATTGCAAAATATTTTTATTTACTCAGTTAATTTTTGAGCCATACTCAGTGGTGCTCCAGACTTATTCTGGTTTTGCACTAGATGTAATTTCTGACAGGCTTAGGGGACCATATGCTGAGAATCAAATCTGGGTCATCTATGTATAAGCAAACAACTTACCTGTTATCTTTATGGCCTGAAAAAATTATTTTTAAAAACTGGATGTGCGGGGCCAGCGAGGTGGCGCTAGAGGTAAGGTTGTAAGGTGTCTGCCTTGCAAGCAGTTGGATCCCCTGGCATCCCATATGGTCCCCACCCCCCCAAGCCAGGGGCGATTTCTGAGCGCTTAGCCAGGAGTAACTCCTGAGCATCAAATGGGTGTGGCCTGAAAAAACAAACAAAAAAACTGGATGTGAATACACTTAGTAATATTTCTCAACTTGCTATAGATCTAAAATTCCTTATTTCCATATCTCGTGTTCACTGAATTCATTTTACGTGCTTCACAGCAATTGTGGGCACTAGAGTTGCCACTTTTTCCTACATTTTGTACAAAAAATATATCTTATAAATCTTTTATTATTCCTGTGAAATCTTTTATAATCTTCCATCTTAACCATGAAAGTTTTTTCATTGCTTTTTTCTGACATTGTATTTCCTGTCCATTTATGGTTTGCCTGATTCTCTCTTATTATCCCCATTTTTGCTTTGTCTCTTTTGGTAGAATAAAATTTATTATTGCCTAAGCTCAGTTATATAGTTTGCAAGCATTTGTTATGAAACTATTGCAATGAGGTCAGTACCTGTTTAGACAATGTCAACACTTATTGCCATGGTTACTGCCAAGACTGTGGAATCACATTTTCTCTTGCCATCTTGTCTGAGAAGGCAAGCTCATTGAAAATCTTGCTAATGCTTTTTAGAATAAACACAGTGAATCTTGTGAGTAGATGAGACTTCTACTATGGGTATAGACATACGTTTGGAGATGAGAAAGGAAGATAATAAATAGGATTGGGGAAGAAGAAAACAAAGGCACTGAGAAAACACAAGAAGAACCAGAAAAGCACTGAGGCAAAGATAATAAAGACTAAAAAGAGAATTAGGTTGTAAAAAGAAAGAGAATCACAGAAAGGGCTCTTTGATACAATAGGCTGCACTCACCTGGTAACAAGCATGTACCAGGCAATGAGTGCATTGATCCTTTTTTAATTTTCAACGACTGAATGAATAAAGTTATATGATGAATCCCATTTCATTGAGGAACAGTCAAAGACAGAGAGCTCAAATAGCCTATCCAAGCAAGGTGTGATATTATGTTAATGGTACAAAATCTGAGTCCAGTTTGGGATTTGGAGAGATAGTAAAGTGAGGAAGACACTTGTCTTTCATGCAGCTGACCTGAGTTTGATCTCCTGTCATATGACCCCCCAAACCTGCCAGGAGTTGTCCCTGACCACAGCCAGGGATAATCTCAGAGCACAGTAATCCCTGAATACTGTCAGGTGAGACCCAATTTAATGTGTACCCTCCCCATCCCACTACCAGTTAATACCGAACCCAGCCAGTCTGGCTAATAGTGTATGAATATAACTGCTGTGATAGATTTGTATTTCAATGAGGAGAACATGAGTTTTCTTACAAATTATAAGAAGGTAAAGAACCCTGACTTAAAGTGGAAGTAATAGGTTAAGAAAAAGCTCTTCAAAAAATTGCCTATGTAAGTGGTTTCCTCCCTAAATAGATTTAAGTTGCTTTTAAGTCACTTTAATGGTTGGAGGATAGCATCTTGCTTTTTTTTCTTGTGAATTTCTAATATTTGGAATATTTTGTGTGATTATCTAGATACCTTTAAGATAATGATTCACTTATGAAGAAACAAAAAATCCTACATTAATATAAATTTTCTTCAAGGGCTGTAGTGGTAGTTCAGTAGTAGGTAGGGTGCTTGTCTTGCAGATGATCGACCTGGTTTCAAAATCTGTCATCCCATATGAACCCTGAGCACAGGCAGAAGCAATTCCTAAGTGCAGCAGAGTCAGGGGTAATCTTTGAGCATGTCTAGCATCTGCCACTAATAATAAGGGGAACTCCAAAGGGCTGAGTCAGCCTTGTTAGATGTACACGTGCAAAACGAATATTGTCGTATAGTGCAGTTGTATAGTTTTACTAAAACATTATGATTTAAAACATTATTTGAAACAACTCTTTAGAAAATACATTCTAAGTGGAGATGATTCCTTCCCTACTGCTTTACCAGGAGGCATTGAGTTTTTAGAAATGGCATATAATAATTATTAATTCAGGTGACTGTAGCTAAAAACTAGCTATTCTGAGTAAAAATTTACTAGACTAGAAATCAGTAAAAAGAAATGTGTTTTAAGGACCTTAAAGCACACAGAACTGGATTAACAATGCATATCAACCTTTAAGTGAGCCAACGGATGAAGATGGCAAAGCATAAATGAGTATAATAAATGTTCTATCATTACTTCATTTGAAAGTTTCATCGTGTTCCATCTGAATGTAACATGGGCATGAAACTAAATTTTGACTCATTTGTTTACTGTTAAACCCCTGTCTATCTAAAAGGTGAAGACAAAAGTGTGATTTTTGCTAAATCAAGAAAATCTGTAGGCTGCACTTCTAATAGTAGACAATGCATTATTGAATGACATCTCTAAGAAAAAGAAAACAATGGAGGCAAGAAGTAGAATACAAATGAAAGTATGACTGATTCATATCCATCAGAGAAAAAGAAACTGTTCATCATGCTTGCTTGCCTTCGTTAGGGAACGTCACTGTTAATGGAGCTGGAAGAAGTTTTAAGTTCTAATTTTTGCACAAGAATGGAAAGGTCGATAATAGGACATATAGGTTCACTTGTAATTCATACGCAAATGGTATTTGAAAAATTCATATCCTCACTAATTGTCTTCTCTGATTTCACCAAGCTGGAGATCACACTGATTTTTTTTTTTAACATTTAAAAAATCATTTTATTGTTTGGGATTTGAACCGCAGATGGCAGTGTTCATAGGGCTGTCTACTGCCTGGTTTCTGGATGCGCTCAGGGAACTGATGCAGTGCTGGGGGTTGAACCAGGGTTTACTGTGAGCAAGACAAGTACCTTATCTGCTGTTCTATCTCTACAACCTTCACAGAAATATTTTTAGTAATTTTATTAAGCAATTAACAAAGTATTCCCAAATCAATAGATAGATAGATAGATATTTTATAAATCTAGGAAAACAGTGTCTGTAGTGTGTCTAATGAAGAAACTTACAGTTTCTTGTACGTATAGTTAAGTAAATACATAATAAACAGGTAGTGTGTTTTTGTTTTGTTTTGTTTTGGGGCCACAGCTGGCAGTGCCCTGGGTTTACTGTGGAAACACTGTATTCAGGAATTATTCCTGGAGGTGCTCAAGGAATCATATGGGATGCTGGAAATCGAACCAGGGTAAGCCTCATGCAAGGCATCCTACCAAGCCCTATCCTACCTTGTATACTATCACTCCAGGCCCAGGTAATTTTGGGTGGGATATAATTACCTCACATAAAAACAGAACCCCACTCAGAGGACTCTAGAATGTTTTATAGAATCAAGAGCTGTATTTTGTTGTCATTGTTGTTGCTGTTCTAGAAGGTATCATAAAATGTGGATTAGCACCTTCCTGGCCCTGTTTGGAAGTAACTTTTACATACTCGTGCCTTTGATTTTAAGTTCACATAGTTAAAAAATTTTTAGGTGGTTATTATTAAAATTCCCAGAGTAAATGCCATAGGCCGATTTTAGTTATTCAAGTTCTTCAGGAAGGCAGAGCTGTGACTATACCTAAGGCACTAAGTAATAATCTCTATATACTAAAATATGTTGACATTCTCTGGAGCTTCACTTGTGGTATTTAGTTTGAATGGAAAGTAAATAGTGTAGATAGTAAAATGCCCTATGTTACCCTTCACCCAAAGTGGTATTGCAACATTTGGCAGTCGATGGGTCATTGAATAAACTTGATTTTCCTTAAATAGTTCCAGGAATTACATCTGTTGCCTCAGACATTCAAGTTTTTTTTTTCTATTTGAGTAACTATGCACGTAGGGAACATATGTTACTAAGCCTTTTAAGGTTGCACATTCACAGTATGTAACAAGAAAGATTCAAGAAACACAATAATTTAAAGCAATCTACTTTTGGTTTCCTACTCACTTTTATTCTTAGTCCACTCTAGATTAGATTTTATTCTGTTGGTGGATAAAATTTCCAAGTCCTTTAGAATTTCCCTCTGTGGGTTCTTTCATGGGACCAGTTGGGACTGTGTTCTGATTGGTTGTTTCCATTTTCTTCCCCAATTTCAGGACAGTCATTGGTGCCTTTAGCAGCTTGAGGCCTCTGTCGTTGTTCCAGGCAAGTCTCTGGGAAAGTCTAAGCCAGAGAATTGCCTGGAAATTTCTAGTACAAGGGAAAGCTTACACAAAGTTTATGAGTAAGCTTTCCCTTGTATCAGCCCAAAACGTATTGGTAAAAAACACCAATTCCTTCCTTGCCCAAATACACACTATGCAAACACACATAATTTCCCTGAGAGAGAGAGAGAGAGAGAGAGAGAGAGAGAGAGAGAGAGAGAAACAGAGACAGAGACAGAGACAGAGAGAGACAGACAGAAAGACAGACAGTGAGAAGAGAGAGAGAGAGAGAGAGAGAGAGAGAGAGAGAGAGGTATTCCTTCTCCAAATAAGTTCTTTTCCATAGTCACTACCTGAGACCTTTGATACTCTATGCATGAGGATTTAGGAGTCCCATGACTAGACTGTCTTTACCCTTTGTAAATTCTGCATCATATGTCCCCTTGACTTAGATTATGGCATCTGTTGTCTTGGTACTTTGACTAAAATTTTATTTTAGCAATTTGTTTTATTATCTAAGTGAATCATTTATTAAAGACTTATTATTGCATTTATTATAAAATTTGGTTCTATGTTTCATCATCAAAGACTTTGTAGATTAATTTTTGGTCTCAATAACTTTGAAAATGAACTTTTGTAAGTTAGGACCAACTTGCAATGTTGGAATTTAATTCAAATATAAATGGTAAGCAGCATTTCTTGTACTTGGCAATTAGACATAACCATCATATCAAACTTTTCATAAACAATAGTCTTAAGCTAATTATTAACTAGTTATTGGAATCAGTTAGGGTTATGTGTTTTGTTTTATTGGGCTTTAAAATAATTGTTAAGTAAGATAGAAAATGCATATACAAAATAGTTCAATAACCCAACAGGGCAATGATTTTTCACAAAGTAGATATAGGAAAAGTGCTTTAAGTAAAGAGAAGTGAGAATAAATATATAAAGAGCCTTGAGTTGATCAGGGAAAAGGAAAAACACTGTTACCCATAGAAGGTTTCTCTTAAGCTACCTGTCTTGGTGGTGTTGATCTCCTCTGAGAGAAGAGGAGTAGGTACCATATTTGCTTGCTGAACTCCAATGGAGGGAAGGTGTATTTCAAATTTCTTATGGTGCTCTATAGTATTCTAGACTGCATTTCTGCACAATGCCTATAGAAAGGAGGGTATTTAAATAAAAAATTCTGTTTATTTTGTATTATAAATTCATGGGTGAAATGGGCTATTTCTGAAATAGTTTTAACTTCATCTTATGGATAGCAGTCTGGAGACCCTTAGCAATTTTATATGGTCAATTAAGAGCCTTAAGAATGTTTAGTGTTTGTGTTCCCTAGGAGTATGGCCTCTGGAGAATCTGCACTGGTTTTGCTCTATGAATATAAATTCGCAGATATATGGGGCTTTGTGATCCAAATAATACGCCAAAGTACTTTTTGTAGAACATTAGTCCCATGAGGGTTTTATTAAATGAAGTTTCCATGGTCAATAGCATTTTGGAAACTCTATACCATGTTCTTTTCATGGAGAAGCACTGGGTAGATTAGTTTCTAGCTCTTGTTTGTCCTGTAGGAAGGTAACTGTTTTTACATAGTTAAATCCAACATTTATAAATTTATGAATATTAGAACTCTTCCTCTTTTTTTCATTTTGTCTCTTAACACCTTGGAGATTCAGATCTGTGTTCTGATTATTTTAACAGTCATTTTTAAACTCGCTTGATATCTCCATGTCTTCACATTTTTTAAGATTTAAAATCTATATGTGATCTTCATCTGATTATGAATGTCTAAATATTTATAAATTTTTGCATAAAGATCATCACAGGTAGTAGCTTACCTATGTTCTTAAAAAGAATCCATTTGACTCTAAGTTGAAGTTCAGGAAGAAATTAATATTTGGAATTTATTTTTCAAATAATATTCTAAAGTATCTCATAGTGAAGTTGAATTATCTCATTAAATAGTGATAAATTCTTATTCTACATGATTTGATGTGCTTAGCATGCATACCATACAGTTCTTCTCAATTCTTGACAATATTTACAAAACAAGGAGTAACATATTTTGGAATTAAAGCTTCCTCCTTTTAAATTGGTAAATACCTTTCATTTTTTGGGGGGTGGGCCACACTTGGCAGTGCTCAGGAGTTAATCCTGGCTCTGCACTCTCCTCTACATCTCTCTACTTGATGATCAATACATGTATTGAACTCTTGATCTTTTTCATGAATTTTAAGGAAGACAGTCTCCTTTTTATTACTTTTGTTTCTCTAATAAATTTTCCTTTTCTTTATTTTTTTCTTTTACATTTAAAAATAATTTGATGGGGTGGAAGATATAGCACAGCGGTAAGGTGTTTGTCTTGCACACATCCAACCTCGGACAGACCCCGGGAGACTGGAACATTCTTGGCAACACATATGGTCCCCTGAGCCTATCAGGATCAATTTTTGAATGCAGAGCTAGGCATAACCCCCGAGTACTGCTGGATCTGACCCCACCCAAAACAAAACAAAACAAAAAAATAATTTGGTGATCCAGTCTTTGACTTTAATGATCTATACTGGTACTTTATAATGTTGCTTACTAAACATGAAGGAATTGGCATATTCACCTTATCAAAAACTGCTTTCCATCTACATTTATTGATTATTGTAAAAATATGTACCACATTGTGCTCGCTTTGGCAGAACATATACTAAAAATATCTACCACATAAACATATCTAAAATCTTGCTTTGTGGCTATTATGAAGCCTTAGTAGCAACTAAAATATTTTTAAGTTTAATATAATTTTATTTTATAGTGAATAATCCATATAAAATATAACTATGTACATCAACAAATATGCTATAGTGTATAAGAACATAAAGTATTCCTTTAAACAGTAAATTATACCTATCAGGTCCCATTATGTGAGAATTATAGAATTGGCTACTCTAGTGCTAGCTTTGATGCTAATAAAATATTATTATTATTATTATTATTATTATTATTATTATTATTATTATCTATTCAATCTTCCATCCAGACAATGGTGTATTTCAAGGAACAAATACTATATTTGATACTTTCATTCCCACCTAGTACCAAAGGGAATGTGAATCAGTGGACAAGATCTTGCATGGGTTGTAGAGATCTTGGCACTACAAAGCCAGCAAACAAAACCAAAAACAAACTATAACAAAAACATAGAACAAACCATCAACAAATAAAAAAAAATTGTGGTAACACATACCAATTAAATACTAAGCCCAGTTCTATGGGAAGTAGATGATAAATTTTTGTTGTTTTCATTTTTGGGCCATATCCAGCTTTGCTTACTCTTGGATAAGGCTTACTCCTCGCTCTGTAGGAATCACCCCTGGTGGTGCTCAGGGGACCATAAATGAAACAGGTGATTGAACCTGCTAAGCCCCATGCAAAACAAGTGCCCTACCGACCCTATTATTTCTCAGCCCAACAACTGAATCTTTATTGATGTAACTTAATTTGGCTGTGGGATCTGGAAGCTGAATGAGAGGTGTTATTTAACTTTTATATATAAGTTACATAAAATTTTAGTATATAAAACATTTAAATACTCTCTTTCCTATGCATATGCAAACTACTACATTTGCATATATTTCCATATATTCACAAGCATTTGCATGTGTGTTTCGTTTGGAGGGCCATACCTGTTAGTGCTGAGGACATACTCCTGATATAATTCTTGTGAGGATCACTCTTGATTCTGCTTGAGAGGCCAGTGTAGTGCTAGGAATAAAACTGGGGTCTCCTGCTTGCAAAGCATATGCTCTAGTACTTTGAGCTAAGTATGTTTATTTAATACAGCATTTAAAAATGGTTCTCTGGAAATTAGTACTTACATTTGTATGCCAAATGGAAACATGACCATAGACACTGAGAATGGAAATGCATTGGAAATTAATTCTAAGGAATAATTGAAATGTTTCCCTATATTCTTTCCCACTATATTCTCTCAGCAGCCATCTTTTACTCTGAAAAGTTTCAGAAGATATATATAAATAAATACCATATTAGGCTATTTATTTCCACAGGAAATAAAGAATGTTCTAATGGTGTAATTCATAAAATAGACCCGTTGCTATTTCTGGCTCTGGAGAGTCCTGGTCCTCTTCTCAAGAGACATTGTTGATTTTCAGTGTTGTAGGACATTCAACAGGCGAAGAGAGAAGACTTGCAAGTTGTGTGGCAAGTTTTACTCAAATTGAAAATGTTTTCTGAGTAGGTTCTAGTTCTAAGGTATCATTTCTTGTCTAGAGTCCCAGTGTAAAATCTCATTTTTGCTAGAAAATTCAGTTCACTTGCTTTAATGTTATTCTTTAAATTAAAGCTAGTGGACTTAAAACAACAAAGGCAAAAGCATTGTCATACAAATGTAAAATTCCAATTCATTCTTTGTATAATGGTTTGTAAGTTTCAGTTGCAAAATGGATAACAGAAGTTGGTATAGTCCTCTTTGAGGAAAATAACTCTAAAACACCATAGAAAATGACCTAAAACAATTTTTTTTAAAGATAGTAAAATTTGGAGTTGGACCTTGTGTAGGTGTAATTTCTTTCTAGGGTATTTTTCTACTATGGCAAGCAGAACAAGCTGTCACAAACAAAACAAAAGGCACTGCCTTCAAGAAATCATGACAGCTCTTTACTGAGCCAATCTGAAGTGTGTATAGCTTTACTTTGTTCTTCGACTCCTGAGTCATTATTCTTTATTTTTTTATGAATGAGGAGTGATGGGGAGATTATTTCTAAAACTAAAGTTTATAACAAGGGGGCTCTTAGTCTAACTTGTCAATATCATACAACAATAATGTTAATGTTTTAATTTAAAATGCCTAATTTGAAGATAGACTATATATGTATATATATTTAAAGTTTCTTACCATTTCTCTCTAAACTGGGTAAAAATTCTGAGTCTGAAAAGATTCCTCACATTTCTTTTCTTTTTTTTTCACACTTATTTTATGTGAGGCATTTGAGAGTTATTTCACATCGCTTAGCCAGTTTATCTGAACAATGGGGATAGTAATACTGTCTATCTAGTGATATTGTTGGGATAATTAAAGGATCAGTTAATATAAAGTATATTATATATCTTATATAATATAAAGTATAAATTACATAGAGGTTGGCACAGACAAAAGAAATGTTTAATCAATTTTTCCCTCGACATTTTTCATTCTCATGAAAGTGAGAACACTTTCGGGTGAAACATGTTGCTTCAAAAATAGTATCATGAAACTTGTAACTATTATTCAGTTAGAAGTAAACTTAGAAGGCTCCATTGTAATTTTATTTTATAATCGGAGGTTTTTTAAATTAATGGTAGCAGCATATTTATTTTTAAATAATATCTTTATTTAAGCACCATCGATTACAAACATGATGGTAGTTGGATTTCAGTCATAAAAAGAATACCCCCCCCTTCACCAGTGCAACATTCCCATCACTAATGCCCTCATCTCCCTTCTCCCCTACCCTGTCTGTATTCGAGACAGACATTCTACTTCTCTCACTCATTCACGTTGTCATGATAGTATAGTCATCTTTCTAACTACACTCACCACTCTTTGTGATGAACTTCACGTCAAGAGCCAGTCCTTCCAGCCCTCGTATCTATGGTCTCTGGGCATTATTACAATAACATATTTTATTTTTCTTAAAACCCACAGATAAGGGAGACTATTTGTGTCTATCTCATTCTCTCAATTTACTTCACTCAGCATAATAGTTTCCATGACCATCCATGTATAGGAAAATTTCATGACTTTATCTCTTCTGATGGCTGCATAATATTCCAGTGTGCATATGTACCACAGTTTCTTTAGCCATTCATCTGTTGAAGGGCATCTTGGTTGTTTCCATATTCTGGCTATTGTTAACAGCTTATTTATTTTGGATATTTTACATAGATTAATCCTAACATTTTTTTCTGGGATAGTATATCAACTTTCAGCTTTTCTTTAATATATATATATATATATATATTCAGTTGTAATTGTAACAAAGGCTAACCTTTTAATGTGTAAGTAGTACTAAAAGAAAGTGAAGGTGTGTGTGACATGAAATAGAATGAACGTCACTTTGTAAAACATTCATTTTCACAACGAACCAAAAGTTATGCAGAAGTTTGTGTGCTTATATGGTCTTATACACAAATATAGAAGGGAGCTTGTCTCTTTAAAATTTATTATTATTTAATTTACTTAAAGAAAATTAATCACGTAGATGATCATAATGCATTTGATTCCAGATAAGTGAAAGAAAGTAATTGAAAATAAAAAATTAAAAATTAAATGAAAGAGAAGAAAAGAAAAAAGTACAGTAGCAAGCGCATTTGTGAAAATTATTGTATTCCTAATGAAGTCATGAAAACAACTGCTAAAGGTTTAATAATCTTTTGTTATTAGATTTCCATTCTGTTCAATTGGGGTGTTTATTTATGGATGACAGCATCAAACAAATGAAGTTGTCAAGAAATTCAAAGCACTATTACTTATATGACAACTTTTAGGGGCATGTACTCAGCTGCACAGTCTCCTGGAAGAAGGAAGATACAGGGGAGCACTTAATCAGAAAAGCTCTGGTGATATCACCCAGAAACCAACATACATAGAGGGTATTCAGATGAGTGTCCCTGAAGGAAATTCTAGAGGATCAGTGATGAGTCAGGGACATCTTAGAAATGGTGACTGTGGATGATGTGGTGATAGCAGGAGCTAGTGGGGCTTCAGCAGGGTGGACATTTGGCTCACCTTCTTCTGAGGTGGCCAGCTTTCTGCTGTGTGGACTGGTATAGCCATATTGTTTCGCATCTCAAGGATGCAAAAATGGAGCTGGCCCAGTTTGAACATGCTACTGATGAACTTGTCTCTTTATAAAGGCCATTAGTGAAATATAAGAGGCTTTTAGGCATTTTAGAAATCTAAAAATGAAAAAGAAGTAATGGAAACTTCCCCATTATGAAACATCTGGATGCTTGTACAAACTATATATTCAGCTTTCTTTATTTTTTAATTTAAATTATTTATTTAAATAAAATGTGTTACATTGTTGACATAACTGATCATAATACATCTGTTTCAGGATGACAGAAAGCAAAGTTATTAAGAAATAGAAAGAGAACATCATTTCTGGGAATAGGGGTTGAGGGAGGACAATATTGGAGGTGAGAATGCCCCTGATTCAATGTCATTATGTACCTAAAATACTACTGTGAATTACAAAGTGGACTTGTAATCCACTTTCGTCAAAATAAAAATTATTAATAAAAAATAGAAAGAGAATAGACAATTAAAAAATGGAAGGGAAGAGAATTCATTAGCAGCTATATTTGTAAAACTTCTTGTATCAGCTATAAAGTCATTAATGCAATAGTCAAAGATTTAGTATGCTCCCAATTTTTTCTCCAGAGATGGGCAATACATTTTTAAAAATGTGTGTATGTGTGTGTGTGTTTGTGTGTGTGTATGTGGCAATTGTCGTTTGCATAGGCACAGCAAAATATGGAAGAAATCGAAAATAACACCTTTGGTTTAAAAAACAGGGAGATCTTACCCCCCAGAGCACCTTGGCATAACACCAACTCAAGGCTCCAGGCATACTCGATTGTCAGCTTTCTACCTGAGAACTCAAGGAGATAGTATGGCCTGGTTGGCTTAGGGATGGGGTAGGCAATTTTACTTATAGAATGCACTTTATACTTTTTATTTTGCTTTATCTTAAGACCACACCTAGCTGTTTGCTCCTGGACAGGGTTTACTCTCTGATCTGTGCTCAGGGGTCACTCCTAGTGAGACTCATGGGACCATATGTGATACCAGGACAGACTGAATCCTAGCTGACTATGGGCAAAGCAAATGGCATTCACACTACACTGTCTTTATGACTGCCTCCACATTATTCTTCTCTAGATGTAAAGGACTAAAAGTGTTAGATTCAGATGTCTAAAGGCAGAAAAAGCCACAATATTATGAATATTGGTGCTGCACCACTCACACTGGGGAATAACGAAAGTGCTGTAGCTCTTTATGCATGTTTGAAATATGTCGCTTTGATTGTTAAGAGTGTCTTTCAAAATAACTTCCCCTCCCAATTGGGACTTAGTTGTGGTGGGAAAGTTCTACTTGTAGATCTCTAAAGCCCTTCAAAAGGACAGAGACAACAATAATGAAAACATGAGATCCAAACTACACCCAAACTTAAAAATATGCCTGCCAAGAGGCAGTCTGGAGGGTGGGAGGAATCCTGGGTACATTGATGGCCAGAAGTTGACAATGGTGGAAGGATTGTTGTTAAAACATTGTGTACTCGATGCCTGAGAACAGGTAAATGGTTAAAGAAACTATGATACATTTAGGCAATGGAATACTATGCAAGCTTTTAGGAAAAATTAAGTCATGAAATTTGCTTATACATGAATGGATATGGAGCTTATTATGCTGAATGAAATGAGTCCAATGAAGAAGGTTAGACATAGAATAATCTCACTCATTTATGGGATATAAGGAAAATAAAAGATAGTATGGTAATCATATTCAGAGACAATAGAGATGAAGGCCAGAAGGACCAGTCCATTGTAGGAAGCTTGCCACAAATATTGGAGCAGGCAGTTAGGGTAGCGAAGGGACAATCATGACAATGATAGTTGGAAATGATCACTCTGGGCAATAACTGAGTGTTGAATGGAGATAAAGTGATAATTAGTAATAATAGTGCAAACCACAGTGTCCAAAAGGAAAAAAAAAGGATGAGAAGGGGAAGAGGGGGAGGAGTTAAACATCTGCCCTAGAGGTGGGTGGGAGGTGGAAGGAATCTGGGGACATTGATGGTGGGCGTTCATGGCTAATGGGTGGTTTACATTGTAAGACTGAGACCTAATCATAAACAACTTTGTAATCACTGTGTTTAAATAAGATAAAACTAAAACATTTTTGTATACATTTTTTTGTCTTTGCTTTTTGTTTTTGGCTCACAGTCGGTGATGCTCAGGGATTACTCCTGGCTATCTGTTCAGAAATCGCTCCTGGTTTGGGGAACCATATGGGACGCCAGGGGATCAAACCACGGTTCATCCTAGGCTAGCATGGGCAAGGCAGATGCCTTACCACTTGCGCCACCGCTTCAGCCCAATTATGAAGCCTTTTATTAAAAAATTTTTAATGTAAAAAACTAAAAGTATGAATTAGAAAGGAAATGGATCTTGAATTTTGTGTTATGTATATTGTTTTATCTCTAAAAGGCTTTTTGTCCATATTCAGGAAAGATTAAATTACAACTAAAATGCTCTTAAAAACAAACACATGTTAAAAAATGGTTTGTCACGCATTTGAGATAATGCATAGTTTTGAATGGACATAGGCATTTTTATCCCTAGGGAATACCTTTGAATGTCATAAAGATATTTTGGTGTCAGTTAATAATTTACTGTTTGGAAAAAACCTGGCCATTTCCTAAGTCACTGAAGACATTTGTAATGATTTATATGAACAACAATAGCCACTTAGCAATACACTAGATGATCAGGTCATTTTTATAATGTGTGGTGTGTTTTGCAAGCATACATTCTTACTGTGTCTAATATATGCTAAAAATAAACAGAAGACATTGTTGGAGGTCCCACCCATTAAATCATTAATCATTTCTTACCTAAAAGCTATTGCTTTTGTTCTATTTTTTGTTATTTTTATTTTATTATTTTTAGTACTATATTGTTCCATGAGAGAAGTCTGCCTTGGTTAACATTTTATCACCAATGTTCAGATCTGAATATTTCAGCATTAGTTGACTAGATGGATGAATAACTGTGATTTTAGGTATGGTTTACTTCTTGAATTTTTGTAGCTTAAAGAATTGTGACCTACCATCTCTACTTTCTATTTCTTATGGTTTGGGGATCTTTTAAATGATTCTCAGAAGGCCTGGAGACCACATAGGTGAATCTCAGCCAATTGTGGCAGCTGTTTAGTGAAAGGGCCTGAGCAATGATGTTGCTGAGGACCTCCAGAGCTGCTCCTAGTGATGCTTGCAGAACCATGTAGTGCTGGGAATTGAACCTGGGTTAGGAACATGCTATGCATGTGCCCTAACTACTGTACTAGAACCCCACTCTCACCTCTACTGTAATTAATAGTTTTCTTCATCTTTTAAGACTATGAGCAATGTCAAATACAAAAAAACGAATGAATTGTACAAAATGTTAATGCCTCACAGAAACTGAAATGATTATTTCTTTCATCAATGCAGTGCTTTATAGGCATCTATTTTCTTCAGTTGGTCCTTGACACAATCTTGTAAGAATACTCTAATTTTTGAGCCAGTGAGATATTACAATGGGCAGGGTGCTTGCCATGCATGCGGTCTACATGGGTTTGATCCTCGACACCCAGTATGTTCTTCTGAACCTTCAATCTGAGCACAGATTTAGGAGTAAATCCTGAGTACAGCTGGGTATATTACCAACAAAACAAAACAAAACAAAAGACTAGTAAAAAAACTGAGGAAGGAGGGACTCTGGCAGCTAAGAATGAGATATGTCTTTCCTAATCTAGCCTGAACTATGTTGTTTCCAACAAAATTTGCCTGATTTATTATCCAATAAAATATGTTCAATTTTTAGGTCTCCATTAATCTTGTTTTGCATTACAAATGATTAAAGGTAAACCTTTAGCTGTTTTCTCATTACTTTCCATCTTATATACCTCTCTGATTTTCATCTGTACTATCAATGCTGGGATATTTTTATACTTTGTTTCTCTCAATCTCTATAGAAGAGTTTAAAATGTAAAATTTTAGATGACCAAGAAAAGCTTTTAGATGTGATGTGACTTTTTGGGTAAGAATTTATTGTTCATTATAAGTGAATATTGTATGATAATACTCTTTGTCCAAGTTCTTTTTTTAAAATTAATTTTTATTGTGGCCAAAGTGAATTACAAATACTTTACAGTAATATTCAAGGTTCATAGTGACAATAAATCAAGGGCATTCCCACCACCAGTGATGTCTTCCCTCCATCCCTGTTCCCAGCATGCATCGAAGTTCTTATGAAGACAATGGTGGAGGTGGACATTTACCTAGAATTGAGCTATTGAGTAGACAGAAGGGAAAGGATTGAGACATGGTTTGTTGTTATAATCGCTTTGTTTTCTTGATGCAGCTATCAGGAGATCTGAAATTTCAATTTTCTAAAGATTATTTGGAATGTAATGTTTTGGATTTTTTGCAACACCATGCCTAAAGATTGCCTAAAACTGAATATAGGCTTTTTAAATATTTGTTGAATTTAAGTAATGAATCATTGCTTTATTTCAACAGGATTTGTATGGAGAGGGCTCAGTATTGTGTGTTGTAGTTTGCTCTATAGATGCCTGATGGCTTATCTGTTTCAATAACTCAGTGACAATAAGCTGCAACCAAGCTAGAGCTAGTGTTTGATTTTTGCCTGCCTCTACTATGCCAGTGATTGCAGTTCAATTCACTGGGGGAAATTTCTCATCCCTATGATTTACTATGCATAATTATGAAATCTTAATTAACTTTAGTTTACATTTATAAGACAATTATAACTTAGTTAATATGTGGCTGAAAATAAGGGGATAAGAATGAAAAGAATTACAATGGATTGTTGTTGGTTGCCTAAAGTGACGTGGATTAATATGCTATCAATTTTCTTCCCCTGAGAAACATTTGGTCACAAGAAGATCTGGCTTTCAGAAGAAATTCAAATTTGGGTGTGTGGCTTTTGGCATAGTCAAACACCACTGGAATGGTTTAAGTAATAGTTTTCTCTTTTCCCATGGTTGCTTCAAAAGATCCAATCTAATCTCTTAGGGTTATCTGTCAGCCATAGGCTGAGCAGTATTTTTTGCCAGGTCCCATAGAAGAACCAGTTTATAGAGTGCATTCAGGGTAGTGAGACACTTCCATGAAAAGCTAATATCAAAGGCAGCTAATTTGGAGTTTTTGAGAGACAGAGAAAGTCACTACTAGATCTCCAAAGGGAAGGGGATGTCTTTCACAGTGTTTGGAAATGGCAGACCTTGAACAGAGGCTTCAATAGTTCCAAGAAAAAGAAAGTTGTATTTGTTGGATTTTCAGGAACTAACAGTCCAGGAAATTTTGTGTTTTCTTTTAACCATGGAATGTGTAGAGTGTCTGCGTATTCTTTGGTATGGTTATAGTGTCAGAAGTTATGAGATTGTGTTGACTGGAGATTAATGGGCAAATTTTAAATGGCATAAACCAGAAGAAGGATAAATTCAGAATGATATCACTTATATTTAGTATTTAGAATAACTGCATGGAGAAATGCAATGGTCTAAATGGGAGTTTAGAATTCAAGAGTTGTCTTGAACACCCTTGGCCCCAGAGTATAGTGAGGAGAAGGAAAGAAACTGAGTGGAGGAGAAATATAAATATAAAAGGATGGGAACTAGGGGCCAACCGGTCTCAGGTGCATTTTAGTATTAAAAAAGAACAGAACTAAAATATCCAAACCAAAGACAACAACAACTTAATCAAGAGAACCAAACCCTAACAATCTAAACTTTAAGTAGATCTTTTATACTGGCAGGCTGGGAGGCAGAGAGTGGTGGTATGGAATACACTCTGGGAACATTGGTAAGTGGACCCTGGTGGTGGAATTAGCCCTGATTCATTGTATGTCTGACACCCAACTATGAAGGACTTTGTAAATTACAATGGTATCAATAAAATAAAATAAAAGTGAATGAGGAAATACATTAAAATAAGATGTTGGACTGAGAAATTAACAAAAGGGAGGAATATTAACATTAGTAGTATAAACAAATAGAAACATAATTTCTTCAACTTTAAAATTTATATTTAATATGTACTCTTCTTATTTGTCAAACTCTATATAATATTAAATATGGAAATTTCTGTTCATTGAGTATAAAATATTAATGTAAGATTGTGTTAACAGTTCACATTTTCATTGAAAATTCTTATCTAAAATACTAAAGAAATTACAGGGCAGGTCACTTACTCAGGGGAACAAAGAAGAATGTTTCTTTATTCATTACAAATTTATTTTTAGACTTATATCTTGGTCTCTTGTTTTCTTCAATAGTTCATTTCATTTTAGAATAAATGACATTTATCTTAATATAGGACTGACATATTTTTAATAACTTGTTAAATAAGCTCTTTGTTTAAACTTTGGTAAGTTAGTACAAATGACAATCTCTCTCTTAGTCTTTTTGTTATAAGAGAATATAAATACCCTGTCATACATAGAACAGTTTGGGTAGAGTGAGAACCTAATTGTGTGTGGGTTTGATGAAATGTAAAGAGATTTTCATTGATCAAGAACACTTCCTTGGAAAAAGTCTGATTCATAACTTTAATTTTTTAACAGTTCACTTTTGCCACACCCAGCAACACTCGGGTCTTATTTCTGGTTCTGTTGTTCAGAGATTATTCCTTACAAGTCTTATATTTTGCTTTAGATTTGGTTTGAGGCCTTACCTGGTGATGCTCAGGGCTTACTCCTGGCTCTGCACTTAGAAATAATTACTTGCCAGTGTTCAAAGTACCATAAGGGGTGCTGGGGGATCAAACCTGTGTACAAGATAAACACCCTATGAACTGTACAATCACTGGCCTCTCCTGACAGGGCTTAAGGAACCAGGTAGAGTACTTGGATTGAATTTGGCTTGACAGCAAGGCAAAGTGACATAATGCCAAAGTGCAAGGCAAGTGAAATAACAACTGTACTATTTCTGAAGTCTCACTTAACCTTTTTTTTTTTTTAAAGACTAGGACATAAAAAAAAAAGACTAGGACATAGCATTCTCTTATCTTATATGTCCTTCCTTATCTACTTTTTCTCTCTGGGAGTATCTTGATTTTTTTTAAATGAAACATTTTATTTGTGACACTGTAAATTATGGTGTTCAATATGTTATATTAAATTATTCCTATATTATAATTGCCACTAGAGTGATAGTATCACATTATATAATTATTTTTGGTAGTGGTTGGGATAATTTAGTTACAATTCTTTTTATAGGCTTGATGGTTATAGCACATTAATGCTGATTCTTTGTACTAAACTGTGCATTAGATTGCTGGGGTTTATTTACCACTTGTAGATTGTATCTTTACAGAATAAATGTCCTTTTAGGAATTGACATTTTGCTCTCTATTTTTATAACTTTGGCTTCCTTAAATTCCATATGGTAATATACCATAAATATACCATAAATATTTGACTTTCTTTCTCTGACTTATCTCACATATTAAAGTGTATTCAAGGTTAATCCATGCCATTATAAATGCTATTTTGAATGATATTTTGAAATCATTTTAAATCATTTTTGAAAGTGTAGAACTATATATTCAACATTATATGTTTTAAATCATAATCTAAGAAGGAAAAATGATGGGCCATTAAAATTAAGTCACAGGCCTTGTGATAACCATATAACTATGTTTCACATGCAGAACTATTACTAAATTCAATACTTTTGGTATTTTAAGAATTGATTTTTAGGAAATGGTCCATTGAGAGTATGTAAAGAAATACTTATGATTCCTGATGATGATTTTTATATTTAGATATTCTTCATGACATCCAATGAGATTTAGTGCTCCTGAAGTCTCTGGTCCTATTTTGCATAATTTTTCCTGTTTGTGTCCTTTTCCAAAGTTGAGTTCACCACTCAGGTACATAGTCAATGAAAGTATCTGCAAGCTCAAGCAAGTTGGAGATTCATTTTTGCAGCTGAAATTTTTCACTTAAAAATAAATTGCAGTATGTACTTTGGAGAGCACAAGTCTAGAGATGGAACACTAACAAAGAATATGTAAAACCAAAAGCATTTCTAGTTCCTCAAGTTGATGATGTTTCAATACAAACTTGAAATATCACTAGCAAGAAGTATTGTCTTCCTCATAATACTCCGTTAGCATTCTTTTTGAGCATGTCTTTCTTCCCTTGGAAATCTAAATCTCATTAATTTTTTTCTCTGTGATGAAAATTACTAAAGATTAATTTGAATTGTTTGCCTTAAAATGTTTGATGTATAGCAAAGCTTTATGATTTTTACCAAAGTTTTTTTCTTATACTTCATTCAGTTCAATAACTTTTCTTTTATTTGTATCCCTATTCAAAAATATGCAACCTAGTCTTCAAGCTACTCTTACAGTGCATTTCAAGATAGTTGGTAAAATAAGCAATGTAATTAGTGACAGCCATTAGTAACAGCTTAATTTCTGTTTGAGTTGAGTTGTCAAACTATACAAATCAGTCATTTGGCACCAATGAAGATTGTTTTTCTGAGGAAAAGTTTGTTATAAATATACTAATCTTAATGATGCATGCCAAATCAGATTTAAGGGAAGGAATTCCAAGTAAGTTGGTCACACTGTGTTAACTAGATCAGTTCCTAACTTTCATTAATTAGTTCATGTTCTATGGTGACTCACCAACACATGAAATAAAAAGAAAGAATGGCACTATTGACTAAGCTCAGGCTATTGACTATAGAATCTCCAGGGAAGGAGAGGCAATAAACATCTTTCTGAACACTTATTTCAAGAAAGAACAGGATTTGTTTACCTTGGGGACGATGTTTCCTTTTTAATTTTCATTTTGAAAATGCCAAGAGCATTACAATAGATAAATGGGTAAAAAAAAATAAGTCTACTTGGATGTAGACTTTAAAGTGGGTAGAGAAAGAATGATGGTAGAATTTTGAACATTCCCTTGAAATTAATCAGTGTTTCATAGACCTAAGATGCCTTTATATCCCTAGAGCTCGAGTTACACAGGAAAAATTACTGCTTGACTTGAAAAAAGAAAAAACTTAAGTTCTCATAAATTTGTTCACAGTTCCTTTGTCCTGAAGGATGGCAGTGAAGGATTCATAATCTTGAGAACATGGTTATGAGCCAGTTATTTCTGTATTGCAAGTGTGCAGAAGAGGTACTGGCTAGACCTGAGAATAATGAATTAAGAGATTCCAGCTGGAAGATGATGAAAAACATTTTTGGGAATCTCTGTGTCTTGGCTAGACCACATGGGATATAAATTGGGGAGATGAGAGCTAAATTAGTAGTAGTGTATGACAGATTTATGGTTCAATTGATGTTGGGCATCAGGAAAAAAGACTGAGGTCAAAAAAAATGTCTTGGGAATTATAAGTCTGAAAATAATTGCCATTGGAAGGGATGCTAAAGAAGGCAAGAGATAGTACAGTGGGTAGGCACTTGTTTTGCACATGGATGACCCAGGTTCTATCTCAAACATCCCAATATGGTCTCCTAAGCACGGCCAGGAGTGATTCTCTGATTGCAGAGTGAGAATGTGGTCTAAACACAAAAACCAAAGTAACAAAAAAGGCAAGCATAATTCCTTAAGAGGAGGAATACAAAGCAAGAAAGTTAATAAATTTGGATGGTGTGATATTGAGTGGGATGTATAATTTATTTTACAAGTAACCCTCTCTTCCAAGATAGCATATTCAAATTATTTCATTGAATATTTTATATAGCTTATGAGTTATCACTGTTCTCTCTATTATTAAGCTTCAAGAGAGCAGGGCTGCTTTCCCTTCTCTCTCCTTTTTTTCTTATTTTTTTCTCTCCTCTTTTCTATATTTTTTTGTTTGGTTTGTTTTTGGGTCACACCTACCTGTGCTTAGGTATACTTCTGGATCTGTCCTCAGGGCTCACTCCTGGTAGTGCTCAGGAAACCAGAGGTTGAATTAGGATTAGGCATATGCAAGACAAACTTAAGCCTCTACAATCTTTCTGGTTCTCAAAATTTTGAATTTTTCAGTGACTGACTGACTGAATGAATGAATGGAGACTTTTGTTATTATTAATAGAGAATTGATGCCAGAACAAATGAGAGTTTGGATCAAAGCAAAATGGAGAGTAAATTTTAAATTATTTTACTGGAATTTTGGTATTCTTACTGGGTGAGTTAAATATACGAAGACTTCATAATACTTCTGATAAATATAAGAGATCGTTCACTATACCCATTATCTTTTTATTTCCCAACTTTCTATTTGCTCTTCCTGACTTGATATATACCCTAGGTTAAGAGTTCAACAGAGGGGCACAGAAGCGATGGCGCAGCAGTAGGGCAGTTGCCTTGCATGCGGCTGACCTAGGACAGACCATGGTTTGATCCCTGACGTCCCATATGGTGCCCCAAGCCAGGAGGGATTTTGAGCTCATAGCCAGGAGTAATCTCTGAGTGTTACCGGGTGTGGCCCCAAAACAAAACAAAACAAAACAAAACAAAAAAAGAGTTCAGCAGAGCTTTCAAAGCAGGGTTTATTTGAACTGTTGAACTTTCATTTTAGCCAGTAATAATTGCAAATCTGTAAAGTTTATATGAGAAAAGAGGTCCTTTCAGCCTAATTTTGTGATCTTTTATTATGGGAAAGTCTTATCTCCTGCCTTCCACAGTATTAAGACATGGACTATTTCTGATCTCTAACCTACAAATATTTTCTTTGGGAACATGCACTAATGTTAATCTTTAGGAATGTCTAGCAATTGAGCAAAACTACATTTCTGTGCTATAATATTTTAGTAGTAATGTCTTTATATATTCTACATTGGTTAGAGATATTTATTCAAATTGATATTTTAAATAAGGTGAACAAAGCAATGAGTATCTAATAAAACTGGAAGATTTTACATGAGCTTTCAAATAGAAAACTCCTAACTGATGTCATGTAGAACATTGTCTGAAGTCATGTGGAAGCCAGTGTATACTTTCAAATTTCCTCATTTTGTTAATTTTATTAACATTTATTGGAATAGCTTTTAGTTTGTTATTTTATGCTGGTCCTATTATATAATGCTATTATGAAAAAGTATAAAAAATACATAGGGTCCAGATATTATCAGTGTGTGGTGCCTGCATCACATAAATGTTCATATTTGGTGCATGAAAAATAATAAGGGGCTGTAGTGATAGCACAGCTGTAGGGCATTTGCTTTGCATGCAACCAACATTGGATAGACCCCGGTTTGATTCCCAGCATCTCATATAGTCCCCAGAGCCTGCCAGTAGTGATTTTTGAGCACAGAACTAGGAGTAACTCCTGAGCACTGACAGCTATAACCCCCCAAGCAAAAAGAAGAAGAAGAAGAAGAAGAAGAAGAAGAAGAAGAAGAAGAAGAAGAAGAACAAGAACAAGAAGAACAAGAACAAGAACAAGAACAAAAAGAACAAGAACAAGAAGGAGAAGAAGAAGAAGAAGAAGGAGAAGGAGAAGGAGAAGAACAAGGAGAAGAAGAAGAAGAAGAAGAAGAAGAAGAAGAAGAAGAAGAAGAACAAGAACAAGAACAAGAAGAACAAGAAGAACAACAAAAGAACAACAAGAAGAAGAAGAACAAGAAGAAGAAGAAAAGAAGTGTTTTAAAATTATGCATCTAATAGGGAGAAGCGCTTACTCTTTTATGAGGTCATTCATAATCTTGAGTGGTTGACCTTTGTGTTCTATCTCTTGCCCACACACCAACAATTTATATTTACTGTTATACTCTAGCTATTTACTTATTTTGTCCTTTTTGTTGTGTATGTAAATATTTTATGGGATTATTATGTTACTGACCCTACCCTGATCGGTGATTGTGCCCTACCTTAGGGTGTGACCTAGCATTCTGCCCCCACCCTAGGGTGGTACCTGATTTTGCTTCCACCATTGGGTGGTATCTGATCCCACCATTGGGTGGTACCTGATTCTGGGGGATAAAAACAAGGGTCTGTGGAAGGCGAGAGGCTTTTTGCTGGAACTAAGGCTGAGACTTTGGACTTCAGTCTTGCCCACCGAATAAAGCTAAATAAATAAAGCCTGACTGTCTGCTAGTTGTTTACCCGCCGTTTCACCTCAGAACCATCGGCTGGACGGGGTGGCAGATGCGTGCTTTGAGTTGGAGGGGGAAAGACCTCATCCTCCATCCCTCCATCAGTCAACCTCTTCAGGGGCTGACTTGCAACACTTTTGATTTAAAAAACCTCTTACTAATGCACCATGTAATAAAGCACCCCCTTACCCTACCTCAAAAGAAAATCTTCAATATTTTTTCCAAAACATCTTGCATGTACTTCCTTTACTGATAACACCCATTGTGTCAATTTAGTTTATGTATTTAGCTCCTTATGGAAGTTTTTCACTACAGAGAAAAATTCTTCCCTTAGACTCTCTAAGGTCTAATATTTTTCTCTTAACCATAGCATGGAGTTAAGTGTTTTAAAAACATGATCAATATCTTAAAGTTTAAATTGTCGAGAGAGAGTGGGACTAACACGGCTGATAGAGAACACATTAACACTTCATGAAGGGGCTGAAGAGACAATAAAGGGGGTAAGTCATGTGACTTGCTTGCAGATATGAGATCTCCAGCATAGCATGTGGTCCCGTAAGCACTGCATTTAATCCCTAGAACACCTCCAGAAATTATTCCTGAACCCAGAGCCAGGTGTGAATGATCCCTGAACATAACATTTAGCATTTAGTTTTTTGCCAGGCTTCTGGTTAAAGGAAGTATGACAGACTTCAAGGAACTGCTACAAATCCAAGACCTTGGTGGGCTATAAATAGTTGTCACTTTGGGGATACTCACCTCTATGAAAGGCAGAGTTACAAGAATTCAGAGTTAATCCTCAAAAAACTGGAAACTGAGCTCCCATATGATCCAGCTATACCACTTCTAGAAGTATACCCTAGGAACACAAAAACACAATACAAAAAAATGCCTGCCTCACACCTATATTTATTGCAGAGCTATTTACAATAGCCAGATTCTAGAAACAACCAAGATGCCCTTCAACATAGGAATGGCTAAAGAAACAGTGGTACATATACACATGGAATATCATGCCACTATCAGGAGAGATGAAGTTATGAAATTTTCCTATACATGGATGTACATGTAATCATTATGCTAAGTCAGAGGGAGAGAGATAGACAAAAAATAGTCTCACTCATAGGGGTTTAAAAAAAAAAAGACAGAATTGTTATAATTCCCAGAGATGAGGGCTGGAAAGACCTGCTCATGATATGAAGCTCACCACAAAGAGTGAGTTAGAAAAATAACTACTCTAACAGTTACCATGAAAATATTAATGAGTAGGAGAAGTAGAATGTCTGTCTCAAATACAAGTAGGGGGTGGAGGTAAGGAGATAGGGGAGGGTGGTGAGAATGTTTCACTGGTGGAAGGGGTGTTCTTTGTATGACTGAAACCCAACTACAATCATGTTTGTAATCACGGTGTTTAAAAAAAGAATTCAGAGTTAAGGTGTGTTTTTCCTAGGTTTGAGAAATGAGAAGCAGAGTCTGAAAGTGAAAAGGGATTTCATGGCTGTGGGATGAGAGAGAGCCCTGGAAGGAACAGAGTGTAAACGATTTACTGGACAAACATTAAGGAGGTGACTAGGTTAGTAAAAAAGGGTCTGAGGATCATCCAGCTTTACAAGTTGTCCTTTGCCTCATGAGGCGAGACTTGCCTTAAGAGAAGGTGACAGGGTAATCAACAGTAGAGACCTAAGCCAGACAGAGCCACGGTAGCTCTAGGGAGGAGTGATCATTTACAAATTAATATTAAGTGATGAGGTTCTGGGCTCATCTTTCCAATTTTCTGTCTTCAGAAAGTAGGTAAAGAAATCCTTGAATGATGCTACCCTTGGTTTCTTACCAGCAAAGCCTTTCCCCAGAAATCAGGGTCACTCAAAGCCTTAAGTCTGGTTTTCAGGATTTCTTTAGTTGTTTGCCAGGTATCTGATTAGAGGAAGTATGACAGACTTCAAGGGATTGATTCGAGTCCAGTATCTTTTGTTGGACTGCAAACTATAATTGAGAGTCATGTCTTAGGAGTTGATATAATTTTTCTCAGAGCTATGAATTTAGATTTGCAAAAGCTTAATACCTAACTTCACATTACATAGCCATGTAGATGCATTCTAATTTGTAGCTATAGACATTAGGATCTTAATTTTATTACAAAATGAGCCATATGTTTAATTTATGATTTTATTTGTACTGTTCATATAGAATGAACCATCATTAGTATTTGGCACAGAAATGGGATTTGATGCCATTTATTGTTTCATATGTGATAAGTGTATTTATTACATTATCCGAATTACAGATACACAGTTTTGAATTGTGGCATGCATTGTTGGTCAAAACTGCCATATCACTGTATATATATGATATAGCTAGAACTGTAGATGCAAAGATAAAACTTTCAAAAATCACTTAAAATTATCCTTATAGAAAAAGATCTCAAAGAGTTTTAGTCAAGATGATTTATTAAGTGTTTCTTGAGTTTGGCAGACAACATCTAACATATGTTCTGGTCCTTGCCTACCTCCACAGTTCCGCACCAAATTCTTTCTGCTAACTGGTGTCATCGTTTGTGTGAGGACTCCAGTGCTCCTCCAATACTCTTTCCCTTTGTCCTGAATACATAATGGATTTTTCCTAATGCCTGTCCACTTTGTCTACTCTCAATGCTCTAATTGCTTTGAAAATTGTTAGTGTTGAAAAGTATAGAGAATAGCATGTCAATCATACTTTCACCTGCTCACCTATGAAAAACACATTATTAGCATTTTATGAATGTTACCTTTAAAGCAAATAAACAAAACCAGAAATCATGCCTTTTTCCCCCTTTCCTGGTTCTTTTACTGTTTCTTGTTCCTCTCCTCACAGGTAACTGTTACCATGATGTCTTGTAGTTTTTATCCCCTCAAAACCTTACTGGACAGTAGAATAGATGGCATAGAATAGTTTGTACATGGTTAGATTTTGCTCTTTTTCTAGATTTTTGTTTGTTTGTTTGCTTTTTTGGCTACCATTGGTGGCACTCAGGGATTACTTCTGGCTCTATGCTCAAAAATTACTCCTGGCAGGTTCTGGAGTTCATGTGGGATGTGGGCATTAAACCCAGGTTGGCTGCATACAAGGCAAAACCCCTACCTGTTGTTAGGTTGTTCTGGCCCCCTTTTCCAGATTTTTAAATAAAATGCAAATTTAGCAAGTCCCAGTGCTACCCCTTGGGACTTTTGACTTCCTATGGTTTGAGTGGGTCTTAAGTTGGTTTGTTTCCTTTTTAACAAATATTCAATTGATTTTTTTTTTAAAGAAGTTTTCTAAAAGTTCATCTAGAACTTCCTCAAAGATTTTGTGGGAGCTTTATGTTTAAATTTGATTCTTTATTGAAGCTTTAGCTGACCTTTTTTCTTCCAGTTCCCTTCCCCTACAAGTATAGAGATCAATGACACATAATTTATGTATACAGAAATCATATTATCTTTTATTAACCCGGGAGCCTTAGCAGTGAGAATAATTTACTTTGAAGACATTTAAATTAAATTCTTTATTTTAAGGGTATCTTGATATCAAAGTACTGTATATTTCTAATAGCATAGAAATTATTTTTTAAAGGTCATACGAATGCAAAAATGCTTTTAAAATGTTAGAAAGGGTTTCAGTAGCACCAAATTGAACTTTAAAATTAAAAAATTAATTTAAGAACTATGATTTACAAAATTATTGATTGTTGAGTGTTAAATATATAATATTTGAACATCAATACTAAATCCAGTGTCAACTTTCTCTACCACTATTTTTATACCCCACCATATCCTACCCCCTTGTTGTTCACCCTTCCTATCCCCACCTGCCATCTATAGGCGCATTACAAAGTTTGGTGGCTGCAGTTTAGATCTAATGTTTTCAGTGTAGATGAGTCTGAGTTTTGGAAATATAGTTATACCACTCCCCCCACTCTGTGGAGAAGAACTTTAGAATTGCTCTATTATTGTAATCTGCCTTGTGATCAACTTAATTTGTACTGGTATTTATTTCTAAATAAAAACTAGTTAGGAAGATAGGATAAAAAATCAGAAATATACACTTTATTAGTAATTTTATGTAGATTTGTTTTATTATTTCTATTTAAACAATTTTAATGTTATATTTATTTAGATAATTTTTCATTGATTTTTATGTTATAGAATTTATAGAATTCACAGTTCATATTAAATTTGGATTTTACATAATATTCTGATGATATTACAAATTGCTTGCATTTAATAGAGACTATTATGTAAATATGTACCTAAAATATTATTGTCAACAATATGTAAGCCACTATGATCAAAATAAAAATTATATTAAAAAAAAATAAAGAAGATACATGCTACTGACTTATTGGTTTCACCTTGGACTTTCTATGCCCCTGCTGCCCTTGATGGCTCAGTGGAATTCTGGGGTTGGTCATTATTCTTGTTTCCTGATTGTTTTCTAGATAGTTTATGCCAGGTCTTTGGTCTTTGTCTTAGAATTATGGTTTCTACTGTCCAACAGACAATTCACACTCAACATTTGTCAACAAACTTATTTTTCCTTCAGCTTTGGAAAGTCTAAAACACAGGATCATTTATCCACAGGCAGGATCTTTTCCAATCTTTTTTCCTCTGGGACCTGCTTACCATCTCCTGCAGCCTGGCCAGCAGAGACCAATTTGCTTGGCCTGGCCAGCATATTCAGGCCAGCTCTCCCTCCTTAGCTAGAAAAGAAGGACTTCTTTTCTAGTTCCACTGTAGCAGAATAAACAAAAATTTTGTTTATAGCAACAGCATTGTTTTTTTCATTCAAAGAAATGAGTATGGAACAAGTAATTTAATAACTGATCAAGAATTAACTTGAAAATAAATAACATTTGTGAATAATACAATTTTTGGAACTATCTAGTATAAAGGTTGGGTGCTTTCTATCACCCAAAGATTTAACACTAATAAAAAATCTTTTAGTAAATATCATGCACACTTATCAAGAATCTGATGGAGATAAACTATTTGCCTTTCTAAACATACATGAATGAATATCTTATTTTTTGATTTCTTTGTTTTTCTTTAAATTTTTCTTAATATTTTAGTAGAGCTCCCAACTACTTATAAATTCTAGTTTTGTTTTGTCTTTTTGCTTTTTGGGCCATATCCTGTGATATTCAGGGGTTACTCCTGGCTATGCGCTCAGAAATTGCTCCTGGCTTGGGGGACCATATCGGACTCTGAGGGATCGAACTGCGGTCTGTCTTAGGTCAGCTGTGTGTAAGGCAACGCCCTACCGCTCTGGCCCCACAAATTCTAGCTTTTTTAACAGCTAATTTTATAATAAAAAATCCATTTATTCTATGCATGCAATTCAATATTTTTAATTTTTGTTTTTTAAGTTTTGGCTTCTGCCACCATTGCCACAATACAGTTTTTTATTTTAATATCTATTTATTTATTTATTTATTTTGGTTTTTAGGGCCACACCCACTTGATGCTTAGGGTTTACTCCTGGCTAAGCGCTCAGAAATTGTCCCTGGCTTGGGAGGACCATATGGGACTCCAGGGGATCGAACCTCGGTCCTTCCTTGGCTAGCATTTGCAAGGATTTTAATGATTGTGATAAATTTACAGATCAAGTTGCAGAGAAATGCACTATCAACAGTATTAAATTTTTGATTTCACGATTGTGAAATATCTCTTCAGACATTTGATGTTTTCAATTTTTGGAATGATAGCACAGCAGTAGGACATATGCCTTGCATGTGGCCAACCAAGTTTTATCTCTGGCATCCCATATAGGAGCAATTTCTGGGCACAGAGTCAGGAGGAACCCCTTAGTGCCACAGGATATGGCTCAAAAAATCCACTTTGGTCAAAATAAAAATCATTATTAAAAAATAAATTTTTTTATTGCAAAAAAATTGCAGTTTTTATTTTGAAAACCTTGCAATTGTGTTCTATAATTCATGCATATAAATTTATAAAACAGTTTTTGGGAGGCTTTCAAGTGCTACTCAGGAGACCTGGGAGCCCCACTTGTGATTCTTGGTTAACCAAGCCAGAGTTTAGAGTTGGAGCCTGAGAATGTGGTACCATTTGGGCCCTTCAACACTGAGATTATCTAGGTCAATCCATGGAGAATTTGAGAGTTTACAGGGTCACTCTCCACAGTGCTCAGATGACTGTGTGTGCCAAGGATCTAACTTGGTTGAGTACATGCCAGGCTGGTATTTTTGTATAAAAATATTGATTCTTTCTGTGATTTTTGTTAACTTACTAGTTTTAGAGATTTATTTTGTAGTTTTTTTTTTGAAAATCAGAATTTTTGCATACAAGATTATGGTATTTGTGAAAAAATACTGCATATTTTAGACTTATTTTCTTTTTATTATTATGCTTATTAGAACTAACACAATGTTAAAAAGAAGTCACAGGAGATGACACCCTTGTCTTGTTCATGCTCTTAGAATATAAAATATTTATATCTAATTGTTATTTATAAATTTAGCTGTAGGTTGATAAGTTCACTTATATTTTGCTTATAGTTGTTAGATATCTTTCAAGTGCATTTCTGCATTATCTTTTCTTTTTATGGATATTTATGATATTAGTTAATTTTCAGATATGAAGCCAACCTTGCATTCCTGAGATAAATCTCATTTGGTCACAGTGGATAATCTTTTTCATCTTTTGAACTCATTTTCAAGTACTGTGTTAAAAGGCTTTTTGTCTATATTCAGAAGAGATATTGTTCTGCAGGTTTTTTTCTTGTGATGTCTTTGTCTGACTTTGGCATTGGGGTATAATTGGACAATAGACTAAGTGGGAAGGGAACCAGTTGATTTATTTATTTTTTATAAAAGTAGCTTCAGCAGGAGGAAAGATGATGTAGAATTGTGTTTCTTTGTGATAAAATAATACTTAAAATAAAATTTAATCTGTTTTTATGGATACATATATAAAGTTAAGTTACTCTAAATTCTACAAATTATAAAAAATGAAAACTTAAGGAGCTTAAATGATTTACAGCTGATAGGATATAGCAAACTTGGATTTACTTCCCAGGATCCCATATCATCCCTTGAGCACTTTGAAGAGGGATTTCCCTAAGTAGAGATAGGAGTAAGCATTGTACTACCGAATATGGCCCTAAACCAATTAAACCAACAAACTCCAAAACTAAACTTTATTTCTAAAAAGTTAGGTTTATTTAAAATTATCTGTCAAATCAATGCACAAAATATTCAAAATCATATTATGCTTCATTTTTGAATGTGTATCATCACATACACAGTTCTCACAAACGTATGAACCAACATTAAGAAGCAGTTATTCTTTTAAAAATTTTAACAAGCACAGAAGTCACCAGGATTCGATTAAAGTTCACATGCAAATTAGAAAGTCTGGGCAGAGTTCTGGCTCCTAGTCTCCACTTTGAATATTAAGGCTATGAAATTTAATAAAGATGGTAAAGTAAGCTGATATATTGTTTCTAACAGTGCCATAAATTTTTCTAATACATATGTATGTGTTGCTTTCACAAAATTTTGTTAGATGACTTCTCAACAGGTATAATTCTCTAGATATCTGTTGTTTTTCTTGGCCTCTAACCTTTCTGGGCTTCCAACTATTTATCTATAAATTGAAAGAATTAGTTTAAAATAACTCTGTATTTCTTCTTTGAGGAAATGTCTGTTCATTTATCTTCCCCATATTGTGATGGGGTTACATGTTCTTTTTGGTAATGTTCAATCATAGCCTTTTGTATCCTTTATGTCTGAGATATTAATCTCTTATCTGAATAGTTTTTCCCATTCTGTGGGTTACCTATGTATCCTTGTCACTATTTCCTTTGAAGTACAGAAGCTTCTGAGTTTGGTGTAGTCCCCTTTTTTTTAATCTTTGTTTCCACTTGGTTGGACATTGGTATTTCATCCTTGATGATGCCTTTAGCTTCACTGTCATGGATAATCCTCTATATACCTTATGGTTTCAGGTCTGATATCAAGGTCATTAATCCATTTTTGATTTAAACTTTGTGAATGATATTAAGAAGATGTCTTAGTTTATTGTTTTGCCTGTAGTTGACCAGATCTAGAAATTGAGCTTTCATATGATCCAGCAATACCACTCCTAGGAATATAACCCAAGACCACAAAAACACAATACAGAAATGTCCTCTGTACTCCTATGTTCAGAAGAGCACTAACTACAATAGCCAGAAACCAACCCAGGTGTCCAAAAACAGATGAATGGCTAAGGAAACTATGGGACATCTATATGATGGAATGCTATGTAGCCCTTAGGAAAAATGAAGTCATGAAATTTGCCTATGCATGGATGGACAGAGAGACTATTATGCTGAGTGAAATGAGGCAGAAGGAGAGCGATAGACATAGAATACTCTCACTCATTTGTGGGATATAAGAAAAACAATAAATACTATGGTAATAATGTCATTATTTGTATTAATAATAGCACAGTAATAATACTCAGAGACAATAAAGACAAAGGTCAGGAGGTCCAGCATTAGGTACAAAGTTTGTCACAAAGAGCTGTAAGTGTATCTAGAGTAGAAAAGAGTCTACTAGGACAAGGATAGTTGAAACTGATGGCGCTGGACAAGAACTTAGTATTGCAAGTGGAGAAACTAACAGGCAAGGCACCCCTCTATTAACAATAGGGCAAACCATAAGTCAAAACGGAAATGGGGGGAGAGAAAGTGAGAAAGAAGCAAGTTGTCTGTCCTAGAGCAAGGCAGGGGGTGGATAGGAAGTTGGAGGAAACCAGATTTTAGTCTTGGTGATGGGAAGGGTGTACTGGTGATGGATGGTGTATATTGTATGACTTAAACTTAACTATGAACAAATTTGTAACCAGGGTGCCTAAAAAAAGCAATTAAAATTAAATAAATATATCGGAAGTATCTTTTAGATCTTACTGTGATTTTAAGCACTATGTCAAGAGAAATTATGGCTGCATTTTTATATAAAGCTTATAAAACATGAACCCTAAATCTCCTGTTATAACAGCTCTTAACATATTAAAAATAACAGTCAACATGTTTTACTAAATTTTGAATGATACAGAAATACTACTATCAGCAATCACATTTTTTCCCATGTTGAAATCTTTAAAATGTAGAGTTTCTGCTTAACCATATAGTTGAAAATCCAATTAAAAAATAATTGACTTGCCTCAACTGTGTGGAGAGACAAGTAAAATAGGTGTTTATATTATGAAATTCAAGTTGACACAAAATAGCTGAAAGGCTTCCATTTCAGCCAAGTTTAAATGATCTCATTTTCCTTTATATTTCATTTTATTTACTGAGATGCTTGAAACATTTTCCCTTATTACTTAAGAGCAAATGAAAAGGGTGGTAAATCAGTGGTAGAAATGTGTTGTCAAAAGCTCCAGAGACCACATTCTCCATTTTCAGCACATATTGGTGTGATTTTTTTTTATTCTTCCTACAGATGATTACAGCAAACTGCAATGAGGGGTGGAGACACTTGGTCAATCTCCAAAAAAAGTGACTAATAATTGACCTAATGTACAGAGCACATAAGTAACATATTCTTTGGGTAAAAAAATATGGCCTCTGGGGTGTGAAGAGTTCATATCCTCTCAGTTCTTCCAAAAGATTTAAGAAACTTATTTATACTTTTAATTCCTTAATCTCAGGTGTAGACTATACATGAGTTGCCTTTGCTTTTTAAGAACAGACTCCTGCCTCCTGGATAATTGCACTGAATATTTAGGGAGAAATAGTATTGATTTTGTGTTACACTTTGGTTTGCAGCGAACTCATTCTGTAAACAATTTTACTTTTGTTACATGTACCATGAGCTATTGGTTTTACTTGGTAAGGCAGTCTGCAGTCTCCCAAATACATAGTATTCATTTGCTGAGGAGATTAGTGGAAGGTTAGATTTTTTTTTCTTTTCATTTAATACATTAACTATCATTTGAAAAAATACACTTAATGTAATTCTGTTATTCTTGGCTTGTGTGCAAGGTTTGGTGGATTTCCTTTCATTTACTTAGGATAACTTCATTAACTTTGGGGTTATCCTGGAAGACCTCTTATTTATTTATTTATTTATTTATTTATTTATTTATTTATTTATTTATTGTTTTTGGGTCACACCCAGCAGTTACTCCTGGGGTTACTCAGGGGTTACTCCTGGTTCTATGCTCAGAAATTGCTCCTGATAGTCTTGGGTCTGCCAATGCCCTATCGCGGTGCTACTGCTCAGGCTAGAGAAGGCCTTTCAATTTTTAATTGACTAGCCCTTTATTAATTATGTTCATTTAATTATGTTAATTAAATCATGTTCTAGACACATCCATTAAAGTTAGAATGGATGTGGATCAAAATGTCTTACAGGCCAGACTGATAGCACAGTGAGTAGGGTGTTTTCCTTGCACACAGACAACTGGGTTCTATCCCTGGCATCCCATATGGTCCCCATATGAGTCTGCCAGAAATAACTTCTGAGCACAGAGCCAGGAGTAACCCTGAGTACCACCAGGTCTGGTACAAAAACAAAATGTTTTACAGATAGTCCTTTTGGCTAATGAGAGTTATAGCTAAATTTTATTTTTGTTTTTCATTTTCTGATGTTTGGGATGTTCTGTAAAGAACCATATACATTTTTAATTATAGATAGATCATAAATATAAAATGAACAAAATCTAGACATAATATTATTGCTCTCTAGGGAAGAAAAAATAAATTTTTATTTAATGTTATAAATTTACCTACAGTGTGCTGGACAATTTACTAAGTCTCAAACAAAGGTGGGAAAGACTTACCTGTCACCTTGAAAACAGATGTTCAGGCTCTAGATCATCATCTAAGAAAAGTGAAGTCAATGGGAACCAATAAGTGGTACCTCTAATAAATAGCAGTACTATTCCAGGCAGTGATAATGTCACCTGGGTTTTATTTTTATAATCTCTTTATTTAAGCACAATGGTTACAAAATCGTTCATGATTGAGTTTCAGTTGTACACCACCCTTTATCAGTGCACATTTCCCACCACCAATTTCCCTAGTTTTCCTCCTGCTCTCTCCCATCCTCCCATCTGCCAAGCTCTGGGCAGGCATTTTCCTCCCCCCTTATTCTCTGACTCGTCTTTTTTTCTTTTACAAAATGTTTTCTGGTTTTTATGAAATTTTAAAAGGTTTTTCAAATCACTTTCCACATGCACAAAAAAATTAAGGGGCCAGTTAGTACAGCAGGTGGGATACTTGCCTTGCATGCAACTGACCTGGGTTCAATCTCAAGCACCCCATATGGTCCCACAAGCTCCTCCCTTAAGTGATCTGAGTGAGAGCCAGTAGTAAGCCCTGAGCACTGGTTAGGTGTAATTCAAAAACCAAAATATTCAACTTCCTAAAACCCATTAATAGCAACCTAGTCAATTACAATTAGTAAGCCAATGAAAAACACTTGACTAATCCTAAATACAAGTTGTTTTTTGATACTATTTTGCAGCGATTCCATCCTGTAATAATAAAATAAAATATAGACTATTTATATATTTAATGCTAATTAGTATATGTTTAATATTTATAATAAAAATAGATTTTGGCTTTTACTTAAGCACTGTAAAAGGGGGACTTGATTATAGCATGGGAGTTAGTGCATACCTAGCATGCAGCTGGCCATTTGACCCCCAGTACCCTTGGAAGTTTTCTCTATACACTACCACAAGGTTCTTGCATTTTAAGGCCAACCTGGATGGCCAGAAGGGGTTCCCCTTGGCACTTCTTGGGAGAAACCCCCAACAGAGAAACCAGATGTAAAAACTAAAAGGTGGTACTTAGATCTAGTAGTAGACTGTAATGCCAGTTGAGGGAACTGACAACATTTTTATTAGCTTTTTTTTATTAATATCTTTATTTAAACATCTTGATTACAAATATGATTGTGATTAGGTTTCAGTCATGTAAAGAACAACCCATTTTCTGTTGTTAGGATTTCTGGGTTGTTTCCCACTATTGTTTTAATCCCCTGTAGTCTTTTTTTCTATTATTTTAGTTTTGGGGGGCCACATCTGGCAGTGCTCAGGGGTTACTCCTGGCTCTGTGCTCAAGAATCACTCCTGCCGGGCATGGCGATCATATGGGATGCCTGGATCCACTACATGCAAGACAAGCAGCCTCCCTGCTATGCTACTACCACAGCCCTCCCACCTAGTTTTTTTTTTTTTAAGAAGATTGAGATTCTGTGTGTATAGTTCTCAGTCTCATAATTGGCACCAAGAAAATATTGCACATTGTGATGAGGCACACCAGTTACCTCCCAAAGAAATCCAATTTATTCTTGGATACTCAGACTACAAATCAGGTCATACATCAATTGACCTGGTCATATACCAGGTCGTACTCCATTTCCTAAGGTGTCTCCAGTTTCACTATTTACCATAGGACATTCCTTCCAACAACTAATGTTTGGCCTATTATTCCTTTCAAGCCAATATTAGATTGGATTTTTTGAGCCTGTCTATTCTTAATTTGTGTCAAGAGTGGTGGTGGAAAGCTAGGGTTTATTTTCTAGTTAGATAGTTATAGATGGTGTCTTTGTAAATTTCAGGAGAAACTGGGAATGTTGTTTTTTATTAACTCAATTTTATATTATTCATAGAAAAATAGGCATTTGATAAGTTAAAGATTTAACTATAAAAATGTGCTAGATCATCTAACAACATTCAGATGAAGACTGAAAGTCCCAACAGACTTTCCTCCAAAAGGATTTTTTCTGACCTGACAACAAAGCACATATAAAAACCCACTGGCTTTGTATCACAGAAATGCTTCCTTATCTCAGCAGTTGATTTTAATAGGATTATTTATTGATCTGATTGCATCAGATGTCGTCATCAAATAAATAATCCTATATAGCAAAACTCCTTGGGGGATTTGATAGTCATTTGATAGTCAGGGTGGTATTGGTGCATCTGTAATGATGAGGGTGATGAGTGAGAAAACTACAGATCATCACAGGTTTATTGTCCTATAGTTCAGGGGGCATAGCATCACTTTTAAGCTTTTTGAATGCTTTCTTCCCATACCGAATGTTACAGCTCTCCCCTTAAATTTCCAGACCACCCACTGTAACAATATAGTCTATAAAAGGATCCAGATGCTAGGAAAGGGGATAGGCAAAGTGTAGAACACACACAGTACCTTCCAGTTTGCCTGTCTGTATTGTGAGCCTTGTTTTCACACTGCAGGATCTCTAGGAAGATCAGACTTCAACTCCAAGTCTTCTTTGCAGAGAATTCATTTCATCATCTCAGGATTAAAGTAGTCACACAAAATATGCATATTTAAGATTGTAATAGATTCCAGGGTCGCTAGTGCTTTTCCAGCTTTGCACTTTTCTTCAATATTGACTAGAAGATAAAAGAAATGTAGGCTGTGCATACATATTGAGCACCAAGGTGGACAGGGAGAATAGAATGAAGAGAATCACCCAGGAGAGTAATGACCACGAGGAGAGAGTCCCAGATAAATGGACAAAGTTCATTGCAAGAGTGAAGGAAAGAACTAGCCAGATACAGATAAGACACTGTAATGCAAGTTATTAAGTTTTAGAAGTGATATTTAATACATGTTTTGGAAATGATTATATCTATATGAACATATATATGAATATAGTGGGCATATGTATATGTATTTGGGACAGAGGCTACTTGGTAACTTTAGAGTAGTGATCGTAGGCTTTAAAATAAATTTCTCAAAGCAGATTGAATAGCTCTGAGTCCCTACCCCATCTTCTCACCCCAGATATACAGACCACTGAATTTATAAATTTATAAGAATTATTCTTAAGATAAGATTTATTTATTATGAACTAGTATTAAATCATTAAATTTCAATTCTTTCTCTATCTAGAGTTACTTGTCTAATTTCTCCTTATCATATTATATATTTTTTTAATTATCAAAAGTCATATCTTGTCCTCCAAAGTTAACTCTAATTGCCTGTTTTCTACTTCAGGGTCTAAACTATAGCCTATGACAAACAAGTCCAAAGAAATATGTACAATAAGTACTGATGATGAATCTAGAGCCATCCAGGTGTTCTAGACCAGACTATGAGAAAAATCTTCATAATTTTTGACCATTCATTTATACACTCATTGATTCATTCATTTTTCAAACATGTATTGAAGACATTATCTGTGCCAAGGACTGTAGGAGTTAGTTAAAATTCTGCTATATAATTTAAAAATAGATAAAAACCAACTGAAATGCAGTCTTACTTCTTCACTAAAGAAGGGAAGAACTAATGAACACCAAATGTAAAATATTTTTAATTTTTTTTGTGTTTTGGACATGATCAGGGCTTACTTCTGGCTCCATGTTCAGGGATCACTCCTGGTTGGCTTAGTGGACCATATCAGGTGCCAAGGATCAATCCTGGATCAAACCTGTGAAAGACAGGTGCCTTATCCACTGGACTATCTCTCTGCCCCCTCTTTAAAAACATTTATATAATGAAATCTTTCCTTTAGAAGTTAAATGCTATAGTCAGAGCACAAGCCATGTATGGCTGCCATCATTGACTGAGTTTGACTTGATGCACCCACTTGTAAGACAGGTACTTGCTTATACCAGAGGCAGAGCTTGCTTGCCTGCATGCAAGTTGGCATGACAATTTTTAAGGGGTGATGTACCAATAGGCCATCATCATCTGAGTGCTACCTCTAAAAATAGCAAAACTTCATCCTAGAAAAAAAAATGCTTTGGTGTTTAAAGTATGTTTCTGTTTCTAATGAATCCAAGATGGGGATTTGTTTAAAAGCATGCACATTTTCTTTTACTGATGGAAAGAAACAAAGCTTTCAACTCCTTTTATGAAGGGCTCTTACACTTAGGATATCCTGATATTAACTTAAGTTTCTATTTGTAATATGCACCCTGACCATCATTTGGCAAAAAAAAAAAAAAAAAAAAAAAGAAAGAAAGAAATGTATTGAGACAGTTTGAGATCTTGGTTTATTGTGTTGTGTGTTATTTTAAGAATACATGAAGTTTTCTGAAATAGACATGTCACCCAAACCAATTTCTTACTGTCTATCCAAGTTATCCAAGTTATCTCATTCACTGCTGGTGGGAATGCCAGCTAGTCCAACTTTTATGGAAAATATGAAGATTCCTCAAAAAAAAAAAAACACCTGGTAATTGAGCTCCCATATGATTCAACTATACCACTCCTAGGAATATAGTCTAGGAACACAAAAACACAATACAAAAATGCCCTCTGCTCACCTACATTAATTGCAGCACTATTTACAATAGCCAGAATCTAGAAACAACTCAGATGCCTCACAACAGATGAGTGGGTAAAGAAACTGTGGTACATATACACAATGGAATACTATGCAGCTGTTAGGAAAAATGAAGTCATAAAATTTTCCTATACTATTATGCTGAGTGAAATAAGTCAGAGGGAGAGAGATAGACACAGAATTTTTTCACTGTGGGATTTAAGAAAAATAAAAGACATTATTGTAATAATACCCAGAGACAATAGATGTGAGGGCTGGAAGGATCAGCCCATGATATGAAGTTTACCACAAAGAGTGGTGAGTGCAGATAGAGAAATAATTACACTAACAACTATCATGAAAATGTTAGTAAGTATAATGCCTGTCTCAAATACAGGCAGGGAGTGGGGTAGGAAGGATTTGGGGGGCATTGTGGTGGAAAGGTTGCACTGGTGAAGGGGGGTGTTTTTTATGACTGAAACTCAACTACAAGCATGTTTGTAATCATGGTGCTTAAATAAAGATATTATATTATAAAAGAGATTGAATTAAAGAAAGAACTTTAGTTATAATATATTCCTAAACAGAGACAAATGCATAAAATATTTTAATGAAGTCTATTTTATGCAAAATTAAAAAATAAACAAAAATCTCATAGCACCACAATTCATACCTCTGGAGAGGAACCACTTCAATTAGCTTCTGGCTTAGTTTCTCTCAATTGTGGAGAATATTATGAAAGCCCAGGAACCTACATTACTAACCAAGTGTCATGTATCTAATGTGAATCGAGATTTGAATCCGTTCTTGTCATCTATTGTCCACTGTTTTCCAAAATACAATCTGCTTAATACCACTATTCTGACATTTTTATCGCATAGAAAAATTTTGACCAAGGTTTGTGGTTTATAGTTGATAATAAAATCTTAGAAAGCAAAAAAAATATCTAAAATTTTTCTAATTGTGTTTAATGGATTTTCAGTTTACTTATGATGTATTCATATTAACTTGTGTCCTCTTAGAATGAACCTCTGGGGGGGGGAATGTTGAGGGATCAAATAAAATGGTTAACTGGACTGAAGGGGATGTGGGTGATGAGACTTTCAGTGAATATTTTCTATGCTCCTTTGTTTTGAACACTGTGTATGTTTTGCCTACCTGCATTTGAAAATAACATGGCAATTGAAAACATTGCAGTTCTTAGGAGGTGATTTCTCTGAAATTGCTTATGCTACTTAAACACATGTTTTGTTGTCTAAATTTCCCCAAGTGGAAGGTAATGGATATTTCTTAACAAGACCAGGAAGGGAAAATCATTTCACATAAATAAGTTTTAAGGAAATCACTAATTAGCTTGATAAAAGTCCCAGTGATTTGTATGTATGCTTATGATCTTAAAGCACTTCTCCAACAAGCTACTCATTAATGGAAATTTGGGTAACCTTGGGCAAATCACTTAATTCTCTTGAGGCATAGTTTTATAGTCTGCAAAAACAGTGATGAACACTTGGAGCTTTCCATTTGCTGACTTTCTGATTATACTATTTTACTTAATCTTCCCAAGAACTCTGAAGAGTAGGAAATGTAGTTCTTTCTATTGTTCACACAAGGAAATGGTAACTTAGAGAGGTTAGGTGGTTTAGGAAGGGTCACATAGGGGTGGGGTGTCTAACTTCTACAAGTTATTATTTTCACGATGACAATAAGTAACATGGATCTGACAGTTTCCAAGACACTTGTAAGCATTAATGTGTTCGGATTTGTGAATTATTCAGGGGACAGTTTTATTAACGTCTTTTGGAGAGACCCACCCCCAACGTTAAAAACATCAGTTTTTATTGGTAGATCTTATATTGTCATTGCAGGGGTCTTAATTGTACGGCCCTTCATACAACATTTTGTGGCCCTGCCCTAGAGGAATCTTTTTTTGTTTTGTTTTGTTTTAGTTGTTTGGGTCACACCCCCCAATGTTCAAGACTTACTACTGACTTTGCACTCAAGGATCACCCCGACTTTGCCTCCTGCAGTCCCCAGGTAAATTGAGTTTGAAACCCCTCTAATGATTAGAGTAAAAGAACATATTCATATAAAGAAGACCAAGATATACTTACAAACCAGTATATGCCAGGATTAGATTATAAATATACTCATTGTGTTACATAAGTTTCTACTGGTGTCTCTAGCAAGAGAAGGTGGGGTGGAAATTCCAATTCCCAGGAAATTATATTTGCTGCTCTCATGTACTTCACCAATAAAAGTGACTGATTTTGTATCATACTTTATGTATTGGCTATATGTTCTTTTACATAGCTCTCTGAGAAAAGCATCTGTTTTTCTAGATAAGGAAACTAAGTCTTAGAGCTCCACCTTGTAGGTGGAAGAGCCAGCTAAATAATGCAGACCCTATATTGGGGGAGGCCTATCTCATGATTGGCTTGCCCCCTATTTGGAAGATGACTTCAGGTAAGTTTATCTTACCAAAATACCTCACTGACCCCTCACCCAGGAGGAACATGGGTTTGTGTAATGACAAATTAAGTAGTCTTTGGATATATTCACCAGAAAATAATTCATGAATTTTGTGTTCTTGATTCAAAACTCTTTACTATGTGAACCATCTTCTCCTGTGCACACAGCATCTGTTATTTCATTTTGCCTCCCACAAATAAGAAGTAGAAATTTAGAGATCTTGCTTTCATAGATTAAAGATGACTGGAAGTAAGTGATGGGAATGCTAAATGATTTGACAGACTTTGTTTCCAGGTTGGAAGGGTTTTGTGGATAAAGTGCTTTCATTCTTTCCCATTTATTTCCACTCAATCAACCTTTATTTTTTGCCAATTTATTTTGCTCATTATTTTTCTCCTATTAGATGGGGGAACTTTCCTTTATCATTCTCACTTTGCATGCCCCACTCTTCACCTTGGCTAACCATTTTCCATTTGGATGTTGTAAAAATCTCTTGGCAGTTCAGAAATCTTAGTATCAATCCAGTCACTATTGGAAATGAAGGGAATTGGTATCGTTTCCTTAGTTCACACGGACACCAGCAAGGTTCAGAGCTGCCCGGCTGGCAGACAGATTTCTGAGGATTGTAAAAACTGTGCTTTGCTCAGAACCCTGGCTTCCCACCGAGGTTTGCCTGCCTGTCCTTGGTCTGTGTCCTCGGCAGGCCTTTTCCTGGAGACAGACTCCTCTAATGAGTGAGTTCTTGGGTTTCAGTCTGGGGAACCCAGCCTCCACCAGCCAGACTTCCTGGAGAGATTTCTGCCTTTGCTGAAAGTGCCTGGAGCCTGGAGGATTGGATCAAGCTCCCTCTCGAAGGGATCTCAAAATTCCTTAGACATAATATATTTGTGGCTACAATTTGCTAAGAAAGGAACCAGGCTGTTGTAGCCAATAAATTGTCCAAGTAACACATACCTAAGATAAAGAAAATGGTTTGCAATACACGGTTCTCTTACTCCCTTTTCTAGTGCTCTCTATTCAGCATTCTTAGTATTTTTAAGAAAAGCTAAAAAGATTTCTAAGCAGAGCCTGGTGTCTTCTTGGTGCTTTTACTTAAACCCTTGGGAATCTTATATTATATTTATTTATTCACCTTCTTCCTATTCTGAACAGATCATAAGCATTTCTTATTACCAAATGAACATCCAAAGAGTTCTGAAGTGACTTTTATTTTAACCTCTGAAGTAAAACTAGGTTTTATTTGGAGGTACTGAGGGAGGGGAGGGAGAGAATAAATATGAAGAAACAATAGAGATGAAGGCCAGAAGGATCAGTCCTGGTAGGAAACTTGCCACAAATAGCTGGGGAGTGCATTTAGGTCAGAGAAAGAACCACTATGACAATGATAGTTGGAAATGATTACTGGACAAGAACTGGGTGCTGAAACGAGATAAAGTGATATGCTTGGTATTCTTTCAGTAAGAATATTTCAAACCACAGTGTCTAAAAGAAAAGAAAAGGAAGAGAAAAAGAAAATAATGTCTGCCAAAGAAGCAGTGGGGGAGAGGAGGGAAGGGAGAGGCAGGAGAAAAACTGGGGACACTGATGATGGGGAAATGTGCCTTGGTGAAGGGTGTTGAATATTGTATAACTGAAACTCAATGATGAACGACTTTGCAACTGAATATATCACAGTGATTCAATTCAAGAATTTATTTATTTGAAATAAAAGAATATTTAACAAAAAAAAGAAAGGAGGTAACAAGTAACATGCTCAAGAGAGATCATGGGCTTCTCCAAAGATGGAGAGATCCCTAGTATATACATAATCAGCATGATAGTAGGAAAGTACACATCTAAAGTGGGGAGATGTGGGTGACATGTGCTCGGGGCACCATGTGCCTGGCATGAATTTCTTAATGAAAAAATGTGATTTCTCTGCTGGATGAATCTCTGAATGTGCATATGGTGTTCTGTAAATCACTGAGGTCAACATTAACCAAAGCATCAGAACTATCTTCACTTAGAGCAACTCCCAGAATACTTCAGAGGTTGCTATAGCTTTCATAAAAATTAACTATCAGAAAATAAGCTCATGGGCCCAAGAGATAGCACAGTGGACCAGGTGCTTGCTTTGTACAGACCCTGATTGCAAGCCCCACGTATGGTATCCTGAGCCTAATTAGGAGTGACCCTGGAGCAGAGAGCCAGGAGCTAGCCTTGTGCATCACTAGATGTGGCCCACCCACTCCCCCCACCCTAAACAGATCCAGCCCTATAATCCCACCTGTTAGGCTTCTTCTTGGAAGCCTAAGAGATTTGATGTGGATGGGTTTTTGGGTTCATATTACAGAATTTTGTGACTGGCATATATTATTTAGATAGAAAGTTATTGCTTCTTTTATGACATGGAGTCAACTAGGCATATGTGTTCATCATCACTTATTCTTAGAGAAAATACAAATTAAAATGGCAATGTGACAATTTCCCCTCAATGGTGAAAAAAATTTTTATATTAGAATGCCGAGAAGTAACTGGTAATCGCAGGGAGTAGGTGAAAAGGAAAGACTTGTTCAGTCTTTGTGTGAAAATCCTGATTCAGACTTTATGAAAAATAATATGGATACATGAATAAATTTTCATACAACCCAGAAATTGTCATACTTAGCATCTATCCAAAGAACTCAAAAACAGTATCCTAAAATGAGATGTGCATACCTCTATTCTGGAAGTAATCTAATTGTCCAATAGCAAATGAGTGATTAAAAATTGTAGTATAAATAAATTATAAAGTACTATAAGAAACATGAAATATTGACTTTTGCTACAACTAGAGGGAATAAGTCAGAAAGGGAAGGACAAATGCTAGAAGCTCTTTTTCATACGTGACATATAGAGAAACAAAACAAGGAAATGGGCAATATCCAATGATAGCAAACTCTTGGACTTTGACTAGCAAATTGAGTTGCCAAGCAGTACTGGGAAAGAAGAAAATAATGTAAGTGACATAAAGTTGATGGTAGAGGATTTTTGGAACTTTGGTGCTAGTGGAGGTGTAGTAACTTTGCACGCTAAAAGTATAAGCATTCGCAGTCTTGTAACTGTGTTACCTCAACAACAATTAAATACATATGTCACTTTATTTTTTCCACTTGAAATATTAATGCAATTGTTTAATATGGTAGAAAGTTATTTTTATAGAAAAGCATATTTGAATGGTGGGAAACAAAAGCAAAACCCAACCCAATAAATTAATCACTTTAACTTTTTTCTTCTTTATTTGAACATCTTGATTACATAAATGATTGTGATTAGGCTTCAGTCATGTAAAGAACACCCCCTACACCAGTGCAACATTCCCACCACCAATGTCCCAAATCTCCCTCCATCCCACCCCACCCCCACCTGTACTCCAGACAGGCTTTCCAGTTCCCTCATTCATTCACATGATTATGGTAGTTCTCTGTGTAGTTATTTCTATAGCTGTACTCACCACTCTTTGTGGTGAGCTTCATAGAGTGAGCTGGTGTTCCAGCCCTCCTCTCATTGTCTCTGAGAATTGTTACAAAAATGACTTTCATTTTTCTTAAAACCCATAGATGAGTGAGACTATTCTGCATCTCTCTCTCTCCCTCTGACTTATTTCACTCAGCATGATAGATTCCATGTACATCCATGTATAGGAAAATTTCATGACTTTATCTCTCCTGACAGCTGCATAATACATATAATTCCATTGTGTATATGTACCACAGTTTCTTTAGCCATTCATCTGTTGAAGGGCAACTTGGTTGTTTCCAGAGCCTGGATATTGTGAATAGTGCTGCAATAAATATAGGTGTGAGGAAGGAGTTTTTGTATTGTATTCTTGTGTTCTTAGTGTATATCCCTAGGAGTGGAATAGCTGGGTCGAATGGGAGCTCAATTTCCAAATTTTGGAGGAATCTTCATATCGCTTTCCATAGAGGCTGTACTAGATGTCATTCCCACCAGCAGTGGATAAGAGTTCCTTTCTCTCCACATCCCCGCTAGCACTGATTGTTCTCATTCTTTGTTATGTGCACCAATCTCTGTGGTGTGAGGTGATATCTCATCGTTATTTTGATTTGCATCCCCCTGATGATTAGTGACAAGGAGCATTTTTTCATGTGCCTTTTGGCCATTTGTATTTTTTTTATCAAAGTATCTGTTCATTTCTTCTCCCCATTTTTTTATGGGATTAGATGTATTTTTTCTTGTAAAGTTCTGTCAGTGCCCTGTATATTTTGGATATTAGCCCCTTATCTGAAGGGTGTTGGGTGAATAGTTTCTCCCACTTGGTGGGTGACTCTTGTATCCTGGGCACTATTTCTTTTGAGGTGCAGAAGCTTCTCAGTTTAATGTATTCCCATCTGTTGATCTCTGCTTCCACTTGTTTGGAAAGTGCAGTTTCCTCCTTGAAGATGTCTTTAATCTCAATGTCATGGAGTGTTTTACCGACGTGTTGTTCTATATATCTTATGGTATCTGGTCTGATATCAAGGTCTTTAATCCATTTGGATTTTATCTTCGTACATGATGTTAACTGGGGGGTCTGTGTTCGCTTTTTTGCAAGTGGCTAACCAGTTCTGCCAGCACCACTTGTTGAAGAGATTTTCCCTGCTACACTTAGGATTTCTTGCTCCTTTGTCAAAAATTAGGTAATTGTATGTCTGGGGAACGTTCTCTGAGAATTCAATCCTATTCCACTGATCTGAGGGTCTGTATTCCAATACCATGCTGTTTTGATAACTATTGCTTTGTAGTACAGTTTAAAGTTGGAGAAAGTAATGCCTCCCATTTTTCTTTTTCCTAGGAGTGCTTTAGCTATTCAAGTGTGTTTATTGTTCCAGATGAACTTCATAAGTGTTTGATCCACTTCTTTGAAGAATGTCATGGGTATTTTTAAGGGAATCACATTAAATCTGTATAATGCTTTGGGGAGTATTGCCATTTTAATGATGTTAATCCTCCCAATCCATGAGCAGGGTATGTGTTTCCATTTCCGTGTGTCCTCTCTTATTTCTTGGAGCAGGGCTTTATAGTTTTCTTTGTATAGGTCCTTCATGTCTTTGATCAAGTTGACTCCAAGATATTTGAGTTTGTGTGGCACTATTGTTAATGGGATTGCCTTCCTGACTTCCATCTCTTCCCTATCATTATTGGTGTATAAAAAAGGCCATTGATTTCTGTAGGTTGATTTTGTAGCCTGTCACCTTTCTATATGAATCTATTGTTTCTAGAAGCTTTTTGGTAGAGTCTTTAGTGTTTTCTACGTAGAGTATCATGTCGTCTGCAAACAATAATAGCTTGACTTCTTTCTTTCCTATCTGGGTTCCCTTGATATCTCTTTATTGCCTGATCGCTATAGCAAGAACTTCCAGTATTAAGTTGAAGAGGAGTGGTGAGAGTGGACAACCTTGTCTTGTACCAGAATTTAAAGGAAAGGCTTTTAGTTTTTCTCCATTGAGGATAATATTTGCCATTGGCTTGTGGTAGATGACTTCAATTAGATTGAGAAAGGTTCCTTCCATTCCCATCTTGCTGAGAGTTTTGATCAAGAATGAGTGTTGGACCTTATCAAATACTTTATCTGCATCTATTGATATGATCATGTGATTTTTATTTTTCTTGTTGTTGATGTTGTGTATGATATTGATAGATTTACGGATGTTAAACCATCCTTGCATTCCTGGGATGAAACCTACTTGGTCGTAGTGTATGCTCTTCTTAATGATGCATTGGATCCTATTTGCCAGGATTTTGTTGAAGATCTTTGCATCAGCATTCATCAGAGATATTGGTCTGTAATTTTCTCTTTTGGCAGCGTCTCTGTCTGGTTTTGGTATCAAGGTGATGTTGGCTTCATAAAAGCTGTTTGGGAGTGTTCCCGTTTTTTCAATTTCATGGAAGAGCTTGGCTAGGATTGGTAGTAGCTCTTCTTGAAAGATTTGAAAAAATTCATTAGGAAAACCATCTGGGCCTGGGTTTTTGTTTTTGGGCAGATGTTTGATTACAGTTTCAATTTCCTCAGTAGTGATGGGGGTGTTTACTATGCTACATCCTCCTTACATAAATGTGGAAGGTTATAAGTGTCCAAGAATTTTTCCATTTCTTCTATGTTCTCATGTTTAGTAGCATAAAGTTTCTCAAAGTAGTTTCTGATTACCCTTTGGATCTCTGTAGTATCTGTTGTGATCTCCCCCTTTTCATTTCTAATACGGGTTATCAGATTTCTCTCTCTCTCTTTCTTTGTGAGTTTTGCCAATGGTCTATCAATCTTGTTTATTTTTTTCAAAGAACCAGCTTCTGCTTTTGTTGATCTTTCGGATTGTTTATTGGTATTCCACTTCATTGAGTTCTGCTTTCAACTTTGTTATTTCCTTCTGTCTCCCTATTTTTGGTTCCTTTTGTTGGTCATTTTCTAATTTTTTGAGCTGCGTCATTAAGTTATTCAGGTATGCTCCTTCTTTCTTCCTGATGTGTGCTTGTAGAGCTATAAATTTTCCTCTCAGGACCACTTTTGCTGTGTCCCATAGATTCTGGCAGTTTGTGTCTTCATTATCATTTGTTTCCAGGAAAGTTTTGATTTCCTTTTTTATTTCATCTCGGACCCACTGGTTGCTCAGTACCAGGGTGTTTAATTTCCAATTGTTAAAGTTTTTCTTCTGTGTGACTTTGTAGTTCACATCTAATTTCAGAGCCTGTGGTCAGCAAAGGTAGCCTGCAAGAGTTCTATCCTCTTGATTTTATGGAGATATGTTTTATGTGTCAGCATGTAGTTTATTCTGGAGAATGACCCATGTACACTGGAAAAGAATGTATATCCAGGTTTTTTGGGATGGAGTTTCCTGTATATATCTACTAGTCCTCTTTCTTCCATAACTCTTTTCAGGGCTAGTATGTTTTTGTTGAGTTTCAGTCTGGTTGACCTATCAAGTGTTGATAGGGCCGTGTTGAGGTCTCCCACAATTATTGTGTTATTATTGATTTCTTCTTTCAGATTTGTCAGTAATTGTATTAGATAATTTGCTGGTCTCTCATTGGATGCATATATATGTTTAATAGTCTAATTTCTTCCTGTTGCACATATCCCTTGATTAGTACATAGTGTCCATCTTTGTCCCTTACCACTTTTCTGAGTATAAAGTTGGTGTCATCAGATATTAATATTGCCACCCAGCTTTTTTGAGGGTGTTGTTTGCTTGGATGATTTTCCTTCAGCCTTTGATTTTGAGTCTATGTTTGTTCTGACTATTCAAATGTGTTTCTTGAAGGCAGCAGAAAGTTGGATTCATCTTTTTGACCCATTTTGCCACTCTGTCTTTTAATTGGTGAATTTAATCCATTGAATTGAGGAGATGATTGTCATAGGATTTAATGTCATTTTTGTAGATAAGTTTGCTGTGTTTGTTGGTCTCTCTTGTCTTAGAGTAGACCTGTCAGTTTTTCCTTTAAAGCTGGTTTATAATCTGTGAAGTTTCTGATCTGTTGTTTATCCATGAAGCTGTGTATTCTTCCTTCAAACCTGAACGTGAGTCGGGCTGGGTGCAGTATTCTCAGTGAGGCATTCATTTCATTCAGTCTTGTCACAATATCCCACCACTGTCTTCTGGCCTTGAGAGTTTCTTGTGACATGTTTGCTGTAAGTCTTAGGGATCCTCCTTTGAATGTAATTTCTCTTTTTGATCTTGCTGTTTTCAGTATTCTATCTCTATCTATGAAATTTTTCATTGTAATGAGGATATGTCTTGGGGTGTTTTTCTTTGGGTGTCTTTTAGTTGGTACTCTTTGGGTATGCAGGATTTGCTTGCATGTAGTCTTTAACTCTGGGAGTGTCTCTTTGATGATGTCTTTGACACTTACTTTTTCCTGGAGATCTCCTTCCTGGGTTTCTGGGACTCCAATGATTCTTATGTTGTTTCTGTTGAGTTTATCGAAGACTTCTATTTTCATCTGTTTGCATGCCTTGAGTACTTTTTCCATTGCTTGTTCATTTGTCTTAAGTTTTCTTTTTTCCAATTTCTTCTATTGTGTTGAGTTTTTCTGCATCACATCTTCCAGTACTCTGATTCTCTCCTCAGCTGCTGATACCCTGTTGGCGTGGCTATCCATTGAGGTTTTCAGTTGAGCAACCATGTTTTTCAGATCTGTTATTTCAGTTTGGAGTTTTCTGATTTCTGCCTTTGTGTTCTCTTCAGATCAATCTATGCTTTTTTTGAGTTCTACGAACATATTCCATATTTCTATTCTAAACTCCTTATCTGTTGAAACAAATAATTAACGATGGGGCTGGATGGCGATGGATGGAGGCCTTTGTGCTTAGGCCCCAGCCACGTGGCTTCATCCCCCATCCAGTCGGCGGCGGGTCCCAGGCCCAGGTGAACGGTGTAATGAAAACTCACTCACAGGCAGGCTTCAGGAAGCATCAGCTTTATTCATGCCCTATCCACCACATGTGTGTGGCCTACTCATATCCTTTCAAGCACTAGTTATTCTTGGCCCTGCATCTAAACTCCTTTCAGCCATCTTCCCTTTGGCCTCCATCCTGGTCCAAGACCAGAAACAGAGACCCCAAAGCCAGCGAGCTCAGCAGGGCCGAAAGGGGGCCCGAATCCCCTCGGTCCAAGGTTTATCTAACTTTTCCAAGACCCCTCCCAGGAATGGGCAGGGTCTTGCAGGTAAGGTCACACCTAATATCCGGTTCCCAAGACCCCTCCCAGAAATGGGTGGGTCTTAGGTATCTACACCCAAATCCAGGGTCTCAGCTACGTATATCAACACTTATCTGAAAGGTTAATCAGGTGGTTGGAATTTATTAGGTCATCCGATCTTTTGTCTTCATTCTCTGTGGATGGTGTTTGCCTAGGAGGTTTCCCCATTGTCACGCTTGTAGTGTGGTTTTTCCTGCGTATTGTGGTGAGGTTCATTGGTTAGAAAGAGTGCGCGGCTGCAAAGCGAACTCTTCTGCTGCCTCTAGTTGACAGTCCTCAGAATGAACAAAGGCACAGCAGAGTAGAACCTACACAGGCCAGAGACCTCAGCTTATTGGACAGCGACCCCAGAAGCCAGAATGTACTTACTCAGCAGCTTCAAAATGCAGTTTTTTGGGGGTGAGCTCCCTAGGCCTTTGAGGAAACCTTCGGGGATTCAGAAGCACAGGCAGCTCACTTTAACTTTTGATATAACCTTTTAAAGAGAAGACTAGGTATTCAGACCTTAAAGTTTAATTCTGGCAATTTCTATGTCTTGGTAGTGGCTTAATTTTATTTTAGATTAATATTTATGGTAAGTGCTAAGTTTGATTTTTAAGTGAGAGTCTTGAAAATGCAAGCATGTCAAGTAATGACCAAAGACAGAGATATAGAGACCCTCCACCAACAACTAAACATACTCAAAACAGTCCCAGTAGGGAAAACACAGTCACTTACTAACTTTCCTTTAACTTTGACCTAATCCTTTCTCTTCTCTTAACCGAATCTGGACCCCTTCTGCCCAGCCTTTTTAATGAATACTTGGCTTGAAGTTAGCTCACTCAACTTTGACACACCCGTTGTACTGATGGAATTCTGGCTTGACTGGACCTTGCTCAGCTACATGCTGGACAACCTCTTCTGATTGACCTGATTTAAACCTGGTTTTATGGGTGGAGGGAGGGAAATCGGATCATGTGAATGGCACTAGAACATTGGTGATGAGTCTGGTCAGTCATGATAAATCAATATAATTTTAATTAAAATTTAACTTTCTTTCCTCTTTTTTCCTTTCCTCCTCTGAACCCCTCCATTCCCCTCCCCTCCTCTCCTCTCTTTTCTTCTCCTTTTCTTGTCTTTCTTTTTTTTTTTCTTCTTTTCCTTCTCTTTCTTTTCATTTTCCACATCTGAGGATGCTCAAGAATACTTCTGGCTCTGTACTCAAGGATCACTTCTGGTGGGGTTCAGGGATGAAATGCTAGAAATAAACTCCCAATCCAGTGCAAGGAAAGCACCTTACCCCATACTATCTCTCATCCAAACCTTCATCTTTTGTATGTTCCAAGGTGAAAGGGAACATTTCTGCCCTTTCTATGGCATCCCTGGAGGGGAAATCAGTTGCCACTGGAACCAAAGTTTATCTGGCCAACCACAGCCACATGATTTAGTGAGGATGACATTGCATTGAGAAGCAAAAGACACGTTTGGCTGCTGGCTCTGCTTTTCAACAACCATTTAACCTTGGAAAACTTATTTTTCTGTACTACTGTCATTTTCTTCAACTATAAAGCTCTCAAATTTCTGATCCTTCAAGTCAGGGATTTACATAATGTTAACAAACTCTTGAGTGAACAGAGATTTTGGTTCCTTTTTTTTTTTTTTTAACAAATCACTCTATCTTTCTAAAAGAAATGTATCCTCTCTATTGTAGGTTTTTTTCCTTCAAATTGAGGTGTAGTTGACATATATTTTTATATTACTTTCTATTTTAGTTTCATATTGTGCATTAAATCTACTTCTACTTTTTGAGCCTAGGAGCCCCAAAACTCTTCCTTTACCAATACAGCCCACTACAAATTATATTCAGCAAGTCTGAATATATGGTAGGTGATTCTTTTTATTCAGTCATCTCTTGTGGATGTTTTCCATTATTTAAATATTTTTGTGTGATTTATAATATTGTAAATGATAGGGTTTTATATATAAACTGTTCCAGCACCACAAAAAAAAATAAAATCCGGAAAAAAATTTTTTGTTAAATGAATATTATAAGGTCTTCCTGGGCGATGACTTTTTAAATTTTTCTCCCCCCATTTTAAATTTAAATTTGAAAAGAATTAATTTTGGGGTGGAATCACACCTGGCAATGCTCAGGGGTTACTCCTGGTTCTATTTCCAGAAATTGCTCCTGGCAGGCTCAGGAGACCACATGGGATGCTGGGATTTGAACCTCCAACCTTCTGCATGCAAGGCAAACATCCTACCTCCATGCTATCTCTCCGGCCCCTGAAAAGAATTAATTTTAATTAAAATTCTTTCATTAAATTCTATGAGATACGCAAGTTATAAATTTGTTCATGATTGAATTTCAGTCATAATATGTACTACACACATCCCTTCACCAGGACACCTTTCCCTTCACCAATGTCTTCAAGTGATTGTTTAAAAAGTATTACTGATAAAAAAAAAACTGTATACTTTAAACACAAGCACACACATATACACCTATACCTTAATAACCCTGAGAGGAATTGTTAAATCTCTACCTGAAATTGAAAACATTATTGAGTCTGTCCAAAGACATTATTGAGTCTGTACAAAGATACAGTGCTAAATTCAGAGTTAACTTATTATTCACAACCGTAGCTTAAACAGTATGTTTACTATGAGAAGTACCTGTTGTTGCCACAGGAACCACTCATAAGCATTTTGTGCAAGTGTGTGAGGGAATCCCTTTGGAGAAAAAGGTTCCAAAGAAAATGATTTCTATTTGCATTTCAAATGCTTCGAATATATGCTTTGCCAGACACTTTAATTTTAAATCCACTGGCATTTCGAGGGGAATTTAACCCATATGTTTCTGATTCACTTATACTTGCTTCATCAAAGAGAACTGTTTTGTAAACTTTAGCCTTTTCTTAGGTGCAATTTGAGTTCATATTTGGCTGGCATTGTCTGGATCTACTCTGCTTAAGACTTGATTTTTAAGTCCTATCTGTACAATTACTCTTTCTTGGTGGTTTTATTCTGTGAGTAGATGGAAATGGAAAATAAGTCATAAAGACACTTCAAAACTGTACCCAAATGCCAGAGCTCTAAAATTCTCTTTGAGATTTGTTATAGTCACCTGCTACTTTATCCAATTAAGCTACTGAACAATCCATGGGCATGTTCTTTGAGGGTAAATAAATAATTAAAATCACAAATGCAGCATTTTCTCCTGGAATGCTGGAGAGCAAAAGCATTTTAAGGTATTTTGGAAGATCGTGTATATATTGTATTTTAGGTGTATTAAGTGTACTTTTGGATACTCTGTATAAAATACTTTTTATCTTAGATCCTTCTGTTTGGTAGGTATTTGAATTATACACCTCATAGAAATTTTCGGACCACCATAATAGATGTAAAAAGCAACTGCATACTTCTTACTTTTTGTCTATAGATAATTTGAGTACATTTATTTCTGCTAACCTGTGAGGTTGGAGACTTACTTAAATTCTCATGAACTCATATCTCAAATCTGTATACAAAATGGCTCCAAGGGAAGAAAAAACAATTGGGCGTACCACTTGCCCTGCATTCAGCTGACACAGGTTTGAAACCTGGAATCATTCATGGTCTAAGAGTGATACCTGAGCACAGAGCCAGGAGCCAGAAGTAAGCCCTAATCATAACTGGGGATACCCTAAAAGAAAACAAGAATTTTAGTACCAGCTTATGTTTGGCTCAACAAAAATATACACAGAGTTCCTTCATTTCTTGGCCCTTGGATATAAAGGATAACAATTCAGAGACAAAGAAGAAACTGCTCCTCTTCTTAGGGTATTTATCATACAGGAGGTTGTGACCTATTTCCATCTATCGTTATCACAAGATCAGATAGTGTGGGTGCCACATGGGTGATGTAACGGCAAAGCACCATGGAAATCCAGAAGAAGACATTAATTTTGATTGAATAATTTGTATAAATTTCTCCCTAAATAGGGTGTTTACATTTAGGTATGAAGGATGAGGGAGAAGGTCCTTCTGGGATGATACAAGCAGACATGTACTTGGGGAATACCTAGCATATCAAATAGGTTTCCTGGATCTCTGTGGAAATGGGTTGGAATGAATGTTTGGAGGAGGGTCAGTGCTCTAGAAGCTTATGCTGGGAGAAGCAAGCTCTTCAGTGAGGAGCCACTGGAACCAGTCTGACAAAGTTTTAACATGTCACAGATTTTTAGTGCTACTGGTATTTAGTTTTGGACATGAAGACATGTATTGGGGATGGAGAGGTTGTACAACAGAAAAAGTACTTGCCTTGCATGCACCCAACCTGGATTTGATCCCTAGCACCAAGTTTTTACATAACTTCTTTAATCAAAATTAATATCTTCTGAGTTCCCATGGTGTCTTGCAGTCCAACATCTAATTGGCACTCAGGCTGCTTGATCTTGTGTTAAAGAAAAATGCAGCTACGTCAGAATCTCCTAGAGTGCTAAATCCTTTAGGAAGAGGGACCATCTCTGAACACCACCAGGAGTAAGTCCTGTGCACAGCCAGTAGTGCTCCCATAAAATAAATGACATGTGTTCATAGGTAAAATGAATTGAAAACATTTCATATGGACATATACTGGATAGTGCACAAATGATCATACCACACTGAATAATCTAATCAGGGATGCAACAAAATAAGATATATATTCAAGGGGCCGGAGAGATAGCATGTAGGTAGGATGCATGCATCCTTGCATACAGAAGGATGGTGGTTCAAATCCCGGCATCCCATATGGTCCCTCGAGCCTTTCAGGAGTGATTTCTGAGCGTGGAGCTAGGAGTAACCCCTGAGCACTGCTGGGTGTGACCCAAAGAGAAAAAAAAATCTATTCACAATATTATTATCATGAATTCAAAAGAGCTACCAATAGATGCAGATGAAATTATTCATCTACTTTACTCATATCATTCTTACGAATGCCAGTTTTATTAAGTTAATTAGAAATTAAGATCAGAGAGTAAATATTTTGTCTACAGTGTCTCTGTCTCAGTTTACAGACTTAATGGATGCATGTTTAACCTTTTGATTTTATTATTTTAATGCATACATCCATTTCCTAACCAGATACAGTTAAAAACTATGTTAAGCTAATATGAATGACAAAGTTAACACAAGGATGTTTGTTGTCTAACAAACTCTAGAAAAAAGCTAGTAGAGATATTTCCTACCCATCTCCTGCTTCTCTCCACAGAAGTATCTCTGTAATACATTTTAGCACATATATTTTCAACTGAATTCAAAATAAACTTTTATTGTTATCATATTTTTTGTTTGTTTTTGGTTTTTGGGGGCCACACCCTTTTGATGCTCAGGGGCTACTCCTGGCTAAGCGCTCAGAAATCGCCCCTGGCTTGTGGGACCATATGGGATGCCAGGGGATCAAACCGCAGTCCTTCCTTGGCTAGCGCTTGCAAGGCAGACACCTTACCTCTAGTGCCACCTCATCAGCCCCTATTGTTATCATATTTTAAGGTGAATACATTTGTAAAAACACATTTGGAGAATTTTAAATTTCATGAAAACAGCCCATACCGAATTAAATGGTTAAATACCACTCAGACTTTGGAAATATGAGAATAGGCTATTGACAATAATATAAACATTTCTTTAATCTTAGCATTGTAATTTAATCTCACAGTTCTAGAAGATAGCAAATAAGATCTAAGGGGAGGTATGAAGTAACGGACAAGTTCTGATCCAAAATTTGAGAGATCTACTTCCATCTGCTGTTAATTTATTTCATGATATTAAGAAAATTACTTCTCTTTGTTTTAGTTTACCCTTAATAAAACTCTATGATCTCTTTATGAAATGCAAAGCTTAGTGTGAAAGTACAAATTTTACATCAGAAACACTAAATTAGATTTTCATTCTGTCACTTAGGTTCATAGGGGACCATACTCAGGGGACCATGGAGTCCTAGGTATCCAATTTGGACCCACACATGTAATGCATGTGTTCAGTCAGCCCTTAGACAAGTATGTTAACTTTACTCTGAGCCCCAATTTCCTCTTCTGTAAAATGTGGGTGAGAGGGGGATACGGAAGAATGGTTTTGAAAATTAAGTTAACAGCATGCAAAGGTAATCAGCACAATGCTCCATAAATGTTTGTTTTCACTCCTATAAGTTTCTTTTCAATTCTAAGGCGAGAGATTCCAACACTCATCTTATATATAAACTTTGGAAGAACAACAAACTCATAATTGTGGAATTTCCTGTATTAAAGGACTAAGCATTTCTCTCAAATCAGACTTGTCAGAAGACGCTCCAAGACTCTTTTTTTTTTTTTTTTTAGATTAACAACATCTGGGGATTTAAGGAAAGCACAGTTTCTCTCACACCAAAGTGAGAAGATAATAGGAAGAAAGAAAGGTGTTGTAAAAGGTTATTAACCAACTGTCTCTCCCAATTGGAACTCAAACGATAGGAAACTGAGATTGGAGGGATCCCAAGCAATGAGTCTCAAGAGCAAGGGTCAAGTGGGCCAGATGCCTCAACCCTAGGGCTCAAGAATGTGGTGCTTCTTGAGTCCAGTAGTACTGGAAACTAGCAAGGCCATTTTAGCTCTTGCTCCCTGTGTTGTCTTTAAGAATTTATTTTTGTTGGTCATTGATCTTGTATTGACATAAGGCATCAGCACCATTACTCTTTCAAATACAGTTATTTCCAAGGTTGATGAGAAGCACTAATTACTTTCTTTGCCCTTCTTGTCTGTTAGTACCTATCAGTCACTTTGGCATTGGCACAGTTCATTTCTTTCTTCTCTGGACATTCTTACCAACATCTAGCTTTAACTTGCCACTGTTGGGAATAGTTCCAAGATTCCACTGGTTCCAGATGTCCACTGTATTTGTTTATATTTTATATTGTTATGGAAACAAATTGAGTACATACAATACTGGGAACCTGGGGAGAGGTATAGTGGTCTTTAATTTCAGTTAAGAGTACAATTTTGGCTATATAATTTAAAATGTGTCAAATGTTTAAAAATTAAAATAGAGTAACATGATCTTCATCCAGAGGTATCAATGATCTTATTTAAAATGTATTTTACACATAAATATGGCAATAGTTCTGATGGTTGTAGGATATATATGACTATTATTGTGTTGATTAATTTTAGAAGTATGTCAACATCAGAGGGCAGAGTATTAACATATGGTTTTAGAGTTCAGTCAAGTCCCAACATTTTCTGTAGCCTGTAAAGAAAAATGAAGTTGAATTTTGGAATGTGTGTTTTTGTGAAAGGAAAATATCAGAATTCTCCTTTCAATCTAGATAAAAATTTCCTTATGCATCTGAGTTACTTTATCAATATATTTGCTCTGAATCTTAAACTTACATGATACATAAAAATTCCAGAAATACAACTTTGACTATAGAATTACTATGCTATAATTTCCTTGGATCATCCAAAATATAAGAGTCAAATGGCAAAAAATCCAAGTCTTTGTCTCTGGAGTCAGTTTGAAATAGTAACAGAAAAACCAACCACAGATACTTAATAAAGGGAGTGTTGTTTTCTTAAATAACAGATATATTTGGAGTTATTTTTAAAAATAAACAAAGGCTGGAGTGATGGTACAGTGGATTGAATTCTTGACTTGTACGCAACTGATCCAGGTATGAACCTGGCACCACATTTGATTCCCTGAGCACCACTAAGAGTATCCCTGAGCAGAGTCAGGAATAAACCCTGAGATATTGCCACAAAAACAAAACAAAACAAAAAAATTTCAATGAAAGTTGAGTTTTTTTTTAATTCTGCTTTTCCATATGTATGGCATGAGCTTTATTCTGATTTGTTTGTTTTGAGGGCGCACCCACTGGTATTCAGGGTTTACATCTGGCTCTATGCTAAGAGATCATTCCTGTAAGGCTTGGGAACTCGTATGGGGTGCTGGAGTCCATGTCATGTACAAGGAAAGTATACTATGTCATCAATTCATTGAGTTTTATTTTTGAGATTGTAAATCCACTGATGGACTACTATCAAAGCATCTAGAAGATGAACAGTAGAGAAGATAAAACATTTATATAGAGGAATATATCTCTTGATCATAAAATATTTTTTTAATTTTAGGCACTATGATTTACAATATTGATAATGAGGGTTTCATGCATAAAACATTACAACATCAAACCCTCCACCAGTATGTCAGCTTATCTCCACCATTGTCCTAGTGTTCTCCCTCCCTCCTGCCAAGCTACCCCCTTTCTCACTAGAGTAGCATGCATTCTATTAAGGGTCAGTTCTCAGTTTCTGTTGCCTTCATGCATTTGCTGTTGCCTTATTATGTTTTTTTAATAACACATACTAGAAATATAATATCTGTCCCTCTTCTAACTTCACTCAGCATAATGTTCTCCAGATCCACTCATGTGGTTAGCAAAATGTCTGACTTTGTTTTTTCCTATTGCCAACTGGAATTCAATTGTTGTATGTGTATCATATATATATATTTATATGTATATATACTTACATATATCTATATATATTTTATCCAGTCATCTGTTCTTGGACAGTTGGGTTATTTCTAGATTTTTACTTTTGTGAATAGTACTACAGTGAACTTAGGACTGCAGTTGTCTTTCTGAAGAGTGATTTTGGCTCTGTATACAGGTAGCTTCTTTTCAGCATATGTCCATTTCTATCAGGAAGAGAACAAAGAAATAAAAAGATTGTAAAAGAGGAGCCAAGCAGTTCCTTTCAATTAGATCAGAGAAAAGGCTTTATGAATCCAGCCTTGGGCTTACATCATGTTGGCCTTTATGTTGTCCTTCTTTTTCAGATCCCAACTCTTATAGAAGGGGTATGTTACTAAGGTTTAGCTACTGACTTGCCTCTGAATATGATGTTTCCTGACGATTTTCTATTTATGGGTAACTTCTTTAGAATCCAAATTAGATGAGAGGATAACTTCTGAGTGAGTGGTTTTTGTTCGAATTTATGTTACAGGATGATGAGATTGCCTTTAAAATGTTTATGATTGAGAAAGTTAATACCAGGGTTAAGGTGCTTTTCTTGTGCACAACTTACCTGGTTTGATCTCTGGCACGGCATCTTAATATCCAGGTACTGTCAGGCGACACTGATGACTACAGAGTGAGGAGTAAACCCTGAGTACATGTGAATTTTGGTGTGGCCCCAAAACAAAAATCTAAAAACAAAACTGAGAGAGGTTTAGTATTTTGACTTTTCTTTGAGAATGAATAGAAAATATAAAGCTGATAAATCGACACATTACCACAGTCTTCTTTTATGTTTTATTAAACAACATATAAAAATTATCTCCTGTTTTGAATTATAGACACTTTACTATGATGACAGCTCTTGACTATTTTTTTTATTGTGACTGAAGTTCATTACACAGAATTATTTACGATACATAGTGACAATGAATGAAGGGCATTCCCACCACCAATATTATCCTCCCTCCACTCTTGTTCCCAGCATGAGCTCTTGACTATTTTTGTTTTTTTTTTCTAAGAAAGTACAAATGTGGGCTGGAGTGATAGCACAGCAAGTAGCGTGTTTGCCTTGCAGCAACTGACCAAAGTTCGGTCCCTGGTATTCCATATGGTCTCCTGAACCTACTAGGAGCAACTTCTGAGTGCAGAGCCAGGAGTAACCTGAGCACCACTGTGTGTGGCACAAAAAACAAGCAAACAAACAAAAGGAAAGTACAAGTGAGAGTGTGAAGTCAAATGACTAACTCAGAAGAAGACGGGAGTGTAGAGGGGGAGGGAAGAGGGTATCAGAGAGGGTGAGAGGGAAATGGTCGACAAATGGACACTGATGAAGGTTGTATACATTAGTGTACTACTGTAACTCAATTATGAACAACTTTATCTGTAAAAAAAATTTAATTGTAGGATGAATAACCTTGTAACCACAATTTTTTTTCAAGTGGGGATTTGGTTTTAGGCCAAGTAGAGTTAGGGTGATATAATAGTCTATACATACATAAGAGTTTTCCAGAGGAATCTTGCATATGTGTAAAAGGTAAGGCACATTTCATGATCAGATAAATTTTTAAATTAAAAAAAAAGTACAAATGTTTACCATTGGGGTTTTATTGATGGACCGAAAGCCTGAAATCAGCAACAAAACTTTCTACTTTTTCAGGGCCATCTGATCTCTATCCTTGATCATTTCTCTCGACCTTGTTCTTTTTTACTTTTTCTTACTCCACCCATTAGTTGGCTCTGTGTTTCTCCACAGTCACACCATTGCATTGTTGCTGAGGTTCCAGATGCCAAAAAAAGATGAAAAATTCTCAATCCCAGTTCCAAAAAAATGTCTTTCTGACTTGGACCAGCACTTAGTTGCCAGATTCCCTTTATGGTATCTAGACCTGTCATGTTTGTGTTTGTCACTTACGTCCAATGCCAAGTACTCAAGACCACCCAAGTTCCAGGTGTGATCTTGAAACTAAGCAATCCAAAGCAGAAAAATCTAAATGCTGATAAGCTAATAGAAATACCATTTAAGCAGGGGCTGGAGAGATAGTAAAGTAGGTAAGGTGCTTACATGCGGTGACCAAGGTTCAAACCTGAGCACCGCATATGGTCCCCAATTGTGTAGCAGGAAATTCAGGTTGCTTGCTTTTCACCTGCTAGATACCTGCTAGACACCTAGACACCTGCTTGTGGTAGCGAAAAATGAGACTGTTGACCTCAAAATAGGTTCCACACTTCCTAAGCATTTCAGTTTCTAGTAATGTCTCTGGTCATTCCAGTGATTACATAAAATTAGTGGGAATCATCTTACTTATATAAGTCAGATGATATGATACATCCAGAGAAAAAAATCACTGCAAGTATAAAGAAATAGTATTGGTATGTATATTATATTATATGTTTTGTTTTGTTTTTGGGCCACACTCTGTGATGCTCAGGTCACCCCGGCTATGAGCTCAGAAATCACTCCTGGCTTGGGGGACCATATGAGACTGGGATTCAAACCACTGTCTATCCTGGACCCGATGCATGCAAAGCAAACACTTTATCACTGTGCTATCGCTCCAGCTCCACTTCTATGTTTCAATCAGAGTAAAAACTAATGCCATCACCCCAGTGACCTCCATTTCCCTGCTTTTTCTGTGATCCCTCTGTCTGACCTTGAATTCTATCACTCCTCTCCTACTTCATCCTTATTCTTCATTTTGGACTCCAGGATGTTTCTTTCTTTCTTTCCTTATTTTGGTTATTGGTTTTTAGACCACACCCGGTGATGCTCAGGGTTTACTCCTGGCTTGGGGGTCCATATGGGATGCTAGGGGATAAAACCGGAGTCCATCCTAGGTTAGCACATGCAAGGCAGATGCCCTACTGCTTGTGCCTCTGCTCTGGCCCCTCCATGTTTCTTGAATGATTCATGCATATTTCTATCAAAGGACCTTTGTTTTGTTTATTTTTCTTTTTTAAAAGTTTAGTTTAGGGGCTGGGCGGTGGCGCTAGAGGTAAGGTGCCTGCCTTGCCTGCGCTAGCCTAGGACGGACCGTGGTTCGATCCCCCGGCATCCCATATGGTCCCCCAAGCCAGGAGCGACTTCTGAGCGCGTAGCCAGGAGTAACCCCTGAGTGTCAAACGGGTGTGGCCCAAAAACCAAAAAAAAAAAAAAAGTTTAGTTTAAATGACTTTTGCACTAGTGCTGACACTTATGATATTGATGCACAAAACTACTGTATCCCAGCACCAGTCAATTGCCAACCCCTCTACCACTGCTCCTGTGATACCTACATTCTCTTCATTTCTTAATTCTCCACTGCTTGGTCAGCTCAGTTTTGCAATCCAAAACTGAATTTGTCACCATTCTCTCCTGTCTTGTTTTGTTTCTATATTCACCACAGACAAGAGAGGTCATCTGGCATTTGTCTTCGTTCCTCTGAGTTATATCTCTCAGCATAATGCTCTCCAGTTATAGCCACATGGCATAAAACCAATGGTTTGATCTTTTTTACAATTGCATAGTATTCTAATATAGTAGCATGGATTTCTAATAAACACATATTAGAAAATATATTATGGACTTCTCTGTCCATTTATCTATCATCAGACATGTGTGCTGATTCCATACCCTGGCTATTGTACTAAGTGTTGTGATAAACATAGGTGTGCATATGTCTTTTCAAATGTTTTCGTGCTTTGTGAACAGGTACCAAAAGATATCAACTAGAAAATTTTATTTTTGGTTTTTGGGCCACACCCGGTGACACTCAGGCGTTATACCTGACATGCGCTCAGAAATCACTCCTGGCTTGGGGGACCATCTGGGATATAGGGGATGGAACCGAGGTCCATCCTAGGTCAGCCAGCCACGTGCAAAGCAAACACTCTACTGCTGTGCTACAACTCCGGCCCCTCCACTAGAAAACTTTTGCACTACTCATTCCATCTGCCTGAAATGCTTTTCTCTTACCCTTCCACATGATTCCCTCTTCACTTCCTTAAAATGATATCTCCCCTGACAAAAATCTGATCTGAAACTTAACTTCTTGACATTTAAAATGACAGCTTCGCTTCTCTCAACACTTAGAGTCCTTTTTGGGGGAGTCCCGCCTCCCCCAACTCTAAGGTTTTGTGACTTTTGAGTATCAGGAGTCAAATCCCAGGATGGTAAATATGATGCATATTGAATTATAATGTTCTCCAAGGTCATTGATATTATATTGCTAACTTTACCCTTAAAGATTTGGAAAATTCAGTTTTAATTCATGTTAACATGCTTTGTAAATAGCCAAGGGAATACAGTGGGGACCTAGTCAGACATTCAGGGAGCCAAAATCTGGCTCAACTTGCTTTTTATTCCACAGTCAGAGAAAATTGTGGTGTTCAGCTTTGCCTCTTGGGGCATGTTAAACCACTTTTAATGCTGTCTCTTATTTTCTAACCATATGCACTTTCCACAAGTATCTAACTTACTGCCTTAGATGAAATCCCAAAGTCTGGCCAAGCTGATGTAAATCTTTATTAAATGGTAAGAAAGAGCAGAGTAACACAGTGCCCCTTTAGTGTTCAGACAGCACACAGTTTAATAGTTGTAGACCTGTGAGTCCCAGGAGAAATTCCAGGTTTTCTTTTCCTAGACTGGTAAACTTTGAGCCATAGATCATTTTCCTCCTGACTGCTAGATAAAATGCAACTCAATCTAAATTGACTATTCTCCCTATCTAGTAGAATAGTAACATAATATTTATCTCTTCAGATAAGTTTTTGGGGGGCCATATCTGGAGGTTCTCGGGCCTTATTCCTAGCTCTGTACTCAGGTATCACTCCTGGTGGGGTTCTGGAGACAATCAGGGATGCTGGGATTGAACCTGTATCAGCCACAGCACAGCAAGTACCCTCTCTCCTGTGCTCTCACTCCTTTGCTATCTCCAGATCATTTTCCTGGGGTGCCGAGACATAATTATTACTTTTCAAATAATGCATATTTGTGTAATTGCTATTCTATTAGATAAAACCTTTCATCTATCAAATATATAAATTTCCCCAAATCTCAAACCTGTATATTACAGGCCACTATGATTTTTCCAGTTTTATTGTCACTTTGTTAGTCCATGTGGTAGATCTCAATAACAAATGACCCTATAATAACATTAGAAACCCAGATTCACAAGGACTATAAAGTTTTTAATCTTTAGTTTTTCAGAAAAAAATGGCCTTTTGCCAAATGTACCATCTGAGCTTGCACATATAGTGAGGAGTCTGCTTTTGTTGATTAACCTAATCACGATGTGACTGCATTTGGAGGCATCTGCCTCTTTCATCTCCTCTGCCTTTATGCTCGTCTTTTGCACTGTTCACTCATTTTTTTTTCTGAAAATGTCTGTTCTTTCTTCTAATTTGTCTTTCTTCACTTGAGTTCAGTGCCAGATCCCAAACTGGAAAGAGTCTCAGGAATTTTTCATTCATTAGGCATTTTCTTCTGAAGAAAATTTCTGAGCTTTAGGTATCATTGGTGTATATGCTCTTCGTATAGAAAGGAGACAGAGAAACAGAGAGGAGGAATGGGCAATTTATGTTTAACATACTTATAAGCAAATGAATATTTGATGAGAAGCCAATCTGAGAAATCAAGTTCTCCAGCCACTGCATCCAAAATGATCTCACTGTCATTCATCTGTCTTCATTTTATAAAAAGCTCATATTTATATAAGGCATTTCTCAGTTGTGGTAAAGACTGAACTTTTGTCCTTTCTTTAGGTTTCACCAGCTCTTAGGGGATTGATAATATCACTGGAATGTGGGATGTATCTATTTCCTGTTGAGCGAAGAGCTGGCAGCTAGAATGATGGTGGCCTTGGATCCCCTTACCCTCCATTTAGTGGAGGCAGCAGTGAAGTTTCCTGGTGGAAGACCCCACATCCCCAGGATTTGTTCACATATTGTTGCTCTGAGCCATTTGTACTTGAGGCTCAGATTTCTGTGAGGATTAGCCAAACGTATTGGAAGAATGCCAACCATAAAGCTTATATATAAATATCTAAATATGATATGATAGAATTCTTATTCACAAAGGGGAAAGGTGGACATAGCATTCAGTGAGAAAGCCAAAATACTTAGAGAAATATGACATTTCATTATACATAGATTTGTTTTATCTTAATAACATTAAGATTTACAAATAGGGGCTAGAGGACAGGCTAGTGGGCAGGGTGTTTGCTTTGCATGCAGGAACCTAGGTTAGATTCTCTTGTAGCCCACATGGTCCCTTGAACCCATCAGGGGGTAATCACTAAGTACAGAGCTAGGAATAAGCCCTAAGCACAGATGGATCTGGTCCAAAATCAACAAACTCTTTTTTTGGAGGGTGTCAAATAATGATGTTATTTAAACGTGACATACATCATTAAAGAACCATCTATCCATGGCTTAGTTGTGAAAAGGTGAAGAACTCTTTTTGGTTGCTAGAAACTAGTGTGTCTTCAGATTGATAAATTACAGATTATATAGTTTACTACTGAGGCCAGAGAACTAGACTCATCCTTGTCTTTCTTTTTCCTTATCTTTCACATCTAATTCCCATTTTTTGGAGGATGAAGGTCACAGCCACCAGAAGTTCTCGGAGCTTAATCTCAGCATAATTGCTCAGTTATTACTCTGGCAGTGGTTGAGGGACTTGATCTGGTGCAGAGATTAAATGTGATTGACTACATGCAAGACAAATGATTTTTACTCTCTTCAACCCCTTAATTCATTCTTAATTGCTGATTTTACTGCACAAGTAAAACCACTACCACCAACCCTTTTACATTTTTGAAAATAAATTTTTATTGAATCACCATGAGAAACAGAAAGTTGTTCATGATTGAGTTTTAGTCATGCAATGTCAAACACCCATTCTTTCACCAGTGCACATTTTACTCAACCCATGTCCCCAGTTTCCCTCCTTCTTCCTACACTCTCCCCTCCCCTCTATGGCAGACATTTTTTTCTCAGTCTGTCTCTGTCTCTCTCTCTCTCAGTCTTTCCATTTTTTTCTTTTAGACACTGTGGTTTTTAATATTGTTACTAGGAGGAAACTCATATATCACTTAACATTTTTTCAACACCCAATTCTTGTTCAGATAGATAATGATCAATTATCATCGTCATAGTTATTTCTTCTCTGACCCAACTGCACTCCTCTGTCTTCTGCATCATGCTTCCTTTTATGGACTGGTCCTCCTGGTTCTTGTCTCTATTTTCTGTGTGTATTATTAACATTCTATGTTTTATTTTTATATTACAAAGATAAGTGTGGCCTATTCTCCTTCTGACACAGTTCACTCAGAATGATATTTTCCATATCCATTCATTTATAAACAAATGTCATGGTTTTATTTTTCCTAAAAGCTACCTAGTACATCTACCAAGTGTATCCACCTATTGTATCTCCTTTGTGTAGATATATCACATTTTCCTTATCCTCTCATCTGTTCTTGGACCCTTGGGTTGTTTTCAGATTCTGAATATTATGAACAGTACTGCAATGAATATAGGAGCAGATGGCTTTTCTCCATATATATTTTAGTCCTTGGGATATATTCCCAGGAGCTGTATTGCTTTAGTCACATTGGGGCTCAATTCCTAGATTTTTTGAGGAATACCCATATTGTTTTCCAAAAAGCCTAGACCAGTTGACATTCCCACCAGCAGTAAATGAGAGCTCCTTTCTCCAGCACACCTTTATCAAGCACTCTTTGTTATTGTTCTTTATCATTTGTGCCAGTTTCTACGGTGTGAAATGATATCTCATTTTTGTTTTGATTTGCATCTCCCTGGTCATAGTTGCTATTTCAATGCCATCTTTTATTCAGTTTAGACTAAATGCCAGCTTTCCATCAATGATGATTTTTTTTTTAATTTGAGGACAACACCTGACCAATGATCAGGAGTTACTCCTGGCTCTGCCCTCTCAGGAATCACTCTTGGTGGTGTTCATAGATCATATGGGATGGTGAGAATTGAACCCAGGTCAGCCAAGTGCAAGGCAAGCATGCTACATATTATTGCTCTTGCCCCAAATATGAATTTTGATATATTCAATCACTTAACTTCCTCCTCTACAAGATGATTTAAGTCTATGAGGGCAGGTACCTTCTCTTGTGCTTCTCCCAGCTATTACACAGTAACTTGATCAGTATTTGTTGAGTAAATGAAGAAAGGAATGATAATTTTATAGGGTCAAGTCAACTTATTGATATTGAAATATTTATTTTATTTTATGCAGTGAGTTCTTTTTAAAATCTTTAGTCAAATATACATAATATAAATAGAGATCATTGCAGTTATTTTGAGTTTATTATTCATTAAGAAAATTAAGGATATTCACAATTTGTATAGCCACCATTTTACCTCCAGAACATTTTTATCTTTCCAAAGCAAAACTCTGAACCTATCAAACAAAAACTCCCTATCTTCCCTTTCCCTGCAACAATTGCCATTGCTCTACTCACTGTCAATGTATCTGACTATCTAGGTACCTCATATTGATGTAATATGCAATGGATATGTCAAGTTGAGTTATTTCCAGTGCCTTTTTAATATCAAATCTTGTAAAAATTAATCTAGACTTGTGAAAATATTATTTGTAATAATTTTTAAATTTGATAACTAAAATTTCTATTCAGATCCTTTAGAACTGTAATTCTCTTTCTGCAGAACTTGTCTTTAGAAGTTATATAATATTACTAGGTACTTTAAGAACATCTGAATCTATTTAAAGATGAGTTTGTCATGAACATTTATCTACTGTATTGTATCACTGATATTAGAACCTTCCCTCTTCATTTTTAACCTTGTTTCAGGGTCTAAAGAAGTTTTATAGTTGGGGGCTTTGAAGAATACATAAAAGAAGAAACCAATCAAGTCATTATATAATACTATTTTTTGTCTTGCTGTTCAATAGTGTATGTTCTATGGTGAAACTGCAGTTTGGCTTCCTATGGCACTCATACAAACCAGTTTTTAAAAATTATAATTTTTATTTAAACACTATGGCTACAAACATGTTTGTAGTTGGGTTTCAACCATAAAATGTACATCCCCCCTTCACCAGTGCAACTTTCCCATCAACAATGTTTCCCATTCTTCTCCTCCACTCCATCCCCTGCCTGTTTTCAAGACAGGAATTGTATTTCTCTGTATATCATTCATACAAATCATTTTAAAAGTAAATAGATCAGAACCAGCTGGTGCTTTAAAGTGGAACTTGTAGATCATTAAAAATCAAGACACTTTTATGATTTTATTATGAAAAGGATAAACATATTGTCCAAACAAAAAGATGACTTTTATCTTTCCTTCTCATATGTTGTTCTAGCAAAGGTAGTCAGGAGAAAATTAGGGGAAAATGGAAATTAATAGTGATTTCTTGAACTTCCGGGGTGGGTGGGGCCAGAAATATGTGGTAAATAATTCTTAAAATGAGATATTTTTCCCTTCAATAAGATAATTTATTGTTTTATTCTTCATAAAACAGAACACAAAGTGGTAACAATTTTCTGTAGCTGAATTTCTACTGCACATAATTGGGTCCTATAGAACTATGGTCTGGATCTTGATGAATCTTTGGTGTGTATGTAAGAATCAAAGGTGTACATAAAGTAATAGTTTTTCTACGTTTTAAATGAACTTATATAATGGTAATACTTTCACTTACAAATTAAATTATTTTAAAGCCAGTGAGCACAGTAGCTTAGGAGTTTTTGTGTTTAACTCTATGCTTTGTTTATAAAACTCATTAAAAATTTTAATATAGGTAAGGGTAAGGAGGAGAAAGGGAGGGCATTGGTGGTGGGAATGTTGCACTGGTGAAAGGGGATCTTCTGTTTATGACTGAAACCCAACTACAATCATGATTACAATCATGGTGCTTAAATAAAAATATCATTAAAATATTTAACTTAAAGAATTTAAATATAGCTAGCTCCCAATATAGTATTAAAATATCATATTAAAATCTGGTTACAATACGCAGCTGTAGTTACTTAAAGATAAACATTTTATATAATGTAGTTATCAAAATTTGCCTGGAGTTTATATTAATATCAAATCTTATGAAATTACTTTTTACTAGTAGATAGTAGTCTTTAAATTATATTGTGAGGACTCAGAGAGATAATATAATGTTGAAGTGCTTATCATGCACACTGAGGGCCCTGGATGGATCCCCAGTATGATTGTAGGTCCCTTAAACTGCCAGAAATATTCCCAGAGTACAGACTAGTCAGTAAGTTCTGTAAGCAAGTCCTGAGTAAGGCCAGGCATAGCAAAAAAACAAACAAACAAACAAACTTTTTTAAAGAAATAGTATTGTGGGAGCCATATTTAATGGGTAATGAGCAATCAAAATACAGCTTTCTATAGGAATGTACATATTGGAATGTACAAATGAATTTATTTTTTTGTTTTTGTTTTGGATCACACTCATCAATGCTCAGGGATCACTCTTAATTCTACACCCAGAAATTGACCTGGCAGGCTCGGGGACCATATGGGATGCCAGGAATCAAACCTGGGTCTGTCCCGGGTTATCTGCATGCAAGGCAAACACACTACCTGTTGTGCTATAGCTCCAGCCCCTGAATTTTATTTTTAAAGTATATAGGCTGAATGAAATAACACCTTTTCTTTAAAAAAAATGTATCCCTAAAGTAAATTTTCATTCTCTTATAATTTTATTGTAAAACTTTTGAATCTAAATTAAGATTTGAATAGTATAAAATATATTCATACTTTATATATAAACTAGAATACTTTTCCCACTATAAGTATATAAAACTTTCTGTTTGTGAATTAAGTGCATATATGTTACATGATATGAATATATAAATATGCTTGTTGTCTGAATACAGTAAGATAAAAGTGGCATACTTCAGAGCACTTTATTTCTAACCAGTAAGAAGTTTGTATATGTAATTAGGACATCATAATACCTAATGAATAACAGTTTTAATAAAAATAAAATAAAAGAAACAAAAACAAATTAATAACAGTTTCTACAATCCTATAATATCAAACTATAAAAATTTCTTCCATTCTCTGTTTGAAACAAAATCCAATTCAAATTTATTTATTTCCCCCCTTTGGTAGGGATTGAACCCAGGACCTCATACCTGATAGTCCTAGGATACTATTGTTGAACTTCATTCTTAGTTCCTTTATGTCTTTTTTACTTAAAATAGCACTTCCACTTAGGTTTTGAAAGGGGAAATTTACTTTGGGAAAGTTCAGGACAATTGGTTTAGGAAACCACACATTTTGGGTTTTCTAATTATTTCCTTGTGGTGTTGCTTATCTTTGTTCTTTTCTCCTAGAACAACTTCTCAGCCAGAAGTTATATCTGGAAACTTGATTAATATTTGAATACCTTTCAAATAAACTGAATAGATAAAATTTAGTACATTATATTTATGGTATCAGGTGATATGGAATCATTTCAAAGTGGTCTTTGATAATGTATTTCTGAAGATGTATCAACTTTCAGTATTAGCATAAGAATTTGATCCCTTTATTTGTGTCTTTATTTAAGAGTCAAACCTATAACTCATCACAGATACCAGCTGTAGCCTTCTGCAGGAAAGGTGCAAGTGTTATTGTCTGGTTCTGAAGTGATGTGTTGTATATAAATATGCTTTGTATGCCAGGAGGAGAAGCTAGGAGAGGTGATGCACTTGATCATTAGAACAGTAGGTGGTTCGCTTTCTTTTCTTTCTTTCTTCCTTTTTTTTTTTTTTTTGTTTTTTGGGTCACACCCAGCAGCGCTCAGGGGTTCCTCCTATCTCTCAGAAGTTGCTTCTGGCATGCTCAGGGGACCATCTGGGATGCCGGTATTTGAACCACCATCCTCCTGCATGCAAGGCAAATGTTTTACCTCCATGCTATCTCTCCAGCCTCTTGGCTCACTTTCTTATGCTTTGATCAGTTGTTTTCTTGTGTAGCCTCTGGATTGTGCATAATAGGGCTGTGGAGATAGCTCCAAAAACTGGAACACATACTTTGCATGTGGGAGTTTTGAGTTTAGTCCCCAGTAACCCACCATCTCTGAACCACACCATGAACCACCGAATAATAAGCTAATTATTATTATATGAGTACTTCTGGATATGGCTCCAATTCAACTTAAAACAAAAAAATTAAGACCATAATGAAGTACCTTATCTTGAAATAAATACTATTTTATTGATTGGAATGTCAATCCTTCTTGAAAATCATTCGGTTGTGTTGAATAATTTATTTTCTAAGAATAGATTATCAGGTAAGCAATAGTTGTCTTATAAACAGTTCCTGTTATTAAAGGACATAAGCAATCTCCAATAGAGGATAGAAACTGGAAAAGAAACTTACAACTTAAACTTGTCAAAGGCAAAATCATTTCTGGAAGACTTTTGAAAGTATGCTTGCTCAGGGGTCTTTCACTTTTACTGTATCAGATGTCAATGGAAGGCTTGCGGGAAGATGATAAGGGTCATCCGTGCAGGTCTCAGTGGTTTGGAGACATCCAAAAATGTGAGTTATATTCTGAAGTATTTACAATACCCCAAATCTGGAAACCACCTAACTTCCAAAAACAGATGAGTGGTTAAAGAATATAAAGAAACAATGGAATATGTACACAAGGGGTACTACTCAACTATAAGAAAAGATGAAATCAGAAAACCTGCTGCTATGTGTGTATGGGACTGGAGAAGATCATACTTAGTAAAGTTAACCAGAGGAAGAGAAAAGGTATAGAATGATCTCTCTTATGTGTATGATGTAAAGAAACATAGTAGGGGAATAACATATGGCCTAAAGCAACAGAATTGTATATGAGTCTATAAAACCAAGCTTTCCATGGTAGGGATACAAGGGATAGGGGAGAAAATGTACCACCCTGATAATGGTGAAAGGAAACATCTACTCTGTTGAGGATAGGTGAGGTGTGGTGTTGCAATATACATGTATATATGAAACCCTATCATGGACAGTATTGTAAATACTGTTCTGGAGGGGAAAATTAAAAAAAAAATGACTGAAGTAAGAAGTAGCAGCTATTGTGAGGCCCTTTCTGACCATGGAATTCCTTTTCCTCAGTCTGAAAGTTTTCTGAATCCCTTCCTGGTAAGGGTATATTGAATCACTATATATTAAGACCTTAATGTGTTCCAGTCCCCACTTCTCTGGAAGGAAGAAGCATGCTGTGACCTTCTCTGTCAAAGAGAAAAGAAGAATTTAAAGGGTTAGAGCTGTAGTATAGGAAATAAGCCATTGCCTTAGCATGTAGAACACTGGCTTTACTTATGCATTCCACAGCTGGCAAGGCCAGGAATTATTCCTGAGCACAGCTAGATGTGAGCCAGCACTACAACACTCCTTTTTGATAAAAGGATTTAAAACAATTGGACCTTAATGGCCAAAATCAGATCTCAGGATCTTTTCTGAAGTGTGTGGTTTAGAGACTGACAGGAATGACAATACCACCAACAGTACCACTATATGGTTGGTATTCATTGTACCGCAAAATATTCTTCTGTGAATGATTAATTTGCTTCAGAATGAGGTCTGATTACAAATGGAAGTAATATAATTCAGTGGGTACAGAATTCTAGCTGTAGAGCTGGGAATGAGTTAGAGGCTAGAGGCTGTAGATATTCATTGGTCAAAACCCAAACTTTGGGGCCAAATCTGTTGGGAATGGGGGACAATCTTAATCGCTTAATCGCTCAGAATGGGAACAAGTAGATGCAGCATTTCCCATGAACCAGCCACACTAGAGTAAGTGAGTTAAAAACAATTGCAATTTCATTTTAATTTTGGAAAGGCCTGGCCTCTTGCCCTGGTTCATGGAGGTCTTATAAGGAAGTGATTGTTGAGCAATTTGAAAACAGAAAGTATTTTTAATACTATATTTTAGTTGCATTAGGAATAATGATTTACGCTGAGAGAATGAGTCAGACATTACCCAAGCATTGAATTAGGTACATTCTCTGTCTAAAAAAGTATGTAAATTTAGCTTAGCATCACATGAGTGCTATGGGAATAATTGTAATAATTGGATTATTAGTAAGGAATTAGGAGTATGGACAGAGTTTTATCCTGTGGTTAGGCTAAAATTGGCATAATTTTGACAATTTAATGAAGGACAAGACCAAAGAAAACATATACTGCCATATCAGAATGACATTTGGAAGTTACGTTAATATAGCATTAATCTTCCAAGAGATTTTTATTCTGTGAATATAGTTGCTTTATTTAAATATTGTTCATGGGTTTCAGTCATAGAATGTACACCACCATTTACCAGTGCAACTTTTCCACCACTAATGTTCCTATTTCCCTCCCACCCATCACCAACCGCCACCTGTATCTAGGACAGGCATTTGCTTATCTCTCTTTCTTTCTCCCTCTTTCCTTTTGACACTGTAATTTGTATAACTGTTGATGAAGGGTGCTATGCATGTCATTTGATCCCCTTCAGCACCCAGTTCTTGTCCAGAGTGATCAATTTCAACTATTATTGTCACAGTAGACCTTTCTCTATTCAACTGCACTCACCGCTCAAGAGATTTTTAGAGCCAACTCTTTTTTCATTCTCCTTATGCAATCAAAAAATTTAATTGAAAATATGGCCTCACAAATACTTTTATGTCCATTTACTAATCTGTACTGTTAAGGGAACTAACTCTTTTATCTGCTAGATTTTCACTATGATAAGTGTAGAAATGTGTTAAGGCGATAGATTTTGTTATTCAATCTTTTTGCCAAATATCCAGCATATTTATTGTGACCCAGTGGGCCCTGGAGATGACAAATGAATATTGTTGGAACTAACAAGTGGCATTCTATATCTTGTGCTTCATATCTAAATGAGAGCAAGACTTCATGGCCCAGGAAAAACCTGTAGAGTTATCTCATTTTTTTTTTTTTTTTTTTTGTGGTTTTTGGGTCACACCCGGCAGTGCTCAGGGGTTACTCCTGGCTCCATGCTCAGAAATTGCTCCTGGCAGGCACAGGGGACCATTTTGATGCTGGGATTCGAACCGATGACCTCTTGCATGAAAGGCAAACGCTTTACCTCCATGCTATCTCTCCAGCCCCAGAGTTATCTCATTTTATGAAGAAATATGTCTAAAATCATGAATCAGTGAGAGTCAGATTTTCCTAGCATTTTGAATTGCCTTGATTTTTTTCTAGTAATGATTGCATCATGTTTGTATCTACCTTGAATCTTCACAGTCTTTGCAATAAGATAATAGTTTGCTTTGGCAAACTGAGGAGGAGAACTAAATGTGAAGAGTGTGAATAGGGATTGTATAAATTTCATGTATCATATGTTTTAAGAGGGCTTACAGTAGTACGCCAACATCAATGTGTTTGAAGTATTTTTACTTTCTCATTAAATGAAGAGGAAAAAAATAAATAAACCTAAGTTTTCTTTTTTGGTATCTAAAATTGGAGGCTTTGCTTTTTGAAAAATAAAAGATGTTGCTATGATTTTTTTAGTTTTTTATGCAATATGTATAGTCACAGAGATCTTATGGCTGTTTTATAGTAAGCATTTATTGGCCTAATAATGTATACTAAATTTATCCTTGTAGTGAACTTAATGCAACTTAAAAGACAGAATATTGAATAGATTAAAGAAAATTATTTTTTAAAATTAAATTGGGAGGGGCGGAGCTGTGGTACAGCGGTAGGGCATTTGACTTGCATGCAACTGACTGAGGACGGACCACGGTTCCATCCCAGGCATCCCATATGGTCCCCTAAGCCAGAAGCGATTTCTGAGCACATAGCCAGAAGTGACTCCTGAGCGTCACTAGGTGTGGCCCAAAATAAGCAAAAAAAAAAAAAAAAAAAAAAGGGGGGCAGAAAAGAAAAGAAAATTGGGTCAGAGTGACAGCACAGCAGGTAGGATATTTGACTTGCATATGGCCAACTTGGGTTTGATCCTTGGCATCCGATATGGTCCTCTGAAGACTTCCAGGAGTGATTTCTGAGTACAGAGCCCTTAGCAGCATTGGGTCTGACCCAAAAGCAAAACAACAACAAAATATATTTTAAAAGAAAATTATTGAATAAATTATTTTGTAACTTTTTGGGACATTATGTAACAATTGACATCATATTTTGGAATAGCATTTTGTTATTTGGGATAATACTTTTGGCAGTGTTCTGTGAAATGGCAGAATCCAAAATTGTGTATTTTATAATTTTTATTTAGTGCTAAAAAGTACACTAACAAGTAAAATTAAGTAAATTAATATTACCAATTTGTTATCAAGGGTTTCTTTAAGTGTTGCTTTTGTTTCCTTTTTTGTGTGGTAGTACCTTTTGCTAACTGACTTACTTGTTCATGAAGTACAAAAATACATGATAAATATAAAAATAGAGAAGAAATTCTATAGATTAAAGGAGAAAGGATTGTCCTATAGAAGAATAACTCCAGAAACTCACTTTTTCATAGCTGCTATGAATAATTGTGATTTTGTGAAAACCACCAGAGTACTCATTGACTTTCTCTACTAGCAGGATAAAATTGGGCAAATATTTCAATCAATAGTTCAAACATTTAACTTTTTGTTGTTTGAATTCAATATCTGTTGAAGAGAAGCAGATTTTGACGTACTCTGAAGAGGGAGATGGGGGGCATTGGTGGTGGGAGTGTTGCACTGGTGAAAGGGGTGATCATTTTTATGACTAAAACCCAACTACAAACATGTTTGTAATCATGGCGCTTAAACAAACATATTATAAATATACATATATAATTTTAATAAGTGAAAATGAAAATAAATCAATAGGATAAAAAAATAAACAGAGCAAATAGATAAATATTGAAATGTCTGGAGACAGGACTGGAAAGGTGGGTTGCATCAGAGCTGGTAGTGATTTGGAGTGGATAAAGGTCTAAGGTTGGTTTTTGGAAAGATCATTCTGACGGCATTTTGTACTCTGTGCATCATGTTTATTCTGCTTGTGTATTACTGGTACTGATGCATATTTGTTTAGTTATTTTTATTGAATTTAGTTGTTTCTATTTTATTTATTTATATATTTATTTATTTTTGGCTTTTCAGCCGCACCCGATGACCTGGTGTGTGACACCCGGTGACGTTCAGGGGTTACTCCTGGCTGTGAGCTCAGAAATTGCTCCTGGCTTGGGGGACCATATGGGACCCCAGGGATTGAACCGAGGTCCGTCCTAGGCTAGTGTGTACAAGGCAGATGCCTACAGCTTTCGACACTGCTCCAGCCCCTAAATTTAAAGTTTTTAATTAGGGGCTGGAGCAATAGCACAATGTTAGGGCATTTGCCTTTCAAGAGTGTTATCTGGGACAGACCCCAGTTTGATCCCTGGCATCTCATATAGTCCCCTGAGCCTACAGAGCACAGAGGCAGGAGTAACCCCTGAGTGCAGCCGGTTGTGGCCCCAAAACCAAAATAAAATAAAACATTGTTTAAAAATAGTTTTTAATGAGTTGTTTTTGTTTTCTACAGTTTAATTATCACTATATTAAAGTTTATGGTACCTATATTATTATATAATATATAACATATATATTATGGTATCTATATTATCTATATTATTATGGTATCTATATTAAAGTTTATGGTACTATATGCAAAATTAATACACACCCTAGCACCAATGTGCCCATGACCTTCCACCATTGTTTCTACCTGTTATTCTATTTTTCCCTCTTCCTCTCGTTATTTGATATTGCTTTTGTATTAAAATTTCACTCTTTCTGTTTATGACTGAAATCCAACTACAATCATATTTATAATCATGGTGTTTAAATAAAGAATTTATATTAAAAAAAACTTCACTCTACCATGATAGCAGACAATTTGTGAAATCGTGAATCTGATATGTTTGTACTATTTAATAAGTCAAATTTAAATTATGGCATGATTTAGAAAACAAAGCCATCCAAAATCTTCTTTAATTTCACTAGTGTTGTTTATGACATACTTTGGTAACCACTAGCACAAAGGAAGATATAAAGATAGAGACTTGAAGCTTTAGATCTTTTCTGTTCTCAAGTATGCCATAATTTGACCCTAATCCTTTTGGTGTAATTGACTTGATGGCTTTTTTTTTTAATTAATGTAGAAAAATCATCTTGAGAATAGGCATTAAAGTAACAGAGGGTTTAGGACAAAGCCCTTAATAACATGTGGTTCATTCTGGCAAGTTAGAAAGATGAACTAGACTGGGCCGGGCGGTGGCGCTAGAGGTAAGGTACCTGCCTTGCCTGCGCTAGCCTTGGACGGACCGCGGTTCGATCCCCCGGCGTCCCATATGGTCCCCCAAGCCAGGAGCAACTTCTGAGCGCATAGCCAGGAGTAACCCCTGAGCGTTACCGGGTGTGGCCCAAAAACAAAAAACAAAAAACAAAAAAAAAAGAAAGACGAACTAGAAAGATCATATGGAGATGGAGTCAACTGCAAAGGAAGAGTTAAGATGAAGGTGCAACAGGGAGAAATGAAGAGAGAATGCACCAAAGAGAGGGTAGCCTGTGGACATGAGGAGGCTATCCCCAAGTGTTGTCCAGAATAGTTTATTCCCCTGTTAGTATTGTAATGAAGCTTTCTTAGGAAGTTGCATGTCTCTCTCCCAATAGCTACTCCTAGAAAAAAGAAATTAAAAATGAGAACATAACCCAGTGGTTTCTTTGGCATACCCTGTGGTTTCAATAAAACTTTGGAATTCTGTGGTGAAAGGAACTTACTGGGTCATTTAGTACATCGCTACACTCACAGGAAATAGTTTATCTCTACACTTCCAAAAATGACATGAGGAAGTGGTAGATAGGAGCCATGAGTATTGCCACAGTCCCATTTCCCTTATCTGTCAAGGCCACACTGGAGAGCAGAAGGGGACTGATGGGCCAGATTTCTCTCACTGGGAGGCTGAGAACAGTCTGGCTTTGGTTCTGTCTCTGTGCACTCAGCATATTCCAATATTTATTGTTTCTTGGCTGCTGAATACAGATACACATTTTCAGAGAGAGCAATAAAGAAGGAGGAAAGTAAAACTCTTGTATGAAATGAACCATATCTTTTGCAGTGGGTAATATCCATCCCCCCTTTTTATTTCTTTGCTTGTTGTTTTGGTTTGTATTGTTTCTTGATTTTGTATTTGAAATACAAGTATGGGGAACATTCCATTTCCTCCCTTCAAGTTCTTGCCTTCTTTATTTTTCTCCTTTCTTCATTCAGGAGCTTTTAATATAATTTATAATATATAATTACAATCGACCAGAAACTCTCCTAGAACCGGATTTGTTCTTTATTTTTGTTTTGGGGTTACATCTGGTTGGTGGTGCCCAGGAGCTACAACTGGCTCTGAACTCAGGAGTCTTTCCTGGTGGGGATGGAAACCAGGTCAGACACATGCAGGACAAGCACCCAGGCAGAAAGAAGGGCAGACTCTGTGAGTCAAATCAGCCCTTCTTATTTCTCAAATAACAGAAAGCATCATATGTTATTGAATTGGATAGCACATCACAGGAACATTTTCCACGAGCTCCACACAACACCATCTTCAATTGGGGCAGGAATAAGTGTTTCATGCCCACTTCGTAGATGAAGAAATGGGGTTTAGGTGCATCAGGGTCTATCCCAGGCTTTCTATCCCCAAACCCCTGAGCTAGTGGAGCCAATGGTTCATGATTCTAGTTCTAAAGCCTACTTCCCAGTTAAAAGTGAAGCTTGGAGTCTACTTCATGGCATTTTTGCTCTTTGTTTTCAGATTACAGGACGGGCCCATGTTTTACTGTGGTCAGCAACCAAATGTGCCAGGGGCAGCTCAGTGGGATTGTCTGCACAAAAACGCTCTGCTGTGCTACTGTGGGAAGAGCCTGGGGCCACCCTTGTGAGATGTGCCCGGCCCAGCCACACCCGTGTCGTCGTGGTTTCATTCCAAACATCCGCACAGGAGCTTGTCAAGGTAAGTCCTGTCCACAGAGCTGTTCCTGGATTCATCTTCTTTGCACTGGAAAGGCAATCTCTAGTGAAACTGGGGAGCATGGAAAAGCAGTATAAGAGACATAACTTCACGATTTCACTGATGGAGGGACTCTCCAACTCCTGCCTAGGAGCAGGGTTTAGAGAGAGCAGCTGGTCCCCCTGCAGCTGGAACCCCTGGAGTTTTCTTGCCAGCAGTTCCCCAGGGATGTTTCCACGGGGCCATAGGATTCTGTTTACAGCAAAGCTGTACATTATGGCAGTGCTGTATATAAACACAAAGCCAAACTGGTGAACAAGGTACTTGATTTTCTAATTTTATTTTTCCTTCCTTCGAAATTGTTGGAGAGCCTTCGTCTCATAGGTTGTACTCAGCTGACCTGAAGAAAATTGTGCCTCTCTCCATTTTACATGCTACATTATGCTTTTTTTTTTTAAAATCTTTTTACAAGTCAGAAATAAATTAGGATTTGTTTCACAGTTTTAAATATCCCCAGATGTTGCCTGCTTGTTTCTTCTCCTGCCTCCCATAGAAACACTTACTCTGTTTTTGGCTTTTATTCCTGTTCTTCCAGCTGTACAAATTCTTTTATTGTCTGGATGTCTGGCAGGAAGCAGGAGGAAGTGTACAGAGGCAGCTCTGAACTAAACTGATGGGATTGAAAACTCCCAGACTGTATTTGTTTCCTTTAGACATCTTCAGTACTTTATAAAAATGCTAGTTGCAATATTTTCAGAAAAATATTCAGGGTATGCTTTTGTGAGGCAAATACCTCGTAGTTTGGCTTTGTTCAATATTTTAACGCTGAGGCTCGTGTACAGTAAAACAGAACTTGAGCTTAAGTAGTCATACAGTTCTGTGGGTCGCTATTAAATTATGCTTTAGTAAATTCCATTATTGATGAGTGTTTATCTTAGCCTCCAACTTCTCTCTACAATAGGGAGCTATTGTCTAGCACCCTAAAATGAATTATTCTAATATCAGAAGCAGCAAGAAAATAATTGTATCTCTTGAATTGCAATGGGATAGATAGTAGCATTTTATAAAATAAAGGGTAAGTTCAAACCTCCCTTTTCTTTTTACCTTATTACTTTTTCATCTTTAGAAAAATATCAGTTAGACCTGAAGAATTATTGGTCATAGTTGTTCTGAAGCCAGCTAGCATTCACAAACTCATTCACAGTGAGGAAAAAAGCCAGATTTTGAGTGGCCAGCTGCTCTTCCATCAGTCATTGTCAGAGGCTAAGGTGTTAAGAAAATTCCGGGAAAGAGAAAATAAGGGAGAGTATTGTTGTCATTCATGGAGTATGTCCTTCATCTCACAATCTGAATTCTTCCAGCACATTTTTTCTGTGTCTTTCTAACTAATGATCCTAGCTTCCGTGGGAAAATTTTTTTCGAAGAAAAAAATTGAAAAAAAAAAACACACCATAAAATCAAAATAGTATCTATATCACTTCCAAGAATGAAATTATTTATCTTTATTTATTTGCTGGTGTTTTAGTGAAGGGTTGCTGATAAATGAGTTCTTCAAGGAGCTTATTTAGTTCTTAGTCTTAGCATGGGGTAAGCATATCCAATGGAGAATATTTATTTCCTCTTGGACAAAATCTAAAATCTCCAAGATCCTCTTGTTTTGCTTATATCTACAGTCTTAATATCAGGTAGCATTTTTGGGTCCTTCCAAGTGGTGATTCGATACCTGTAGGGCCATTCCCAGTGGTGTAAGAGATTGAAGCAGTGTTGGTCATGACCCACTCAAATAAAATTTTAGTAGACATGTTAAATATATCAAAACAATGGAAAATCCTAGTCTAAAACAAAAGTGATAACTGCTCTAGAATAGTGTAGCTATATTTCAAATTTCAAAGATAGTCATTCCTCTGTGGGGCAAAATACCCCATTTCAAACAGTAAATTATATTTTATCCCAAAATTGACTGTTGTCTTTTTTAATACTCCTTTTTCTGTATGTCAGCTCAAAGACACAGATCATTAGATTTTTTAATGATTAATCATATTCTTGCTTCGCACAATAGAGAACAAAACTAAAACACCCACAAGGCTTCCAGATTTCTAAAAGAACACTTAAAAGTTGGACAAAGCACTAGACGACCTCATTGGGAGTTTTTCCTTAGACCAAATTTTTGAGTCATCTGAGTTAAGAGATGGAGGAAGCATGTTTATCATCCTCTGACTGGAAACACTAATTTTGTTGCTGGAAGTTTATTATTTGGGCTCATAAATATTGGGCCACAAATTTTAGGTGCTGGGGATAGAGCACTGAACTAAATGTACAAAAGGCTGTTTTCTAGAAACTGTAGAGATAGTACAGTCGGTACTAGATTACCTTGAACACAGCCAGCCCTGGTCTATGCCCAGCGCTACACACAGTCCTCTAAGTATCACCAAGAGTGACTGGCCCTTGAGCACAGCACTTGAGTGTTCCCACATATAACCTACAAATCCTGACCCACTTCTCCCCCCAAAAAACACCTAGGTATTTTTCTGAAGACCTTGTATTAAAGAGAATTTATTTGAAAAACAGCAAATATCATTACATTTGTTGATGATTTCATTCCTTTGAGATAAATGAATGAGAAACACTGTTTTTGAGAAAGCAAAGGTGTCAGTGAAGACAAAAAGGATTAAGAGAAGGTTTCAGTGAGGAAGTGAGGTGAGAGAAGAGCTGCTGGGCAGAAAGAATATGTTGGAAAGCAGGCCTGCACTTGAGTATTTATTTTCTGAAGAGGGCTACACTCTGTGGCTGCTCAGCCAGAAATTAATACAATAGCCGAGATGGCACATTTGCCTGTGGATCTCTTGCTTCACAATCTAATATCTCAAGATTTTTGGTTTTCAATGCCCAGGATCACTTGCTAGAAGGAAGGTCGACCTTTTCCATTTCCTCTGTGTAAACTATACTCGTTGTCTTGTACAGTTTTAAATCTTAAATTACTTCTACTCTAACTGAATTGTTGAATACAGTCAACAAGTGTCATTCTAGAAAGTCACTGCATTCTAATTTTAAGGATTTCTTGAATAATTGGTTCTTAATATTACCCTCTTTATCACTGTATTTTTATTTTCAGCAAATATATAGTAAAAGCCAGAAAGTTGTTATAAATATTCTCTTTAAGTGAAGGAAGAAGAAAGATGGGAAAATAGAGAATATTTAGGACTTAATATAGTATAAGTGTTAATTGTTAACACAATAGTTAAGTATTAAGTGTTAATTTATTTTATATATGTAGTTATAAGAAATAGTTTTCACCCATTTCAAATGCTCTTAGGTAAATAATTCATTGACAAAAATACAACAAAATAAAGTTGTATACAAAGAATCACATTTTCTTCTGTAAACAATTTTATATGACTCTTGCTCTCTCTATTCTAAAATCTGACAGATGTGGATGAATGCCAGGCCATCCCTGGACTGTGTCAAGGAGGAAATTGCATTAATACTGTTGGGTCTTTTGAGTGCAAATGCCCAGCTGGACACAAATTTAATGAAGTGTCACAAAAATGTGAAGGTAAGAAATATCATGCTTTGCATTTAAGGGGTAGAGGAATGGGCAAAACCAAGACAATGACAAGCATTTTTGCAAATTTTCTAAATCTTTCTGTCTTTGTCTTTCCTGTGAATATGTAAATATATAATATTCTTACCAGGAATAATAAACTCTTTTATTTAACCAGAAAATCCCTGCAGCTTTTTCCACTTCCATAGACACAAAGTAAGAGGTTCATCTGAATCAAATTAAATATTAAAACATGAAATAGTTTTGAACCAATATTTGTATTAACATGTTCAAGACACATGTTTCTGCATAATTCTACAGACATGAATTTAAATCTGTTACATAGCATTTAAAATGATATATCTTCTAATGTTTTCTTAGTTAAAATTTTTGAGAAATATATTACCTCACATTTATGTTCCTTGAACAAGTTTAGGATATTCTATTCTGTCTAGCAGATGAAAGCCATTTTATTTTAATCAAAAAATGATTCAAGGGGGTCTGAGTAATAGCACCAAAAGCACAGGAGGTAAGGCATTTGCCTTGCACACAGCCTACCCAGATTCAATCCAAACATACCATATTGTCCCCCAAGTGGGTAGAGTGCTTGGCTTGTATGCAGCTGACCTGGGTTTGATACCCAACATTCCATATGGTCCCCAGTTCCATATGGCAGGAATTACTGCCAAGAGTAATTACTGAATGCAAAGCCAAGAATAACCCTCGAGAACCACTGAGTTTGACCCAAAAAGAAAAAAAGGGGGAAATTTATGTACTTATATTTAGTGTATAGATATGGTGGTGTCTTAAAATTATGTTTACTTTATAGATTTGGTGTATAGGGAATGTGTTCTTATTGGCCATTTAGATGCCTAACTTTCAAGTGTAGTAAATACTTTATTGTGTGAGGGTGAACTATCTAGAACATAGTAAGTTTCAGCTTCCTTTTTGTCAGTGAGTATGGGTACCTTATATCTATTAAAAAAAAAAAAAAGCCCAACAATTATGTAATGGCATTTTCAGGGCTACTTCTCTTGCCAAGCTCAGTAGAAACACTATTATTTATTTCTCAATCTGTTGATGTATGGCAGTCAGACTTGGACATGCCCTTTGAGTAACCCCACTGAATGACAGTTGAACCTGGACACACCCCTGGACATGCCCCTTGGACATGTCCCCTTGTCATGCAGGGTATAAAAGGAAAAATTTTAACAGTTGCAGAACAGCCCAGGATAGTAACAACAGTGCCTGCTGGCTCATGGTGGGCCAGAGATAAATCATTGGTAGTGAGGCGCTGCCTGCTTTGTATCTATCCTTTTTTCTTTTTTTCTTGTACCAGCTCCCCACACCTTCAATAACCCCCAGGCTGCAGAGACAGGCCTCAGACTGCAGGAGGAATAAAAAGTATACTTGGTTCCTACCTCTCTCTCTCTCTCTCTCTCTCTCTCTCTCTCTCTCTCTCTCTCTCTCTCTCTCTCTCTCTCTCTCTGTCTTGGGGGGGGCTATAGCTACAGGTTGGTGTCCCTAAATGGACACAAGGCCTCTCCGAGCAATCAGGCCCCATGGGCTTCTGCAAGCCTGCAGCACTAGGCCCTTGCAGTCTTGCAGCAGCCGAGCAGCAGGTGGACTTGCAGGTTACTGCAGTAACCTGCTGGAAATGGCATAATTCTATAAACCTTCCCACTCTGCATGTTGTGATAAGAGGTTTCATTTCAGCATGTGTATTAGGGCGAGGAGTTATTGCTTATATTGTATTTTCTATTCCTAAACCCTAGCAATGAGGAATCATTCATTCTCAGTCATTTATCTGGGATCAGTTGTTTTACTTCGTTGACCTCTGAGTGTATTTAAAGAACACTTTAAATTTGAGGTACAATTTATAAGTCACATGTAAGAAGTTAAATATCCACCATCTTGGCACCAGAATAGTCTAATATTGAAAGAATTATCCTTGGTCATTGGAGTATTTTAAAACCACTAACTATATAATCAATAATGATGTATTCTTGAACATGCTACATGAACAGTTATTTAAAGGAACTGTGAGAAATACTGGCTGTCTTGCTGAAGAAATCGCACTTTTTAATAAATTTCAGATATCAAAGAATCTTTACAGGTCAATGTATTTTAGAATTTAGGTTGCAGATTAATCGTGAAAGTGGCGAGTAACTTATCTAGTTTTTCCTTCTATGTGATAAATGAAGGAACTATATCTTGAGTATGTTAATTTTCCTTTCTATTTTCACTCAGGTGATGCTTTTATTCACTTTGATTATCAATTTAATTCTATTATCAGTTTATTGCTTGCTGTACCATAGCATTTTCTTCTTTCCCAGTTCTTTGTAAGGCATCGCCTCCACTTATCAGTTACTTTTCTGATATTGTAAATATTTCACATATTATGGTATAGGATTTTTCCTATACTTCATTAAGGCCCATTATCCTATGAAAAAGTCACATTGGTTTTGGATTGGGTCTTAAAATTTTTAACCTTTCTCAATTTAAAATATACAACTTGGAGAAATTGAGTCAATTCAGAATTTCAGGCAAATACTGTTCCTATGACTTGTCCAGTCAGCGTTTTGTTTTTCTGGAATTAAGATTGCTTCCAGCCAGGACTTGAATTGTTTTCCTGCATTGCTTGCCTTATTTCAGACCAACTGTTCACATCAGCCAGCATTAATCACTTTGTAGAAAAAATAACTAGACAAAAAGCCACACATATTTAATACTCAGAAAGAAAAATGATTCAAAATCCTAGTTTTCCTAGATATGTATTGAAGTCAGAAACAAAATAAAAATGGAATATTTTTGGCTAGGTTTTTCACTTTCCTTCTATAATTATAGAAAATTCAAATGATGTCATCTCCTGTTTTAATTTTTTAGGTAAAGTTGGTATTGGAAGGAAAATCCCATTAATATTTCATGTGTACTTGCCTAAGGTCAGTGAGTGCATTTCAATGTTGTCTTCCCTAAGAAAATAATCAGAAAGTATAGGGAGAAAGCATAGAGAGATGGGTCTTTACTGCTTTTCCCCAGAACATGTCCCTCATTATGTAAATGGCATAACTCTGGATATAGGATTCTCCATGGTCAATAGAGAAATTCTATAAAATCTGACCTGCTTGAAAACAATAAGCAACTTTTTAACTCTGTTTCCCATAATGATTCAATTTTTAAAAATCTTCCCTATCTTCATAAAAAGGTGAAGAAGACTCCTTCCCCAATCCTCTTTTATTTCCCACTATTGGACCTCAGAAAGTGATGAAACCGCAGCAGTGGTCCCAGTAAAACGTTGTTAGAATCTGAAACTGCTATGAAAATGATTTTGTAACCTTTGCTACTACTGTGTATTGCTCTTTTCTTGAGTTGTATGGGCACAAATTGGGTGCCTAAATGTCCACATAGTGATTTCTTGCTGGAAAAAAAAAGTCAAGTCTATAAAACCTTTATTTTAGCAAGGTCACAAAATCTAAACTATGATTTCTTTGGTGACAGTGAAAGCTGCTTCTTATGCACGCTCTTTGGAGATTTTACCCTGTTAAATATTTTTCCCTGTTAATACATGTCTTTTTTGTTTTCAAGACTCTTGGGGAAAAAATGTGTCCTGTCCCAAGATTATATGCATATCTAAAATGAGGTGCACTTGAAATAGAAATTAACAAGATAAATGCAATTTAATAACAGTGATTATATTTTTATAAATTTAGATAAAGGATAGTTAATTTATAAAAAAAATTAGACATTAAAGGGAAACAAAATTTCTACCCACCTTGGTTGTTGATAGTTTCAATAACATTGACACAAAAGAACTTATGAGTCTTTCCTTTGTTACTGTGGGAAGAAATTAAAAAATTAAAAGTATGATTAAAGGTTTACGCTTTATTTCAGGAAGAAGTCTTTTGAATTCTTATTGTTTGGGGAATCTAGAGTATCCCTAGTATAGCCTTTAGTAATGATCGCAATTTTGCATGAGGTAAAGGGCTTTTAAAAAGTGAAGCTCTCAAAAAAAAAAAGTGAAGCTCTCAAACTGTGTTTTCTCAAATAAAAGATATTCTTGCAATAATTTTCAGAGACAAAAGAGAGGAGAGTTGAAAGTTCCAGCTCATTACATGAAGCTCACCACAAAGAGTGATGAGTGCAGCTAGAGAAATAACTACATTGAAAACTATCATAACAATGTGAATGAATGAGGAAAGTAGGAAGCCTGTCTAGAGTACAGGTGGGAGTGGGGTGGGGAGGAGGGAGATTTGGGACATTGGTGGTGGGAATGTTGCACTGGTGAAGTGGGGTGTTCTTTACATGACTGAAACCCAACCACAATCATGTTTGTAATCAAGCTGTTTAAATAAAGATTACTAATTTAAAAAAAAAACACTGTGTTCTCTAACCTAGTCTGTGATCTCAAACCCTTAAGAATTCCTTTTACTGTAATAATGACAATTTATTTATCTGATTACTATCAGGCACCAAGAAAAATTTCCTGGGCTTCTTGGTCCATTGCTTCAGAGGGGAACTCCATCTTCCATAACTAGTGGCAGTCCCTTGATTCTTACAGTTTAGGGTCACAGGGTCCCTGCAAAACTGCTAACAAAATCTACATGGTACAGGATTAGAGCCCTGGGAATAAAGTTGATCTGGTCCCAGTTCTGACAATGAGGGCATTCAAATAGTGAGACTGACTTTTGTTGCTTTTGTTTTCAGCAGGACTTAAAGAAACATCTTTTTTCCTTTTCAGACACATTTTCACCCTGAATTATTTGTGTTTAATAAAGCAAAATACATCTAAAAAGCTCAGTTTTATTCTAATCATAAGTGTTACACATTGTCCAAAAAACTAAATTTGCTCCAATTTTAGTTTTTTTTTTTTGGGGGGTGTTATGTGAAGGAACTTGGAGGTGACACTCTTGGTGACACTTGGCCAATGGGACAGGTTAGTTCAATGCTTGGGTTCAGCAATACTGAGGACCCTCAGGGTCACAACTTCAGGACAGAGCTGATAGGAAGCCATGTGGTGTCAGGGATTAAACTTGAGTATGCAAGGCATTCACTCTAACCCTTTGAGCTATCTTTCCAGTCCAGCCCCTACTTAATTGTTAATAATATAGACAGCTGGGATCAAAATAACTACCAATAGTTTCTCTGGTCCCTTTGTCCTAAAATACAAGATCAAGATTGTGAATGGAGCACCTAGATGATGAGGCATTTCAAAGATGCCTGTCTCAGATTGGAAACCAAGCTCTAGTTCACCTACCTCCCATAATTCTTTCTCCCTTCCTGCTATAGAAGCCTCTGGATAGAAAGGTGACCCAGAGTTGGGAGGGCTGCCAGAGAGAGGATGTGAGGCAGAAGGATGCAAAGAATGAAGACCAGGGCTACATACCAGAATGAGGATACTTACTGTTTGTGTGCCTAACGGGACCCACAGAAAGGAGCCAGAGGGCTGGCAACTACCAAAGGACAATTACTTTCTAGTAGCTCTGCTTTCCCTCAAGAAAGCAGGAGCTGGTGAGCAGTACAGACTGACATCCAGAAACACGGAGAATGCCATGCTTCCAATTCTCATTTCAAGAATCCTAAAATATTGAAAGGAGCAAAACACAATGTAGAAACAACCCAGAAATTGAATTACTATGGATGAATGTCAGAGCTCAAGTTATTTGGATTCAAATGTTTTATTCCCAACTTTGCCACCAGGAAATCCTACTCTAGCCAGTTTGATACATCTAATGGCCTGATCTATCACTGTAAAACAATCAATGTTGGAAGCCAATAGGTTCCAGATGCATGAAAGAAAAGGTGTGGCTCTGTGGAAGACATGGGTGGGAATCCAGAGCCATTTGCACTCCTACAAATTGAAAATTTGGGAAAATTAGGGAGGTTGATATCCTGTTAACCTTGAACATATGCACCTAAGTCAAATCACCGTCCCATGCCCAGAGCTTAGTTGGAGATAATTAAAAAATGAGCCTCTCTGGGGCTGGAGCAATATTATAGTGGTAGGATCCTTGTCCTTCCCCAGCATCCTATATGGTTCCCGGAGCCTGCCAGGAGCGCTTTCTGAGCCCAGAGTCAGGAGTAACCTATGAGCATAGCCAGGTGTGGCCTCCCCACGAAATGAGCCTCTTTCCATTTCTTGGGGTTTTCACACATCCCTATTTTCTGAAGGCCCCTGTTCCAAACTGTGTCTTGGGCAACAGAATGACAGTAAACAGGCCTTACAGTCAGACCGACATGGGAGGATTGCATGAAAGCATTTTGACAATATATGACTACTATTTTGTCATTATCTTCAGTTAAGAGACCAAATATAACCTACTCAGCATATGAAAGACAGTTATTTTATGGGATCAGAGCAGTGGTGCAGCGGTAGGGCATTTGCCTTGCACACAGCTGACCCAGGACGGACCTGGGTTCAATCCCCAATGTCCCATATGGTCACTCAAGCCAAAACTGATTTCTGAGCTCATAACCAGGAGTAACCGCTGAGCGTCATCAGCTGTAGCCCAAAAACCAAAACAAACAAACAAAAAACAAACAAACTAAAAAAACATTTAGTTTATTCTGCCAAAGCTAATTCTGGTGTCATTTTTAAATTATATTCTTTGATATAATTTTTAAATTATGTTCTTTGTTCACTCAATATTCTCTTTAGATATTGGTAAAGTTGACCCTGGTAAGGATAGTAGATGGCATTTTCATTAACAGGGTGGAGAAACATTTTTGAATAGAGACTTATATCTCATCATATGAGCTTCGATGGTTGTTATATGATTCAGCTGCTATCTTTTAGTAAAGTAAAATGCATTCTTCTAATTACCTTTGTATGACAGTTGTACCTTCCCCTTCCCTTTAATGAGGTTGAATCTTGTATGAGCTTTGTTATACTTTTTCAGATTTTGTAGGTTTGAAGTATGGGTGTGCTGGTAATTGGAGTTAAAGAACTGTTTTTAAATATGCCTTGAGTTGTTAGGCCATTGCTTGGAGCTGTGGACTCTATCCTTAGCTCTTTCTCTGCCTAACTCCTTCACTGACTGGCTCCAGTGAAATTTATATCTGTCCGACTAGAATATGCACCTTTACCATTACACAACTTCACAATGACAATCCTGTTTATGTTAACATCAACTCTAATATAAGCAGTAAAATATTGTTTGGGTTAGCCTCTCCTCTAGCAAGGAAGAATGGGGAGTTTGCTTTTAAAAAGGTTAAATTGCATGTAAATAGTGTCACTGGTGCTTTTTTTGAATAACAGGGTGAATTTGATTCAGTTGACACTTGAATCTGGCTCACTTAGAACTTAATTTTGTTTTATAATTGAAGAGTAGTACTTAAACTGAAAAAAAATGTTCCTATTTTTCACCTTTCATATTCTGATTTCCAAAAGTGTTCATCTGGCTATTGCAATAGTCCCAATAAACTAGAGGCAAACCACACTGTTTCTTAGATCAGTCCAAAAGTACCCCTTTTGTGAGAGAGTCAGTTTTGCAGCACTCCGGTGCCCTGAGTTTACTTTTAGCCTAAACAGGATGTTCTCGATATCTTCTCTCCTTTTTCTGGTGCCACTTCTCTTGACAGCTGTCAGTGTATGGTTATGGCTGTTGAAAGTTTCCCTTAAGAATAATGGTCTGATTTGCCTGAAGGGAAGTTTACTACTTTCTTGGAGGAGACAAGTGCTCTAGAGACCTGAATGATAACTGACTCCAGCCTCCACATGAAACTTAGGGACTTATGGTGCTACTGAGCAAAGTGACCTATTGAGCAAAGTGACCAGACCATTTTCACTCATATGCCATTAGACATTGGATCTGAGCATCTGGGAATGGGAAAACTTGGGAGTGGTTGGTCTCTAAGCTAAGGTGTTGGTCTCTAAGCTAAGGTGAACTCCAGCTCTTGGATATTAAATCTTCTCAGCTGGGTGGAGAAACCAGTGCCCATCACACTCACCATTGAACTCACAGAAATTGCTCGAATAGCAGTTTTGTTGCCTTTAGAACCTTAAGCTGACCAAGTGTTGATCAGCACTCAGACCACATGATTTTCTCCATTGGATTTTGATACATGTTTTGGAGAAAATAAATTTGAAAGGCATTGATAATGGAGAATCTAGAGTGGAAGCTTAATTCGGTGCACAACATGGAAAATAAGATTTTAAAATAAATGGCATTGGATTATTAACATGCTGTGACTAGTTGGTAAAAACAATAGATAATTTTACAGTTAAAGGGGGCTTCTTTTATTTGGCTCTAATATCTTAAATTTGGAAATTCCTTGAAAAAGCCTGTGTTGAGAGGAAAATACCTATTGGATTGTTCTTTTTTATTATTTTATTTTTTTTAAATAATAATGGATTTCTCTTTTTAAAATGCAGATTTTATTTAACAAAGATTGCAGTTTGGGGGGTTATGATGTGATTAGTGTTAACCCAAGTGCTGAGAACTTTCACAATAGATTCTATGAGTACTGAAACCCTTTTCATGTTCCAGATATTGATGAATGCAGCACCATTCCTGGAATCTGTGAAGGGGGAGAATGTACAAACACAGTCAGCAGTTTCTTTTGCAAATGCCCCCCTGGATTTTACACCTCTTCTGATGGCACCAGATGCATAGGTATGTATAATGGTGCATGGTATTGATTTCTCTCTCAATTAACTTCAAAATTAACTTCTTTCTAAATAACTCTATACAATATTTCTTACATGGTGTTACATGTATGTTGATATAAATCTATAGACCATTTCAGCATCTCTTAAAGAACAGAAACATCTGTGGTCTTATTTTATAATTTTTGCACCTATGAGAGGATACTTCAGGAGATCCTCTGGGCCCCCACTCCCATCTATATATTAATTTTTAGAGTGGCAGGTGCCAAACTTGGAACACATCCTAAACTCCTCTTTTTTTCCCCCAGGACCTATGTTAATTCAGGTCTCAAGTTTTAAAATAATCTCTTAATTATTCTCTCAACTCCCTGGTTTTCATATAAGCCACCATGTCAAATTTTTCTTTCTCAAAGAGTGTTTTGATTGACTAACTCTTTTTCTTCCAAACTCCTAAGTTGCAAAGGACATAGAAATTGGCAGGTTTGGTCTGTATACTATGGATTCTTCAGCTGTATTTGGAGTAGAGCTAGAGAAAGAGAAAGGCAAAGCCAGGAGTCTCCTGTCTCTGACTCACACCCCACTTATAGATACTCTAAGAAGCTGTACTTTTTTTTCTGGTTGGGTATTGGGCACCCATGTAAAATTTCAAGTAAATAAAAGATTCTGTTGTTTGAAGAAAATATATTTGACAACCACTGAGACATTGCTAAGACTTTCTTTCCAGTTCAGTATTCTAGAATAAAATTCAAATTTATGGGACTGGAGTGGTGGTGCAGCAGTAGGGCGTTTGCCTTGCATGCGCTTATCCCAGGACAGACCAAGGTTCGATCCCCCGGCATCCAGTATAGTTCCCCCAAGCCAGGAGTGATTTCTGAGAGCATTGCCAGAAGTAGCCCCTGAGCGTCACCAAGTGTGGCCCGAAAAATAAAAAATATATATTCAAGATTGAAGGTCACAGTTTAGTGTTCAAAGGGAGGTATTCCTTCTGATCCCTTCAAACCTCACTTATCAAATTAGTCCTGCCTCTTATTCCCAATGAGTCATTTGTTTTGTTTCTTTTATGCCTTTGATCAAAGATGCTGCACTCAGGATGCTCTTCACAAATGATACCTCACTTTGAGCATCCATTCTGGTTCTATATGTAGGGAGTTGTCTTAAGTCAGTTTATCTGAAAGCAGTTTCTCCCTTACTTGAGGATATGCTTCTTAAATGTGACCTTAGAGGAAAATTCTGCTTGGCTGCATTTTTTTAATCTTCCTAAGTAAATTGTAAGCTCTCAACTACTATTCTCATATCCCTGATGTTTTTCTACACAAATCTGTGAATATATAGACACTCAGTAAGTATCCAGTGATTACCCAGTGAATGATTCTTTATTAATATAGCAGAGTGAGGAATTCTGTGGCACAAGGGCTTGGAGAAAAGTGACTGGTGTCTTTGGCTTTTTTTTCCCTGGCATAAATTTTCAAAGAGACAACTTCGTCTCCTTACCACATTCCATGAATTTCTGGCCCAAACTGAATTACACTTGAAATCCTGAATTCTTTTTTGTTTAGTCACATAATAAAAGCTGAGGGAAGATGCTTACTGTTGAGAATTTTAATGAACACGTCCATTGAGGGAGATACAGCTAAATCATTCCTTAGAAATACCAGTGGTGCCTGAATTTCCAGGTTCTACCCAAAGGAATTGGAGCAGGAGTGAAAAAGTGAGATACTTGTAGTTCTTTACTCTTCAAAAGGTTAACAGGTGGTCTTCAGTAGACAAGTAGAGACATACATAAGAAGTTTAGTTCTGGCCAGTTAGTAGTTAGATATATATTTTTGACCCTCAAGAAGTATACTGAAATGTTTACAGCTATAAATTACATGATTTATAGTTTAGAATTTCTTTTCTGGGACTAGGGAATTGGTTCAAAGGTTAGAAGGATGCTTGAGGCTCCGACTTCAATACCTGGCACAACATAGCCTCTCAAACACCCCTGAGTAGCCCCCAGAACCATCTAGCCTTAACACTGAACTATTGGATCAACAGAGCTGGGCCAAGTATTACTAGGAGTGGTCCCTGAGATCCCTGAGCATTATTTGGGAAGTATTCCCCCCGAGAAGAATTACAGAAAAAGTTTGTCTTTTTTTGTCAAGTACATCCATACTATTTACAGATTAAGAAAGAGTAAGATTTATAGTAATTTAATAATTTAATAATAATCTAGTTAATATTTCTATTAAGATTTATATGCCATCTCTTAGTTGTAACATTTTAAGGGAATTATATCACATCATGTTTGTGATGGAAATGGATATAGGAAGAAGCTGAAATTTAGAGACAGAAGCTACTGTTGGACATTTCATTCTTTCCTTCCTTAACAGCCTTTGTTTTCTGTGTCCAAAATATTTACTAATCCATGAGTCAGTACAGTTTAAGTGACTTAAGGTCAAACAAATGAGAGTATACAAAATTCTATTTCTCCTTTTTTTTTTTATTTCTCCTTTTTCAATGGGGTGTCAAAGCCTACAGCTTCACAGGGCATTCCTTGTCTGCCTTCCCTCCCTCTGCAATCATTTGCCTTGGACCAGAATGGAATAAAACTTATTCTGCATCTTTGTTGAGCCTTTACATTGTACCAGATATACTAGAACTGAGACTACAGAAATTTTTTTAGAAGAATATTTTTGCTTTTTGGTTGTTTAGAGTGATTTTTCAAAATCACAATCTTGAATTTTTTTTAAAGCTGATCCATAATTTTAACTTATGGTTTTTCCAGATTTCTATTAACCATTTTCTACTTGATGTTAATAATTTAAGTGTTTCCAAGGTATTAGCCTTGGCTTTAAATATTTCTTCTGGCTAATTTACTGCAATTTCCAAGATATGAAGGCTGTGTTTCTTAAGAAAGAAGTAGATGAACGCTATTATACCTATGTATAATCCTTTGTGTGAAAACTTGCTTCTTAATAGGTAGACTTACATAAAACATAGGGATAAATATTTGACTGTGAAAATATTGCTTATGCTGGAGAGATCATTTAAGAGTACATGCCTGGCATGCACAGTACTCCATGTTTGATGCCATGTTTGATACCACATGTTCTGTTAACACTACCAGTTACAACCCAATGGACTTCCCCCATATCCTCTTTGCTTTCCAAGAGGAATTGTCACTTCTGTTCCTTTAAATAAGCATAGTTAAACTATTGTTTGTGTTTCAAACATTTTTTCAAATAAACTGTGCAGATGTACATTTAGGGACATTTTCAACACATGCGAGGTCAGTCAAGGTGTTTCAAACTTGGCTTTCTGCCTTCTCTGGTTCCTGGTGCTATTTCCAGGGTCCAAGAGTCATTTGGTTTCTCCTCTCTTATGGGCTCCTTTCTGGTATTCCATCCAGTGTCAATGAGAGTCAGACATGAGGTAACCTAATAAAAGGGATCTGTGGAATGATGTCTTCCCACGTGGCTCTGAGTAGATATCTTTCTGCCAAAAGAAAATCAATCCAGAACTCTTGGAGCCCATGGGATTAATAACTTGAAATCATATACATTTTTGAACTTGTAAATAATTAGTGCTTTGGAAAATCAGATCATGCTCCAGGACAAAAGGAACTCTTGGTTAACAATTGGATGGTGAAGTAGCTCAATTCTTTAAAAACCACCAACAACAAATCAGGCCAGAGTGATAGTACAGCTGGTAGAATGTTTGGCTTAAATGCTGTCAAATCATTTTTAATACCCAGAATCTCATACAGTACCTCAAGTCCTCCAGGATCAATTTCTGAGTGCAGAACTAGGAGTAAGCACTGAGCATCTCTGGGTGAAATCCCAAAACAAGAATAAACAACCAAACCAAACCAAACCAAACAAAATCCTTCACTAATCTAATTCACAATTTTAGACTGAAAAAATAAGAATGATCTTTTAGAAAGAGGGAAGATAGGGCTGAGTTAAGGCAGTTGTTTTAAATCCTTTAAAAGTAAATATATATCGGTATTTTTCTAAAGTTGCTTGAACCAAGTAGTTTGAAACTAATGACAACACAGTTCCCCCTCAGTGTAGGCATAGGTCATTCTACCTAATTAACTGTCACTGACAGTGATTTTCTTAGTCATTTTTTTCCTATTGCACATATGGTTGTAATCACTTGTTCCCACCTTGGGGATGGAATGTGGGACTTGGGCCAAGTGCACCAGCTCAAAGGGGCAAAAGGTGTGAGACGAGGGGATTTCTGGTAGAGCATTGTTCTGAAGGGTGTGTGCAGATGCCCTTCCAGGATGCAGGAGTGTGATTTCCTTCTGCCAGGGCACTCATACTGAGTGTAGAAGTGCTGGCAAGGGGAAAGCTGAGACAAATGGGTCTCGCTAATTTGTGGATGCTTCTTTATTCTTGCAGATGTCCGCCCAGGATACTGTTATGCAGGCCTGACAAACGGGCGCTGTTCTAA